>NC_090195.1:12610713-12945713 GCF_024679245.1 Pseudorasbora parva | reverse complement strand
ATTCTCATTTTGTGTTCCACAGAAGAAAGTTATACAGATTTGGAGATTTGGGAGACTTTCCCTTTAAGGAGCATTTAAGGTTTTAGGAGAATATAATGGGAAGGACACTGAACGATTTGCCTTCTATTTGGCAGCCCCAGCTGGGTTAAATGCCTCTTCCACATCCTCAGAAAATTAATGGCAGAAAATCTCAACCTGAAGGCTTTGATCCGCCATAGGGCGCCTGGGCCCTGATTAATATGCAACATTATTAACTGTCTGTGAGAGCCACACACACACACACACACACACACACACACACACACACACACACACACACACACACACACACACACACACACACACACACACACACACACACACACACACACACACACACACACACACACACACACACACACACACACACACACACACACACACACACACGCACACACGCGTGCTCATAAAAGCATGCAGGAGTACATGCATGAGCTCTGCTTGCATACCAATACAAAGCAATTTGTAAACAATATTCTTCACGTTAAATGTATTTGTTAATTAGATCTCTTCTGTTTAAAATCACCTTTGACACAAGCCGATATATTCCAGCGTATAAACCCACATTCAAGAAGAGATTAATTGAACCTTCAGTGCAGTTTAGGATGAACCGGCTAACGCCTTTTGCCAAACAGAGATATTATTTGACTTTCATTAGCTATTGTGTGTCGTCGTGTATGGAACAAAAAGGAGAGGAATGAGAAAGTGAGCAGGAAAAATGGAAAATTGGAGTGAAACCAAATGAAAAAAATGGAATAAGAGGAAATAGAGGGAGTGACAAGGACAGAGAAAGGCAAAGAAAGAAAGACGCCATCGTCTTCCACCCCTCCTCCCCTCCGTCTCTCTAGCTCACATGATGTGTGTGTGCAGGGGTCATAGCGGCACAAAATAATGACTGTGTGTTTAAGTGCATAGGTATGTGTGAGTAAGGGAAGGAAAATCGTATATATCATTTTATTATATATATATATATATATATATATATATATATATATATATATATATATATATATATATATATATATTCTACAATATTGTGGCATATCTATTACTGTGTAAAAAATGTTTTCGAAGTTGTAAATAAAACAAAGACTACTGGAGTACATATTGCAAGAAAATACTATTTTCTATGTTTTCTCCTTTATATATATATATATATATATATATATATATATATATATATATATATATATATATATATATATATATATATATATATATATATATATATATGTATGTGTGTGTCAATACTGCACAACTCGTCTTCAAATGCTAATCATTTTAATTGGATACCTTCATCTGTAATTAAAATGATTTGCATTTAGGCACGAGTAGCGAGATCTTTTTTTTGTTTTAGTTTTTTTTCATAATGCACTCAACATAAACACTGCCTGCAAATGGATCTCTAATATGTTTGTAATAAATCTGTATTAAAATATAGGCAATAAATTCTATGAGGTAGAGAAATGACAGTTGCTGTTTTTTCCAGATAACCACCATGATTAGAAGAGATAAACGAGCCGATCCTGCATAAATTATCTGGCGATATTATGTGGGTGAGCAGCGTTTCAGCTTCAGTTATCTAGGTCATCCCACAACGGCTTTGTGAGTTTTCATACAGCACGGATAGATTTCGGTAAACCCCACACATGCAGAATATTGCTGAACCATAAAATAAATCAGCAGCGATGAAAGATGTGCTGCTTTTTTGTAACATTGACAACGTAATTGCATCAAATGAACATATAGCACAATCAAAAACAGATTTAGAGATTTGGACGCAGTGGCAGGAAGGTCGACCCCTGGGGTTCAGGCCCACGGCGCCACTCCTGATGATATTGCTTGGTACTGTGCCTGCTGAGTTTGACCTCTGTCTTCTGTCACAATGTCATACGCTATCTGCCCTATACTGCCTGCTATTGCTCTCCTTCTCACCGTCTCTCTTTTTCTCCCTCTGTCCTTCCCTTGGCAGCGGATGCAGCACATGCATGCCAAGACTAGGGGCAGGCGCCATGATGGACAGATGGAAAGGGTGCGTTCAACAAGTGTAAAGTGCAGAGGAAGTTAGCTGGAACAGCGCTGCAGAGAGAGAGCGAGAGAGAGAGAGAGCTGGAGGTGGAAGAGTGTGTACCTGTACCTGCAGATGGCTGGCAGGCCCAAAGGGCCCTACTGTCATTATGCTCTCTCGGCAGGGAAGAAAAACAGTTTTATCCAGAGCCCTGAAACTCAGGCAGCTGCTCTCTGTGCCATGGGAATCTAGCCAACCTCGCCACAGACCCAAAGCTCCTGTGCCGAAGAGGACAGTGATGCAAAATTAACATCCAACGTGGTTTAAAATGATCAAGACACCATTCTGTCTAGAAACTTGTAAAATTACCACAATCAGCTACACAGCAGAAATAATAAATAAAGAAATTAAATAAAAAAGTATAGAAAAATATTGGTGCTGTGCAATCGATTAATTGCGATTAATTGCATCCACAATAAAAGTCTGTGTTTAAATAATATATGCGTGTACTGTGTATAATTATTATGTATATATAAATACACACACATGCATAGTTAAGAATTTTTTTATAAAATATTTATATTTATATATGATAAATTACATAAATATATATAAAGTATATACATGCAAATAATATTTTTAAATATATACATGAAGGAGTGTGTATTTATATATACATAATTATACACAGTATATCATGTAAACACAAACTTTTATTTTGTATGCGAAATAATTACGATTAATCGATTGCCCAGTACTAAAAAAAAAAATCAGTAAAAATGTGTAAAATAAATACATTTGCAGAAACAAAATCGTGATCATATAATTTAATATACATTTATAATGACATATAAATATTATGTACCACATGTATTTGTGTATTTAAGAGATGTATTTATCCACACAGAGAATATGGGTGTCAAAACTGTACCTTTAGGGGAACAACAGCTTGTCGCTGAGGCAGTACCCTTAAAAGGACATATCTGCAATTTTTTCTTTTTTTTTTTTTAACCACAAAAAGGTTTATAGCAGTACCTTAAGGTATTTACCTTATGTATTTGTACTCTAAGGTATTAATATGCACCTTATAGGGGTGAAAAAGGTACCAAGATGTCGTTTTAAGTGTACTGCCTCAGAGACAAGCTGTTGTTCCTCTAAAGGTACAATTCTGACACCCTTATTCTCTGTGTCCAAAGTAACTAAACATTCAAGATATACATTTTGTAGTCCATGCATTTTCTAGGAAACAAACCCATGACTCAACTCTTTGATATATATATATATATATATATATATATATATATATATATATATATATATATATATATATATATATATATATATATATATATATATATATATATATGTCATCTTGAATAAAGTTGTATTAGTTTAAGCCATTACTATATTAGCCATTACATGTTATTTTTTTGTTAAATGTATCCTTAAAATAACAAAAAAAAAACAAAATAAACTGTAACTCAAAGAGTTGAGTCATGAGTTTGTTTCCTAGAGAATGCATGGATTACAAAATGTATATCTTGAATGTTTTGTAAGTGTGCATGCATGCATGTATGTATACTGTATATATATATATATATATATATATATATATATATATATATATATATATATATATATATATATATATATATATATATATAGTATACCCATATGCATGCATGCACACACACATTTGTTTTTGTGACGTATGGGGACATTCCATAGGAATAATGGTTTTTATACTGTACAAACCATATTTTCTATGCCCTTACACTGCCCCTGCCCCTAAACACACAAACACACACACACACACACACACACACACACACACACACACACACACACACACAGCAATCTTCTTTAGATATTTTATTGGAAAACAAGACTACAAAAAACATTTATAGTTAAAAATGTTTAAAGCATTTTTGTCTTACTTTCCAGTAAAAACATCAAAACATAGATACATTTCCTTTTAAGCAAAATTTCATTTAAGCAAAATTATGGGGGGGGGGGGGGAGACAGAGAATATCTTGAATAAACAGGTATTTAGTTTTGTTCCATTGGCAGATATTTCACTTGTTTTAAGCACAAGCATCATTCAATTATTATTATTATTATTATTATTATTATTATTTTATTTTTTTGCAGTGTAGCAGCATTTGAGTTGCTGTCGAAACTATATTATGGCGGTTATTTCTGTGGTTAGCTTAGGACACCAATCATGAACCCAAACAAAACATCAATACAAACATTGTAAAAAATAAGATCACCACCTCCTGAATCACATTTATTGTTGTGCATACAGACCTGACGAATTGCTGCAGACAAAGAAATGCCAATACTTCTCCCTATACCTGTAAACCAACACAGATGACTTTTGCTACAGTACACTTTAACGATCAAATGTAACCCATGTGAATCAGAAAGTTATTAAGAAGAGTGTTATTTGAGGCAGGTGGCAAACTAGGCTGATTTGTATAGCTACCTGTCTCTGAATTAAACACACAGCTGAGATGCAGAATTATTTTCCACACTGCTTTTGAGTTAGAATTAGAGAGGAAGCAAACTGCCTAACACACTACTAAAACTGGCTGCAAATCTCAAAGCATACAAAAGTCCATTACAGGAAATTAGTAAGAGCGAAAATCTAGGAGGGGGCATCGTTCACTTTTATCGAGTCAGAGCGCTTGCCTTTGGTGCATTGTGTACCTGTCAATGAACTGCAATTCAGAGAAGGCTGCTGTCCTGACAAATTGCTGCGTGTTAACGCACTCTCCCTCACTCCGCCAGAGCCCAGGGGCATGCTGGGATGCATGGACAGACTCGATCTTGCCCTTGGGAACAATGCAAAGAAAATGTCACTGGCCTGGTTGGAGTTTTAATGCATTGGAGAGCCTGTATAAATGTAATCGAATATAATTCAGATCTATGTCAGAGCTGCAGGGGGCTTTTATGAGCTGATTAAATTTAGAATTTGCATTCATTTTTTACATTAAAAAAGAGAAAAGAGCAGCAATTTCAATTTCACCCCCTCCAAAAATCTATTTCCCGCATGCCGACAAAGTAAAGGCAATCAGACATTATCTTGCGCCCAAACGGTTCACAGGCAAATAAACACCGATAGGGGAAGCTTCAGCATGCTGTCAGCACTTTATTTCAGGTAGAAGAAGAAAAAAGCAGGGGGAATGAGAGAAAAGAACAAAGCCAGTGCGATACACAATCATCCATGTGTGAAGTACGCAAGCACACCTCTCTAATTCACCATTCAGTCTGGCAGCATGGGCAGCGCCAGTGATTTCTCTGAGCCACCGGTCGGGCTTCCTTGTTATCTGCAGTTTGAATGCAAACAAAGCCGGCGAGCACCGCCACCCCTCCTCTATCCCCCCAGGCTTTCCTCGGCAGATAAATGGGGACGGGCACATCCTTAGGCCTAAATCACATCCACAGACCTCACCCTGACAAATCCTTCACGGGGAGCCGGACACGCAACCTCCATATGCACCTCGAAAGATAATTTGTGCGGCGAGTGAATCAATAATGCAACAGTAAATTCATTTAAACACACATTACTGATCCCGTTTAATTAATGGCGCCTCAACTGCAATTTGTCAGTGTCGCACACAGTCATCCCTTTGATATTTATACCAATATTCATTTTTTTTTTCTCTCTGCAGGGCGACCCTGACTAATGCTAATCCTTAGCATGAGCTCCCACATCCCAGAATTAGATAGCGCAGCCTGAAAAAGACAGCATGTTTCTGTGCAGCCAAAACAGTGGAAAATAATTTACAATGTAAATCACATTAAGAATCATAGAGGAAGAGAAAAAGTGGTAAATGGTGAATATCTTATTAAGGCAAACACATGTGAGCCACCCGATCAAATGCTTCAGAGATTATAAAAACATCATAACACTGCAGAGAGCTCTTTATGCATCTATGTCCTTAAAGGTATTCACCCAAAAATCGTATTATATTTATATTAAGCCCATTTTCACCACATATGTGACCCTGGACAACAAAACCATAAGTCGTATTGGGTCAAAATGATTGATTTCTCTTTTATGCAAAAATCATTAGGATATTAATAAGAGATCATGCTCCATGAAGATATTTTGTAAATGTCCTAAATATATATAAAATGTCTTTATACGCATTGCTAAGGACTTCATTGGGACAACTTTAAAGACAACTTTCTCAATATTTAGATTTTTTTGCACCCTTAGATTCCAAATTTTCAAATAGTTGTATCTAGTCCAAATATTCTAGTCATCTCAAAGCTAAATAAAAAGCCATCCGAGCCAAAATATCCATACATCAAGCTTTTTTATTTATCTTTCAGATGATGTATGGATCTCAATTTTTAAAAAAAATATTCTTATGACTGGTTTTGTGGTCCAGGGTCACATATGGAAGAAAGAAAATCAGGCTTTGGTAAATCTTAATTATGAGATAAAAGGACAAATTTATGACATACTAAAGCGAAATTTTAAGATTAAAAAGTCATTATGACATTTGACCTCAAATTTGTTTTGTGCAAATTTGAACTTTATCTCATAATTACGATTTAGTATGTCATCGTTTTGACTTTTTTTCTTATCTCATATTATGGTTGAGCATGTCATAATTGCGACATGGCAAACTTATCTCTCAATTATGACCTTTTATCTTACAACTATGATCTCTGCCAGGCAGGAGGTCAAGAGGAAGACCAAAGAGGAGGTTTATGGATGTAGAGAAGGAGGACATGAAAGTAGTTGGTCTGAGAGAAGAGGATACAGAGGATATGACTGGATGGAGGCAGATGATTCGCTGTGGCGACCCCTGAAGGGAAAAGCTGAAAGAAGTAGATCTTACCATTATGATCTCAAACGCACAGACATTGTACAGGAGAACATAGTTCTTCAAAATATTGCGTTCCACAGTTGAAAGTGGGTTATACAGATGAGGAAAGACATGAGGGTGAATGATGAGAATTTTCATTTTTGGGTGAACTATCTCTTTAAATGCTCAAAATGTGGAATCAGACTGCAGAAGGATAGTTCAAATAATGGGAAAAACTGAAAGCACAGGCTTTGATAAAAGCATATTGCTAAGAGCTGAGAAAACTGAGCCAAGTCCTCTTCAAATTAAAGTGTGCGTTTTAGGTTTATTCCAAACGACCATTTTGACAAAACTAATGCCGCTTTGTTCTTCTCAGAATGGAGAATGTGCCAACGATGATCACGATAGCTGAACTATCTGTTTGACTATGCTCAAAAAGTATACTTATAATACGTCAATCATTGTTGGTAATGCTGGGAAGATGATATGTTGTGTCAGAGTTATTTTAGGGAAGCAGAAATGTGACACTAAGAAAAACACCCGAAGCTACTCTCACATGTGCTGTTCCATCAATTCCGGGGCTACAAAGCTTGCAAGAGGGTTCGAACAGCCTTAAGTATGCTATCATGGCATCTCTTGTGTGGGGCTTTTTATTTGCCGTCGTCAGGTTAATGAGCCCACCAGCCCACTTGATGTCGAGAGGCCTGCCACAAAGACGCGTCTCATTAGAGGCTGTCTGGCACTGTGCGCAGAGACAAAAAGCACATTCACCCACTCTGAATACCGTCATGCTCCCCACTGCTGCCAGCCTGTAGCGTTGCACCCATGGCATCCATCCCGCACGCACACGTCCTGGCTCTCGGCCAGTGCCACCTCAGCCCTCTTCTGCATGAGAGAGCGCCTGGCGGGGCATGGCCGAGCGGTGGCTGCACGGGAACGTCGCGGGCACACGGCAGAGCTGGCACCGGGCCAGCCGCTGCAGCCCATCCCAGTTCGCTGCGGCGACAGCTTAAGCTGCACGTGCATTAACTCCCCCTTCAGTGCCAGAGAGAGAGGGTTCGCTATTGTGTTCACACACACACACACACCCGGCAGAACTTGGTGTGTGTGTGTGTGAGGGAAGGAATCAAGTGACTATAATCAGTCAGTTACTCAGGTCTGAGAGCCATTATCTCCTGAGAGGGGATCAATAGTGAAAGATAGGAAAGTTGGCCTATCCACTGTACGGCTGAGGCGTTATCAGCCTGCAAGCAGGTGCGCCCCTTCACCAAACCCCCACAGTGGCATGCTGGGAAAATTGTGGATATTCTGAAGCTGGTCTGACAGGTCCTGTGGCTGAGTCTTTAAATGAAAAAGTGTTTCTTTTCTGGAGAAAAACAAAATATAAAATGTAAAATAGCCTGTCATAATAAATCTACATATCGTTTAAAAGTTTGTGGCCGGTATGAAAGAAAAGAATACTTTTATTCACCAAGGATGCATTCAATTGATCGAAAGTGACAGTAAAGACATGCCACAAAAAATGTCCTGTTTCTTTTACTTTCTTCTAATCAAAGAAAAGAAAAATGTATCACTGTTTCCACAAAAATAGGAAACATCACAAATGTTTTCAACTGATAATAAGGAATGTTTAATGAGCAGCAAATCATCATATTAGAATGATTTCTGAAGCATCATCATATACATACATACTGCATATAAAGTCAAACCAAAAATTATTCAGACACCGGACACGATAGCTCATTTATATAAGCGAGGATAGCAAAATAAAATAAACTGTGACATATTATAACTTGGTCATTGGTTGACCTAAATTGGTATTATCTGATTGTGCACTTATGAACAGCTGACAGCTGATTGGTTGATTATAATCCTTGATTATAATCAACCTTTCCATCAAAGTTATCTGACATTATCAAGATGTTCTGTCTAACACAGTTTAACTCTGAGTTCTTGTCATATTTTATTTACATATTTTCTAAACTATAGTGAATAAACTGTAAAATGTATGAAAATGTTGAAGGTGTCAGAATAAATGTAGGTTTGACGACACACACACACATGTTGGTCTATGTGGTTTACAGGGACTCTCCATAGGCGTAATGGTTTTTATTCTGTACAAACAAGATTTTTCTATCCGCCTACACTGCCCCTGCCCCTAAACCTACCCATCACAGGAAACATTCTGCATTTTTACTTTCTCAAAAAAACATAATTTAGTATGTTTTTAAAGCTATTTGAAATAAGAGGACATTTGAAATGTCCTCATAAAACCACCAGTAATACCAGTGTAATACCCATGTAGTTATACAAATTTGTGTTCTCATAAACACAACGCACGCACACACTTTCAAAGCTTAAGCTTCACACCTTCTCAGTGTTAAACAGGACAATATTGCATCTAAATTTGATTTGGCTGTACAGTCGTTCTGGAGAAAACAGTGATGTTATCAGCTTATTTTAATTTATCATATAGCGACAATGTTGGCAGATCAGTATTATAGTTTATAGAATTAAATAAGACCTAATTAATTAATTTTATTTGTATATTTAGTTGACTAACTTAGATCATAATTTTTGTGTCCCTAACTGAGCAAGCCAAGCCAAAGGCGACAGTGGCAAGGAGCCAAAACTCCATCATATATAATGATTATATTAAAGATCATCAACTCGTCAAATCCATCAAGTCGTCTCATCAAAACACAGAACGGCTTTAGAGACAAAACCTACTAAAAATACAGGCAAGCCATATTCAAATACTGCACACAAGAGGATATACTTCACGCATCTCATAGTATCTCTCACAATATGGGCCTTCTGCATTATTCTGCTTTCTCAGTTTCGAGAGCGTGGGCCGAAACAGCTGAGCTGACTGCAGTGATGTCACTTGCACTGATGGAATGCTTTGTTCCTCAGCGTGTGCGCATGCCACCTGGGTCTGAGCAAGAGCCTGCGAGATGCACGCAGTGTGAGTGTGTGTCTGAGTGTGCTGCAAGATGGCTGATGCTCCGTTCAATTACACCAGCCACCGAAGGCTTATGCAGTGAATCCGAGCACTGTAAAAAAATACAGGCACGTCTTATTGTATATCTAGTGTTAGTCACAGTGGATGTTTCATTATTTTAAATCGGATTTTATGTATTTGAAATCACAACCCGATTTTAAAGCGCTTGCATTCCAACCTTCAGCGAGTTGGCTTGTGCATCTTTGACTGTCGCTGTTGGTAAATGCAGTAGGAGCAGCAGTAAAGGTAGCTGAAGCATTAATGGGGAATTATACTCATATATTTTTAGTAAGCCTTTGGGCACTTCCAGTGTCCCTAAAAGAACATGGTTGCTAAGCAACCATTATTGTTGCCATGGAGATTCACGTGTTGGCAGCTGCTGCAATCAGCATTAACTCAAGGCACATATTCTCATTCCAGCAGTCAGGCGATAGCAGGCAACTAGGACAGCAAGTCACTAGGATAGTAATCGCATAGAAACATATGTTCGCCCATCATTCGCTGCATTAATAGCATCATAAATGGCCAAAAATGACCACCGCAGTTTAGTGCAAATAATGGCTGGTAGAATCAAATATTCACTTTAAATCCTAAAGGCCCCGTTTTAAAGTGTTTTTTGGTTTACACCCTTTGTTGGTGATAAAGACAACCTATGCTTAATGAAAATAGTGAAATGTTGCATATGATGAACAAAAAAGTAACAAACGTGCTAAAAATGTGCTCCATGTAGTAACATCTAAATCAACCCGTTCTATTGAAGTCAGAAATATTATAAAAAAGAATGAATTTAAACAAACATGAATTAAACCAACAAAACTGATTTGATTTATTCTAGATAATGTAGAAAAGTCTTCTTAAAAAAGCCTGTGCTCATAGTAATGTCTCTTTGAAATTTTAAAACGTTAAAATGAAAAGTGCATCAATCAGATTTCAATTAACATCAGACCTGGTTCTCAATTACATTTCTTGCTTTAACAGAATGTATGCAAATTTCTTTACAACCACATACAGCATAAATCTATCATCAATTCATTTGAATTTAGCTTAAGCCTTTAGATCCTTTAGCGGACCCACCAAAGCACATGAGATTCAGTAGCGCATGTGGGTGGATGTGCAAAGCGAAGCCTGAGCAGCAATTGAAATTTCCAGCCCCTTTGGTTCTATCTGTCTATTTGTTTATGCTGACAAATTGACTATTTCCAGTGGAACTGCGTTAGCCAGTTGTACAGCATTTCAGAATCTGTGGGGGTTAAGTGATATTTTCAAAAGATTAAATTGTTTGTTGCAAAGATATATGCAAACCTATTGGAACAATTGTGGCATTTGATGAACAAAACAGACACGCGCACACACAAACACACACAGAAATGCATTGTAATAAAATGACAGATTATGAGATATTCCCATGCTGTTTTGTATCTTTGATGATATGTTTTTTGCTAGATGTCTGGTTATTTACCCATGATGTAGTTCAATGCTGAGGGAGGTTAGATGAGATTGCAGAATACAGATGTCTACGTGCATAAAATGTTCCTTACGAAGGATAAAATGTCTGAAAAAGAAACCTTAAAGGGTTAGCTCACCCAAAAATGAAAATTCTGTCTCACCCTCATGCTGTTCAAAAGCCTGTAGGACTTTTTCTTCTGTGGAATGCAAAAGATGATGCTTGAAGATCTTTTGAAGATATTCCAGATGATTCCAGACACCACAGACTTTCCTTGTGTGGACAAAACGCAAAGAGACAATGATGAGGATGATTTTCATTTTTGGGGCAATCTATCCCTTTAAGAAGATCTAAAACAAACATCTATTCCATATTGTTGCAGAAATATTACAGCATCATACAGTAAAATATAGTGTTTTAGAAAAATCCCCCCCTAAAAATAAAGGTGCCAGGAAGAACCAAAAAGGGTTTTTCAGGGCGATGCATTGAAGAATCGTTTTGTGAAAAGTTCTTTAAAGAACCATTTTAGAAGAACCATTTTATAGTCTAAAGATTATTTTATAGTCATTTTTGCACTTCAAAGAACCGTTTGTGCAAAGGAAATGGATAATGTTCTTCATGGAACCACATCCGGCCTAAAAACCTTCATTTTTAAGAGTTTATGTTCAGAGTAGCAAACAAATGTTTTACTTTTCTGTAGTATAGTAAGCAAAGTTTCTGTGTGCTATGAACCAACTGCAATTTTTTTGATCATTTACAAAAATTTAAACTCACAATAATGGTTATTATTTCCTTTATGAATATTGGATGACAATCTCCAGCAAAGAGTGACAAAAAGGCCAACATTTATAATGCAATATATATATTAACACTGGACAATCGATTAATCACAATTAATCATATCAAAAATAAAAGTTTGTGTTTACATAGTACATGTGTGTATAATTGTTATGTATATATAAATATACACACATGCATGTATATATTTAAGAAAAATATATATTATTTTATATATAAGATAAATTATATAAATATATACAGTATATGCACATATTTCTTAAAATATATACATGAAGGAGTCTGTTTTTAAATACATACTAATTATACACAGTACACACACATATCATCACATGACTATAGAGGAATTATTTTAGGAAGGTGGCGATATGGAAACACAAACTTTTATTTTGGATGCAATTAATCGTGCACTAATATATAATAATGCATACTGTTCCATGTACTAACAAAAAATGTAGGCAGTATGCAGTTTATATAATCCACAGTATCAAATAAATAGTAAACTATCCTATTCCAAACATGGCCTAATTCTAAAGAGAGCAGATCCTCATCTGATTCTGCACGGGCAAATATGTTAAGTCGCATTAGAAATAATTTACACTGTAACAAAAACCAAAATGTATTCTACTTCAGGCCCTTGCATATAAACAATGGGTAATTTTGCCAGGTGAGTTAAGTGTGGATAGGTGACCGATGGGGGCGTTCACACAAGTCAGAGTGTGTAGGTAACTGTACAATTTCTTCAACTTTAATTGTCAGTCCAAAAAAAAAACGTATGAAAGGGAAAAGCTCATGGCAGGGAAATAAACGTGAGGCACCTGAGAACAGACCGTAATGGCCTTCATTCTCTGTTCTTTCTTTCTGACATTTAACAGCTCAGTGTGAGAGTGGCTGGTAGATCAGATGCCTCAACATGCATGTTTGACCTCAAGAGATGTAGAACAGGAACGGCCCGAACACAGTCATGAGCTCTCTCGACCCGCCAGGAAAACAACAAAGGTGCTAGACCTGACAATGGTTCATGCATATGAATGGCACACACACATATGCTTAGCATACGAGTGAGCATACAGTTAATGCAGATAATTTTATATAAAATAAAGAGCTTAATCAATGAACACAGATTCAGCCATGATATTTGTGCTTAGTATTAAATACTTAAAGGGCAAAAACTCTCCAAAGGCCTGTAGTGCATCCTGATTAGTTCGTATGACCTGGCTCTCCAGATTCACAGAAATCCTTGTGCAACACTCATCAGGAGTTTTAACAGCTTATTAACAACTAAATTAGGTCACAGTGGGAAAGAAGGGAAAGCCTTAGTCAGATTCTTTTACATGGATGAGGACTGTATCTGTTATACAGACAATGTAAAAAAGGAAGAGCCCCTCCCAATCCAGCTGAGAGCATAATGTGGAGGGCCAGGAGCACAAATCTACTTCATGAACATCCCTCCATCAATGATCCGCTGCAGTCTGCTCAGCACAGACACAAACGCTGAGGTCTGATACTAAAAGCCATAGTGGACACTAGCAGAGAACAGCTCATAAACATTGCTGCTAACTGCATTCCTCTTAAAACAAATCAAAATGATTCAATGATGATTTAGATGCAATATATTAAATTGGTTATAAAGTAACTAATACAGATGAAGTGATTCATGTATACACATTAATTTAGATTAAAGTAGATATTTGATTGACTGTAATAATATGTAAACAGCACTATCTGTATATTTGAAAATGCAAAATGCAATTATAAGGGAAGGTCAGATCTCCTCAAAAGTGTGAATTTACCTTCTCAAAAACTCCAGCACACAAAATCAATTACCTAGTACCATAATAGTTTATCTGAAGAACATTTGAAGATAATCCGCGGAGTGGTCTGAATTGAAAACGCTTTAAATAGCCTATATTATTATTAATATTATTATTTTTTAATCTCACAGACTATGACGATAGCTCAGTCGGTAGCTGAAGGAAGCTGAGCCATGATGCTGAAGATCTAACCACAATGCATTTGATTTGTGACGAAAGCACAGCCGTTTCCAGTCGCAGTCTTGAAATGGATCGTTATGCAATTTGTTTATCACGTTTAAGAATAACACAATTTAAAATAATTTAAATAAGAGCACCAGCGTCTCGTCTCGTGGTTTCAAACTGTGCGATTTGCAGTTTGGAAAACTTCGAGAAAAAAAAACGTAGCCTACCTAATCATATAGTCTAAATATTTTTTTAAACACAATCTTCGTTTTATAATCGTTCAAACTATAATTTAGCCTACACGTAGGCTACTAATAGAGCACTGTTGGAAATGTTGTGACATGCGTGCTCGTGTAAACTATAATAAACAGACTCAATACAAATAGGGCACTTACTTAGCTGCAGCATAATGTCACTCAAATGCTATTTTGATTACTCCATATTTCGTTAAAATATCCTGATATAGGCTAGTTCTCACGTCCAGTTGACAATTAAATGTAATTATTTTTAATTAAAGTGGTAAATATCCTCAAAATCATATTAACACATTAACAAAAATGTTGTATAGTCTGTGCATTGTCCACACAATGCATCCCTTTAAAATGACGCGACAACAAAAACACAAGCTATATGGCTAGATTAGAGATGAAAAACTAGAATAACAAAAACAAAAACGTCTGTTTTAAGAATGATTTGAGGCTGTGGAGAAAGTCAGGCTTAATTCATAATGTATATTGTAGGCTATTTTTCTTGTGCTATTTAACCTTACGATAGCACTGACTATTACAAAAACTGCAGCAAAACATCGTGTGTTATAGAACATATAGAAATAATATACCACTATGTAAGTTAATTAAAACAAATACTCAACTGCTAATTTAAGTAAACATCTAAAAAAAAATCGGTCTTACTTGAGAGCGAATATTTAAGGTCCTTTCATCCGGGAAAAAGATAACCATTGACTCCGTTGATTTCTAATATAAACCCCATATTCATATCTACACAACATCAGAAGTCCTCCTGGCCTTAGCACTGGTGGGGCTACAACTTTACCCCACTTTTTCATGAGAAACAGGGCCCTCTGTCCAGCCTCGTTTAATAAATGTTTATCTGTTTTGAAGTGCAGAACAATAGGTGATGCCCTGTGACCCCGCGGAGCCTCGACCTCGCGCAGGGTCATTGTGGTGCGAGGCTTTGGGGCCTGAGACCCAATCCACTGACCCAAGAGCTTCGCCATTCATGCCGCCTCACTGCGGTTGCCTGCAGCTCCTATTGTTTCAGTAGGAACAATGGCGTTTTCCCAGGGAAAATAATCTCTTTAAAATTCCCTTTAAAGTTGCAGCAGCAGCACGATTTCTGCTTTGGGGGGACGATGCAAAGGCAAATGCATTACTTATTAATCGAATAATAATCATGTCTTAGTTTTATTAGTTCCATTTGATCAAGTTGTTACATACACCTGCCAGCTTGTTCTCCATCAAAACGTTATGATCGTAAAACAGGAAGTGTGATAAAAATGTATTAAGACACTCTAACCTAAAGTAGCTCCTCCTAAAAATAAACACGCTACATTACATTAAACCTAACCTACTGCATAAAGAGACAAACACCGTCTGAAAAGACGTGTGCTTTATTCTCATTGTATCTTTTATTTTTCTGATTTGTTCCTGTCTGAATCCTTGCGTGTCAATGCTAACAGTAAAAGAAATACAACACTGACGTGGTAGACAACGGTAGGCTACTTCGATTAATTATTAATGCAGCATCGCGTCTCACTGCCTTTCCTCGAAGAACCATATTTTTAGTGCAAAAGGAGCTTTAAAGAAAATGACATAAATAAACCCCAAAAGTTTGGTCTTTTATTTATTTTTTTAAATATATAATAATGACAACTGCACGTGTGGAAATGATATAATTATCATTTGGGTATATAGGTTACTGCAGGCGTATTGCACTACAGCCTGGATCTCCTGATTGGCTGTGAATTTAACCTTCTTAGCAGCCTATAAAAATAATGAAAGAAATGAGCCTGCGATTCAAGTTATCTGGTTGCTCAACTGATTCCAGTGCGGTGGAATACAACGTCAATGATTCATTTGAAGCAACTAAATGTTCTCTAACAAATACAATGAGGCTGAGCAGTGATTCTTCCATATAACGTGGACCACTGGGGCGTCGTAATGGACCGAACGTGACAAATTGCGTTCAAATTCAAAACACTAACGCAACAATTCGACAATGTGCACAAGTAATCTAAAATGAGATTATGGCTGAGGCAACACATCTGACTGAGTTTTATATAATGCACTGATGAACGTAATATCAGTAGAGATGCATAGCCAACATTAGACACCACGGGTCGGCACTTCAATGGTACAAAAGCTTGATGTTTTTGTTGAGAGGTCTATTGCTATTTCAAATTTGCAACTGTGTGTGTGTGCGTGTGTGTGCGTGCGTGCGAGAGGCAGAGCGAGCGAGAGAGAGAGATTTAACTCATTATAATGCATAGCGACCTGCCCTCTTTTGAAAAAAAGAGAAAAACGCAGCCATGCTTTGCAGGGGCTCCAGCCCCTGACTCACTGCAAGATAGGGCAAGACGCTTAGCGGAGGCATCCAACTACACACCGACAGAAACCCGGGAATACAATCAAGCTTCTTTAAATCACGAAAAGCGCATTATAATGCGAAAACAGCCTCGTGAAAAAATGAATGGATATGAATACAAGGAAATCCAACGACCTCCTGCTGAGGCTGTGGAGCGAGCGAGCGCGTAAGTGTGGAATATTATGGGATACATATGTGGGATTACGAATACAAAATAAAGAAACACATGCAAAAAGAGAACGCTAAAACGGAAACGTGTTTGACATTAGATAACATGTAGATAATCGCTGGCGTTCGGCACCATCAGAATATAACGGCGATGCTTTTTCCATCGTTGCACTTGCTATTGTTTTTACGGTGCGATGGATAGAAACGCGTGCAAAATACAACCGCGCGAATGCTTCTAACTGTGGTTTATCTGTCGTTTGTTGCAAACGCGAACTGTTTTCATGCAAAAACCCACGAGGAGACGTTACGTGTTGGTTTCGCTTTGTTTGTACCCGCTTGATTCACGCAGACAATAGATTAATGTACGCTGGGTCAACTAGGTCATATTTTACTGCTCATTATGGGAGTACAAACACTGATAAATCAGAAGCGCGTGGGCTTAAGACCAGGAACGACAAACACGCATTAATTATAATGCAACGCACAGACATTTTTGGTCAAAAATGGCGTTTCCCTTTGTTTCTCGATTCCATTCATACGACCATCATATGCAAAAATCTGCTTAACACTGTGAGCTACTAATAACTGAAATATAACTGCGTGGCATAGAACATAAAAACACGAAACACGACACAAAAACTACTTGAATAAAGATGTTTAGATGGCTCTAGTGGTCTCTTGGTATGGATTGCGATGGCGCTTTTGAATTGTCAATGTTTTTGATTAATCAAACTGAATAATGAATCTGTGGGGTTTTTTTTTTTTTTTTGCTTTTCTTTTTTTGTCCTATTCCCATGAACATACACCCCTGACATAGAACATCCTCGCAAATTAAAAACAGCATACAGTAATAGGTTTCTGAGAGGTCTATTGACACTGATGTAAACAGAACCAGTGATAGAATGCGGATTATTGCGCACGCATACTCGACTTTGAGATTATTTTCAGGCTGTTTGCTATACCAGGTCAGAGAAATTCTCTGTAAGCTTGTTACACTCGTGTAACCTGTGACAGGTTCTTTTTTAATGTATCCATGTGCAAGAAAGATTGGACATGGTGCAGCAAACTGTGCCTTCTCAGTATGTAAGCATTTCTAGGAAAACTAAAGGTAATAAGAATAAAAAATCATCGACATACACGGATACAGCGTTCTGAAATCTGTAAGGGGAATTCTGCACTGAAAATGCTGATGATGGCAAACTAAAACATTTCAATAGCTAATTCTCTTTCCTCTTAGTTCTATAGGCCTATTACGCTGATCGATTGACAATGATGACAGCTGACAGGCTTCTTGTAAGCCGAGGAAGGCTACTAAAGGAGGAGTAGTTATTTAAGGGAAACAAAAAGCGAGGTTATGTCAGAGCAAACGTGCGCTCCTTTTACTCTCAAGGACATAAGGAGACGGTCAGGACGTTGGTCGCAAACATCTGTTTGCCCAGTGACGTCACCACCCCATGCAATCCTCTTCTGCTAAAAGCAGATGCCTTATTTGTTTGGCCGGAGAGCCATTAATCCTTAAGTCAGTCGGCATGGGGAAAAGACTGGACAGAGAGAGACCGGTACCGTTAAACAGCACGGACATTGGGAATATTCAGCCCATCTTCAGTCCCAGAAGGAGCTGTGGGAAGTACGTTGGTTTTGTCGCTTGTTCCTTGCGAATGGAATACAGTTATGCGTCTTTTTCGAACGCATTTGGATCTTTTGTCGAACATGCGTATTAGCTTAACGCGACGTTTGCCTGGAATATATCCGAATTCTTTTTGACGTATTCGAGGGTTGAGTATTTTGTTTCACATTTATCTGGAAGCCTGTCATGTGTCTAATATGTATTTTTGTGTTTTCTTCTTGTAGGTGTTTGAGTACGTACGGAGGTGTTCGAAGCCCCTGAAGGTGTTTTTTTTTTTTTTTTTTTTTGACAGAGCAGAGGTCCTTTCAAGCAGATCAAATGGTCAACCCCCCCTTGTCCCTCTTTGTCCCAGACTGACTGTCATTTTGATACCAGCTACAAAAAATAATGAAGGCCTTGTCCCTTTGCTGTCAACATTTCACGGCCATATTTCATCATACGGTGGTTAAGTAATATTTTTGAGCATTCGCTTTGCTTTTATCAGATATGTGCTGTGTTTAAACAAACTGAATGGTTTCAATAGCACAAGACATTAGTGAGATGCAGGTTTGAAAACCATTCGTTTAATAGAGAATATGCCTAGTAGCCTACGATACTCGAGTCGAGTCATACGCGCCGAGACACTAAAACCAGAGGGACTGACTGGATAAACGAAGGATTTCATGGTAATACAGCTGCTTTGATATGGTTACAATGATGGAGAGGTTTGTGGCATGTTTTAGACAGGCTATGTGTGATTTGAGACTCTGGCTCTCCGTGTTCACAGCGGACCTTGATTTAATGTCTTACAATTAAGGCACGCGGTGAATGCCAAGAGCGGAGCCTTCCGCCAGCAGCAGGCCAACAAAACTGCAGGTTTGAGAAATTCTACCTGACCTTTTGCATTTGATTGAATTGCATTTCCTCCCCAATAAAAGCTAGTTTTGATAGTTCTGGTCTGTGTGTTGTGGATATTGTGCTTAATAATTGCTAAGGTATGTGTGTACTGCAATCTGTACGATGCACGCTGCGGTCTTGAAGGTGAGGCGCTGTCCATTACGCGTGGTGCTGAATTTCTCTTTGCAGAAAAACTGCATCACGGGTAACAGAAAAAGTACACAACCCACTACTAACTATATGCACACGTGCAAGCGAGACAGCTGGTATTTAAAGAAAAAAAAAAAAATTATATCATTAATTTTGCAAAAGAGATCACGATATTGTTGTTTTTTGAATCTGAAATTATATAAACTAAACATGCATTCATCCATCCAACTGGTCAAGTTGTGTTGTATTTTACACCACAAATAGCCTATTCTTGAGACCCTGAGATGGATATTTTACCAACCTTTACTTGAGAAGCATAGAGAGAATTACTTTAACGGCGATATGTCCCCAAACCTATCTCCGTTGAAAGAAAACATGGGAATGGAAAATTCGGAATGCTTAGAGTCATAGGCGTCGCTAGGCCCTTTTTAGGGGGGCTTCAGCCCCCCTAAACTTATGCCTCAGCCCCCCTAAAAAATGTGATTAACCTTTAAAACATATGAAACTGGCGGCAGGCTTCGGCTTCGTCCCGTTTTTTAGTCTGTCTCTCTAATCCGCAGCGGCTCTGAGCAGAGCGCAGCGCACGTCAGAAGCAGAGGTGTGTGTGTGTGTGTGTGTGTGTGTGTGTGTAAATCTGAGCGTCATTGGTCTGTCACCGCTCGTCAATGTCAAAATATTTGATAAAACCAATCAAATCAGAGTAGGCGGGCTTTATGGTCACACAGAAACTGCTGAGGCTGAGCGCAAATTTTAGCAGAGCAACTCGACGTCAAGTAAGATAAATGCAGCTAAATTAAACATTCATGTTTGACAGCTTCTGCTTTAAGCCAGAAATGTTAATCAAAAGAAAAAAAATAATCATGAAACATAAATATCAGTATGTTAATATGTAAACCATATGTTCACTTTATTCACTGACGAAAACGAAAAAAAAAACAGTCAAAGCTCAGCGTTATGAAGAGACAGGGCAAGATAAAAACAGAGAAAACGAGAGATGTGGAGATAAGACAAATAATTTACTGCCCAGTGACATGGTTTTCAAGCTATTGTTATCTAATTTTTTGGCCTTCAGAACATCTTAAAAGGCTCATATGTAGATCATAGAAATCAAAATTTTCTCGGGGGACCATGTTAGAACCCCCTAACATTTGGGATCTTGGTTATTATAAACCTGCCTACATTATTGGGTATGATAATTGCATGTACAGTATGGCCATGCATTAAGGTATTAATATTTGCTTTATAAGTAATGATAAACAGCCAATATCTTCTGGGTATGCATGTTTGTAAGCTAT
Organism: Pseudorasbora parva; assembly: GCF_024679245.1. Taxonomy (NCBI): domain Eukaryota; kingdom Metazoa; phylum Chordata; class Actinopteri; order Cypriniformes; family Gobionidae; genus Pseudorasbora; species Pseudorasbora parva. Next base: position 12,924,895 of record NC_090195.1, on the reverse strand, counting down.
TAGTTAATAGCGCAATTTGGACCCTAAACTAAATAGTGTTACCATTTTTTCTACAGACCTACCCTCACTGGGGGCTGAGCCCCCCTAAAATAAAAATCCTAGAAACGCCCCTGCTTAGAGTTGATTTTCGCCTCCAGAAATCTTCAATCCAAATGAATGATCCCCAAGGAGATGTCGACCCCTAACGGCTAAAACCGTAGTGTCTAAAGAAGACGAGAGAAGAGAATGTCTACTTAAAGGGACAGTTCATCCAAAAATAATTTACTCATCTTTGCGTCGTTCCAAACTTGCATGACATTCTTTCTTTTAAAGAACACAAAATAAGATATTTTAAAGAACTCTAGTAACAAAAAAAAAAAAAAAAAAAAAAAACAACCTTTAAGACTATCACTTTGCTCAAATGATGCAGACTAAACATGAGGATCTGAAATAAAACCAAGGGAAAAAGCAACAAAAAAGGCATTAAATATGTAGGATACAGTGAATTACAATGAGGAACTTTATTTTAAAATTATTATTATTTCACCCTAATGCTAAAACTATGTTTTAGCAAATAAGACAATTACTTTATAAATTAATCAAATTAAACATATCGCTGATGGCTAAAAACCTTGCATCTCCATCTTTTTTCTTCTTCTTCATGAATCAGTGCTATTTTACCATTTATGTCTGTCTTTGAGTTGTGCAAATATTCAACCAATGAAAGGCATTAAAAAGAGCTTGTGGCTAAACCTCATAACCTCATTGGATCATCAAACTGTCGATCAATGCTCATAATTCCACCCCTCCTCAATATTGAATGAAGAGCCACACACCGTTTGGACCGTCTCTGCTTGTTTGCAACGCAAAGGTAAATTAGGAACTGATTGTTTGAATAAATACAACAAATTCTTTACTCATAAAGGCTATAATGTTTTATGTATTGGAGAAGCAGGGTGTCTTAGTATAACATTTATAGGTTGATGTTCAGTCTTTAATGGCCTGTGCGTGGCCTTTGCATGTTTAATAATATGATATTTTGGCCAAAAGACAGGGGAAAAAGAGAAATATAAGCACCAGGATTCAAGAAAACATGAATAACTCGTACTAAATGAGCAAGGCATCATAATACTGCTGCCCCAGCAGAATTACATAACGCAGCGACAGAACCCTTCAAGATTATGGCGGAATGCTGTTTATATATATATTACATGGACAACGCCATGGCCCTTTGATTCATAAACTTAAGCGTACTAAATACTTAAGAACGTGGCTTGGGATATCTGATAAGGCATGTCTATATACTAAAATTCATCATACGCTACATGATTGAATTAAATTATCTTAGACGCTCAATGCAGAGCAGTAATGCATCACATAAACTCAACCATCATTATTCAGATCACGCGCGCGGCGAGAGCCTTGACAGATCAGCACGCGCGGTCACAATTGCGCGAGGCGAGCTACTCTCGTATCAGAAGTACGCAGTAATTGGTATGAAGGGACCACTTTGAAACGATAAAATTGCTACTCACTAAAAAAATAACATGCCTCGGTTCATTGTGTTGCTATGCGACCAGTGTTTGTTAAGAGAACGAAAATATCAGAACATACATATGCCGCAAGAGGACAGCTAAAATGGCATGTATAGAGCAACTCCGCCACCTGCAGGAGCAGCAGGATTTAACTGCTTATTTAAACGATTACTCGCATGTAAACAACACATTAATTCGTAGAGTCAAGCATCTATGCCGTTGCTAAGTGATGGATAATAGGCTAATACTTATTAAACGACAGATAGGTCGAGGGTAAGTGAGAGGAAACAAACAGCAGATCAGGAAAGGAGACTGAATGAAATACTAGCAGTATGGTTTGTGAATATTATTGTCCCTATATATGGTTAGTGATTTAAAAGAGTGGTAGGCATACACTTCATCGTGTTTAATAAGTGGCGTCCGTGCATTATTTTGGAAATAGGCATATATGTTGGCCATACACTGATCAGGTATAACATGACCACCTTCCTAATATTGTGTTGGTCCCCCCTTTGCTGCCAAAACAGCCCTGACCCGTCGAGGCATGGACTCTACTATAGACCCTGAAGGCCTGCTGTGGTATCTGGCACCAAGATGTTAGCACTTAGCACGGAATACTGTTTCCATGAAAGGGTGTACATGGTCTGCAGCAATGCTTAGGTAGGTGGTATGTGTCAAAGTAAGATCCACATGGATGGCAGGACCCATGGTTTCCCAGCAGAACATTTCCCAAAGCATAACACTAACTACAATGGCTTGCCTTCTTGCCATAGTGCATCCTGGTGCCATGTGTTTCCCAGGTAAATGACACACACACACACCCGGCCATCCACGTGATGTAAAAGAAAACATGATTCATCAGACCAGGCCACCTTCTTTCATTGCTCCATGGTAAAGTTCTGATGCTCACGTGCCTACTTTTGCCGGTGGACAGGGGTCAGCATGGATACTCTGACTGGTTTGCGGCTATACAGCCCCATACGCAACAAACTGCGATGCACTGTGTATCCTGACACCTTTCTATCAGAACCAGCATTAACTTCTTGAGCAATTTGAGCTACAGTAGCTCGTCTGTTTGATACTGACCACTGCACCAGGGAACGTCCCACAAGAGCTGCAGTTTTGGAGATGCTCTGACCCAGTCGCCTAGCTATCAAATCATTATGCTTGCCCATTTTTCCTGCTTCTACAGTGTAAAAAGGAAATAAATAAAAAAATCAGGCCCCAATTGAAATTTTTCTATTGACTGATCACAGCTATTTTTTCAGTTGGCCAAATTGAATTTCTTTAAATTCATCTCAAAACTTGGAAAATACTGCATTTAGAAGACACATGTCATGGCCGGAAAGTATCAAGTCATGTCCGAATCTAATGTTTGCTTCATTAGCGATCTACTGAGATACCTTCATCTAATTGATTTTTGAAGGCAGCATACATGTATCCTTCGCTGCTTTGATATCCCACAATCCTGTGCTTTCCATTCAGTGACAGTTGAGCTGGCAAAACAAGATGGCGTACGTTGCGTTGGCGAGTCAGTTTGTGTGTAAATGTATGTTTTTTTTAAACTTATATTTTCCACTTATGATGTCATTTCTAGCAAGAAATTACTAATTTAGTAATTAAATATTTGTTTAGTTCTCACTAAAGCTCTCTCTATTTTGCTGTAGATAATTGAACTGTTGGACTGCCTTAGAAGTCTGTCCGAAATTAGTTTTGTGAAGTGCCTTCATTTAAAAAACGTTGCCTTACAAGCCATTGTCTCAAGGCAGTGATGCAACGAGTCAGCTGCCTAGGTTTTTGGACGCAGCCAAAATATCCACTTGCTGCCTAATATATCTCACCCACTAACAGGTGCTGTGATGAAGAGATAATCAGTGTTATTCACTTCACCTGTCAGTGGGCATAATGTTATGCTTGACCAGTGTTTCTATAAAGAAAACCAATTTTCTAAATAACAAAATTGTTTACTTTTGGCAGTCCTAAACAGAAAACTATGAAAAATACTTTTGGTTCATCTATCACACTGAAAACTGTTTATTGCTCATGTGTACAGCAGCAATAGTACCACATGAGGACAGGGCCAACCAACAACTGACCATATGCACGTGCAAGCGCATGTGTTTGAGTGGCAAAAGATAGCAAACATAGCATTAATTTTATCATTAATTTGCAATAACTAGAGATCCTGTTGCTGTTTTGTAAATCTGAAAAGTGAAATTATATAAACCAACATTTAGGCTACTCACTCAAATGGTTACATTGTTATTTTCACATAAGTCATAAATGTAGGTTAATATTTGTTAAAAATATTAAACGTTTCAATGAGACTGTTCGAATGTTTAATAATGTGTGCAATCTGAGCCTATGTGGCACAGGACAGTATTGCAAAAACATTAACCACAGCCTGAGCTATACATGTGCAGTTGTAATAGTAAAAAAAAAAAAAAAAAAAACGTTGCTGCCTTATTTTTTTAAAAGTACAATCTATTTGGATGTTTACATCATTTAAACTTAAATCACATTACACTGACTTGAAAAATTGAACTTATTAAACTTATTTAGATGAGTTAAAGCAATGTAAAAACATATGTCGTCATTACTTATTGATCATATAATTTATTATAATGGTTTAACCTGTTACTCATATAATTCATTTTGAATATGAAACAGTAATAGGAAATTTAACTGTTTTATTAAGTGAAAAAGTGAAAAAGAGCAGAGAATGCGCATTCTTACATTTATTATTTAAATTGGTCTTGTCTCACAAAGTTTAGGAACAGCTGAACATAACTACTGAGTTATTATATAATGGCAAAAGACATAAAAAAGATGCTTTTAGATGACTAATAAGTGATACCGCCTGGAAAATAAATATTGTGAGCGCAAAATTCATTATGACCACGTGGGGGAGACTCGCGCTCACAAATGTGTCCTCTTTCTCTTTATAAGCATTGTCCAAAAGTTCGCACACTTCCATTGTCTGCAACTGTGGTGTACAGTAGCCTATAATACAAAATGGCCAAGTGAAGATAAACTTTATTAAGTACCTTATACGACTATATACCCCCAAATGCAGACATACGATTATCCAAATATTGCTGCTCTCGTTTAATTCATGCTGCAGAAGCGAATTTCTAATACTTTTTTCATATAATCCAATGGGTTTATTTAGCAGTGAATTCTCAAAATGAGGATAGGTCATCTATAATTCAAGAGTGAATATGCTGTTTGGATCACGTGGTTGGCTATAGGATCAGTTTTGGGTGACATGAGCTGAAAGGAACAGGTGAGCTTTAAAACATCTGAAGTCTCGTGTTCGGGTTGTCGACGAGCAAACCGTTAAATGTGTACCGTTAAAAACCGGTAAACAAACACCTGAAAAATAACACGAATTTTAAAACACACTTCACGAAACAAATAACTTTTTCTTCCTCATTGTTTTTTCAACTTTGCATGTCCTATGAAAATATGTTTTTAAAAAAATCTAACAAACATCTACATTTACCTCAAGGTCATTGGTCTTCTCTCCAATTGTTACTTTTAGATAAAACAGTGAAGTTATGTTACCAGGACAATTATAGATCTAAATATGTGCCCCCTTTTTAATATTTGCCATAGAAATTAGGCCCAAACACTGTCCCTCCCCCAGCCAATGAAAAAGTCTGCAGCATCCACCAAAAAAAAAACATTAACATTAGAACATTAAAGTTGAAGCGCACGCAGGATTGAATACATTGGGTGTACACAGATGGGCATACGGATGAACGAGTTGTGGTGCTTTTGTAAAGCTGTGAGAAACCCGTTTGTTACCGTTTTAATCCCATTAATTAAAACGTTAACCTGATTGGGTAGCGCGCGCTCAATCCCGATAGGCGAATCTTCTTCATATTAATAGCCCGACTTGAGATAATGATGTAAAAGACTCCCCCTTCTGCTGCTGATGCTGATCGCTGCCGAGATCTACAAAGTGTGTCTCAACACGATAAACGCAGTGTAGGACACTTTAGGAGGAGCTACTGCCACTACACCTCACTTGACAAGTGGAGCAGCCATCAACATCAACTCCACTTCATAGAGTAGAAACTTAAGGAGAGGACAGTGGCTGAGTGAAGCCCCACCATCGCATCCGACTTTTCTGGAGACTATGGACAGGAGAATAAACTTGGGTGGAGACATTTTTCACAAAACTCTCAGCGCTGTGTCGAGCAAAAAGATGGACTCGTTTCGACCGGCTGCGGGTATTGATCTTGGTTCCCGGGACAGCCAGTCGCCCATCAGCTGTTTTGACCAGACCGACCCAGATCCGGTGCAGCCCGGGGGGCGAGCGGGCACGCTGGGTCTGCCGACCGGATCTTTGTGTGTGAAGTACGGCGAGAGCGCAAACAGGACCTCGGCTGCAGAGAGCAGCGGCGGCGAACAGAGTCAGGACGATGACAGTGACGGCCGATGCGAGATGATGCTCATGACGGACGGGAGAACGACGGTGCCCGGCGCAAAGTCCGAGGGAGGTAAGAAAAACAAAGAGCAGAAAATACTGAGACTAAACATCAACGCCCGGGAGAGACGGAGAATGCACGATCTGAACGATGCGCTCGATGAGTTGCGCGCGGTCATCCCTTACGCGCACAGTCCGTCTGTACGGAAACTCTCCAAAATTGCCACCTTGCTCTTAGCCAAAAATTACATCCTCATGCAGGCACAGGCGTTGGAGGAGATGAGACGGCTGGTTGCGTATCTCAACCAAGGCCAAGCTATCTCTGCAGCCTCGCTGCCCGCGACCACAGCTCTCACTGCACCGGGTTTGGGCACCTACGAGCATCCGGCTGGTTACCCGTTCCCCGCAGGAGTTGCAGCATCCTCCTGTCCTGACAAATGTGCCCTTTTCAACAATGTCACCTCCAGCCTCTGTAAGCAATGCACTGACAAGCCTTAAACTCTGAAGCGGTACTGACTCTGGTAGAAGCACATGCGCAACTTTTGACTCTGAAAAAAAAGAGAGACTGATGTTTTCCAGCAGTTTTACAATGAGCTCATAGAAGAATGCTAAAAACTTTTTACAACTTCATTCCAAGAAAAACTGATTGTGTACATACAGTATAGCCTATACTTTAAGTGCTGTGAGAGTGGGATAAAAACCAAACAAAGTCTATGTCTGTTGATGAAGAATGAACAGTTAATTAACGTGGACCCTTCAGAATGACCTGACAACATGCAACCATGTTTTACCTTGTTTATGATGCCAAACTTTTCAAGGTTTTTATCTCTAACTTGCAATAATACGTATTCTTGCTTCTTGGAATTTATGTTTTGTAAATGTTTGCTTTCAACGAGCAGCGTATTGGACTTTATTCCAAAGTAGCCTCCGTGTTCTTTCGAAAGCATAGTTGAGATTGTTCATTTCAAAATTGTAATATAATATATTGTTAGTTTGGTGGAATCTTAAAAAGTTGTTTTGCTTTTTTTTCATTTCTCTAAATGGATGAAATCAAGTGGGTCTGCATGCATGGTCTGATTATGCATTGTCATCATTGCTGTAAATCTCGCCGATTTGGCTTTTTACAAACACACACACACACATGCGGTTTGACTATAGGGACGTGGTGGTTTCAACTTGTTGTCAGGTCGAGGCTGGAAGCAATGTAGATATATTAGTTTCAATATGACCACAGAGGGCCATTTGTATGTGTTGATGTATTGGAAAGCTTTATTAAAATATTTTGATCCAACACATTATGCCTGGTTGTATGTTGTGATGCCTCTGGTAGTGAAGTGATTCATGGCTTCTGTTGGCTCGAGAGATTACGATCAATAAGTCGCCGGGGGAAAAAATTATATATAGGCCTATATATATATATTTCACGGATGAGAAGTAATTTGTAAAACGACAAACTTCGGCACATTGATACAGTTAACGAATTAGAAGCAATATATTTAATATCTCTCTCATTAAATTAGCAGTGGTTTATGGAACATTTTCTGCTCGTTTATATACCCTGAAACGGACGAAGCCCTGAGAAAAAAAGACCAGACATGGACAGCAATGCCCTACGGCCAAAGGAGAATGTCTGTTAGTATTATAGGATAAAGCTTAGTCACCCCGATCATGATTATTAAAAAAAATCCGTGACGTTGTCTAATAATGTTAATTTGAAAACTGTCGACTGCAATACCTATATTCCTTTTAATTAAGCACATCGTTAAGGCAATTAAACCTCCTGGATGTGATTAAGGAACATAATTACGACACTGTTCACTGCCGTAATTGGGTGTCTTTAATCACAGGAAACAGTCATGAGCATCAGTGTCAGTGTCATTAGTTTGCATTGTTCGAGTTCGGGTGTCCATCACATCGAAAGAATTAGATAGTGAGTAGATGCCCTTTCACACGACGAACAGCCGTTTTCACTTAAAAACTTCACTTCAACAACAAACAACACGTTCAAATCTTCACGTTAAAAGATTTGTCCTAAAAAAAGTCGAACTTTCAAGAATGCTGAAGGAGGAAGGGATAAAATTAACTATGCAGTTTTTTTTAACGCAGTTATACAAACAATATCGAACTACATGTAAAACCAATAAATCAGTAAAATTAATTATTTAGAATTGTAATTGCTGAAATAATTTTAAATAAAAACAGGAAAGTTTAAAAAGGTTATTAAACTAGCCATACAATTAATTTAATGGTACGAATCAACCACTAACATAATAATAACATTAAAACACGGAAAAGTGAAGAGAAAACGCGAAATATCTTAACCTCAGCATTGTAAACACCAAAGACAGTGAATTCTATACTTTCCTTTAAAAACAAATGTGTTGACGCAGCGCCTGCACCTAAAATAAAAACAATTATTTTATTTCACGACCTCGAATGCATATAAACCGATGTAAGATAAACGCTTACTTTTAAACATCACAGACAACTTCGATTTCTTTATCGAAAATATGCTTTAATTTGTCTTGTTAAGTCGCTGGACATATTTGAGAGATCTTTGTGGAGGGTGATGAAACATCTAATCTTCAATGCAATCGTCCAAAAGTGAGACTTTGTGGGTGTCACTGAGAGAATAGTTTTTTGCGAACATTTTTAACAATTACAAAATGTTTTCACGCAGCCCATGTGACTATTTCAGCACCACGGACAGCACCAATACTAGTAGTAAAACATGACGCTCGGTATTATTGCATCACACGCTTCTCTAGTGAACTACGTCACCGGAAATACCTTTTCAGTTAATGGGGATAATTAGCCGAAGTAAAATGTACTCTAGTACAGCATGAGATAGGATTGTTAGGGCCATTTAAAAGGTTTTTTTAAAAACCAGTTTTATATGGGACGACCTGCAAACCGTGCCCACCCACCGTTTAATGAGACAAAATCATGCATAATTTAAAAAGCCAAGCCCTTACTAATTTTACACATTAGCCAATTACAATAATCACATGAAATTGGATTCGCGGTAGAGGAAAGCGTTTTTCTTCACTGACTGCTTGCACAATAAAACAAGGCAGATGAAAAAAGGGCTTATAGCATGCAATGACTGAAGGTTTAAAATACTATAAAACAATTAAAAACACAAAAAAGTTCTCCAATCCAAAAACGTATTACTCAATCACAAAACAGGACGGGGGTTCTGAAACATCTCAACTCTCTCCAATGTTTCAACTCTGTAAATTAGCAATTTGGAAAGCACTAGTATTATGGTATTACTCTGTCCTCTCTAATTCTCTGCACAGCACAGATGTGGAGACACATGCAGGAGTCGTTAATCAGGGCCAGCAGTAATCAGCCATCACAAAGCCTTGCCTGGATAAATACTGTCAGCAATTACTGTGTGGAGTCAACTACTTTCAGGACCCCATTTACATGATTTCCATCATTCTCTCCCATGTTCACTTTCCCAGTGCAACTTTTTTATTCGCCAATAGCATCGCACATACCTTAACAGGCAGCATCAGCGCGAGACAATAACGACAGTGCATTAATTATAGATTGCACTGGGATGCATTATTTAAAACAGCGATTAGCTTACGACAAAGGGCTTAATTAAAAAAAACTAGGATGGGATCCATCAAAAGAGATCTGTTAAGAGGCATAGGCAGTGCTCTCACACAGATCCTTGATCCACTGTAGGATTGAGCTTGTACTACTCACATAAACTCAAAACCAACGAGGCAAGAGATAACCACCTTCCCAGTGAGACAGAATCAAAGCAGTGTTTGTATTCATGAACCTAATAACGCTTAACCTGTCTTTACAATGTCTGCATTGTAGCGTCAGAGGTCATGAATAAAAGTGAAAGATAAAAAAGGCGGCTTTTCATAAACCATAAAATATCCAATTTACCATATCAAGAGCTACCAGGGCACCTATTTGTAATATAGATGTGATGTATGCGGGGGGTGATAAACAAGGATATTCAAAGTATACGTAAGAGTACCCTGTTGGATCGTCCTCTTCATATCAGAGTCAGGCTCAAAGCCTATAGGAATTGAATCATCTCTCTGTTCCTGTAAAAAAGAAAAAGAAGAAATATGCTGTACATGCGACAGTAGACCAATGTCACACGCTGTAATTTACACTTTGGCTGTGGGAGAGCCATGCAAATGATGTTGTTATAACACAGGAACAGAGAGAAATAGTGCTAAGGTTAATTGCTCTTCATATGAAATATGTATTGCTGGAAGTCATTTTGGTCATAAGGTGCACTGACAGGATTCATTTGCAGGTTAAAAAGATCGAAAGGTCTACAGGCAAGGTATAAAAAGTTGAACACTACCTACTCTCTCAAAGCATTTATGGTACACCGTAAACCCGAATAAGTTGACAGTAAGTTGAGGTAATCGGTTACATCAAAAAGGTTAAGTTAGCAGAACTTGCAGATTTTTATTTTGTACTCATACACTGTAAAAAAAAATGTTGGTTTTTGTTGGTTTAACTTAAAAAAGTAAGTAACCTGGTTGCCTTAAAATTTTGCGTTTATTGAAATGAAAAATTTGAGTTGATACAATGAAGGAAATGTGTTTAATAAATAGAAATTCAAAATATTATTGTATCTGAACCACATAAAATTTTTGATAAATCATGAAAATAGCACTTTGGCATGTTTCACTACGTCATCAGAAATAAAACACACACAATTACCCAATATGCTTACAAAATATTTTAATAATATTTTAATAAAGGTTGTCGAATCTCCAAAAATGTTTCTTTGTATTAATTCAAAATTTTAATTTCAATGAACTCAAAATTAAGGCAACCAGGTCACTTTTTTCCTAAATATTTTTTTACAGTGTAACATTTAATTGCTTTTAACTTGAAATACTTGAGTAAGCTCATTCAAATAAATCATACTATTAACTTAAAATCATCATGTTCTCGCAACTTAAATATTTTTAGTAGAGGAAACTTGGCTAGCTTTAAATAGCTAATTCAGCAACTATAAATGCTAGCTTGCTAATTAGTAACACAATGCTTTGATAACATTAGCATAGCATAACATTTGCTGAATGAGAACGGCAACAACAAACATTTAACATCTGTTCTCAAACTGTTAATGCTCCACTCATCACCATCATGGTGGTAACCCTAAAAAAACATAACAGAAACTCTAAACTAGCATAAAAGCATTTAACACTACTAAATCTCCAACTAAACATTCATCATGCGCAAAAAACAAACAAACAAACAAAAACATTATGCAACACTTAATTTTACTAGTTACTCTCCCATTTGAGTGTCACGGCAAAGCATGCAGGGGAAATAGAAATGCCAGCCCCGTTTCAATTAAATTTAAGTTTGTCTAAATTAAAAGAAACAAGTTCATAAAACTCAAAACAATGAAACAATTCGGATTACTTTTAATGTGTACGTTTTGTTAACTCAAAAGAAAAATAAAGTTCTATATTCATAAAAGTTCATTTGATTGAACTGATTTGTTTGATTTGAGTTGGCTCTACTCATACCAGTTAATTATTTTGAGCATTAGGGTTTACAGACAAGTTTGGCAACTTATCTCGTGAAAATAACTGGAGAAATGGTAAGCCTAAAATTACACATATACTGTAAAAATATTTTCATATTTTAAATATGTCACAAATTTTTTCCTCTGTCAAATCAACTTAGATAATTTATGTGGTTCAGATATGATATTTTGAGTTTCTGTTGATTAAACCAGTCTCCTACATTGTATTAACTCACATTTTTACATTTTGTTACATTACATTTTCACATTTCACACCGCTGTCGGTGTATGAATGAGTGTATGGATGGGTGAATGTGAGGCAATATGTAAAGCGCTTTGGATGGCCATAGGGACCATTTTTATTTTAAGGCAACCAGGTTAATTATTATTATTATTTTTTTTTTTTTTTTTAATTAATGCAAACATATACCAATCCACCCACCCTCCCGCAACCAGGTTAGTTTGTTTATGTTAAACCAACAATATGTTTAGTTTTTTTTTACCGGTCAGAAGTTTAGAATAGATTCTTTAATGCTTTTGAAAGAAGTCTCTTTTGTACGGAGCCCCTAAAGGGACCTTAGCAAAAATAACAAATATACAGACTTTAGCAAATTGTACACAAACTGGAAATGATTAAATTAAGGCAGATTAAAAATTTCTTGTGGGCACGGAAAAAGTTTCTCGTGAGCATGCGAAAGTCTGTATATTCTTTATTTTTTGCTAAGGTCCCTTTAGGGGCTCCGTACTTTTGCTCACCATGCTGCATTTATTTGATCACGAATACAACAAAACAGTAACATTGGACAATTTTATTACAATTTAATGAATTGATTGCAGTCATTACTACAGTCTTCAGTGTCACATGATCCTTCAGAAATGTTTCTAATATATGGATTTGGTGAACAATTATTATTGGTGCTCAGTTAATAATAATGGTTCTTATAATTATCAATGTTGAAAACAGTTGAAGTGCTTGGTATTTTTCAGTATTGTTAATGAGCAGCAAATTCGAATGATTTCTGAATGAAGCCTGGAGTAATGATGCTGAAAAATATAACTTTGCCACATCCCAATAATAAATTACATTTTAACATTGAACTGCTCTTTAATACGTATCCATCTTTTTATGCATTCATGTATTTGGTCTTAGAATTCAATCTCCTGATCTATATATATATTTATGCTGTAATTATGCCAGATGTGTCAGGGAAAGTATTGGAAATCTTTTAAGAATCCTGGTCTAGATCTGTCACTGCTGATTACGAGCTATTCTTTAAAACAGGAATTACTGAATTACATTTGTTGAGTATTGTCTATTGTCTGGATGAATGAGATTAATGGACAGTTTTAAGATCTTAATCCCGTTCCAACACTGTCCTTTTCTTTAAATAAGGATGTTCTTGGAGTTGTTTTCGGATTACAGTTTTGCTCAGACAGGCTTCTAATTCACAGTGCTGCTAGTGACGGATTAGTATTGCACAAGAGGTCAAGGTAACAGACCAGCTGCACCCAGAACTACGGTCTTTGTTAGGCTTTGAGGGGAAATGTTTCAATTTGTAACATACCCAGAGAGCTTGGTTCAGCCCAATTAGAGACAGTTTGAGGGTTATGACACAGAAAATGTGTCATTTTGTTTTCAATATACCTAATTAAAAGCAGGGCGGATATAAGCAGTACGTATCCGGAAAGTTAAAAAAGGTAAAAATACTTTGGCATCGGAGTTTCATTACATGAAACTGTTGTCACATAATCACCATATGTGTCCGGAACAGAAAAAAACTGACAAAGTGTGATCACAGTCTGATTCTTGCCATATCAAATGACTCATTTATAAAATGATTCATATTTACCACTGTAAATGGCACATGAATATTAATGTGTATATTCAAAGGTGGTTATGAGCTAAATAGAGCAGCACCTGTTCGGGACGATCATCGAAGGGATACGGTTATGCTCAACACTTGTGACCATCATTTACTTTGAAAAACAAACTTGTGATAGTCCTTAATTGTGGCTGTGGGGGAAGGCCTAAAGTGCCAGGGGGACAACGTTATTACCAGGGGAGTCAGTCAGAGAAACATCCACAGCCATGCTCTCTCGCTCCATGAGACAGTTCTGCCCAAGTGAGGCAGGCCAGGCATCCACCATCAGCCATATGAGGCACAGAGCGGACATATGGAGTTTAAAGCAAGTCCCCTGCTGATTGTGGCGCAGGATTAATGTAGACATTCATGTTCTACATTACGCATGCCGTTTATGTAAAGCTTTGTGTTCCTAATGAGAAGGGAATTAATTGTTCTGCGGCCTATAAAACAAGGGTTTCACTTTTGATAAGTGAGGACCATGTTTCTGGTCGAGATCTCTCATTTGAATTGATCAACCTCAATTCATTAAACTAATGAAATACATTTGGTGTAGAAATGAACCCTTATGCTCTGTTTGAAAGATTGAAATCTTGACCTAATATTTGTAAATTGTTTTTAATGTTACTGCCACCTAATCAAAACCAATTTGACAGATATTATTAATGTTTTAATGCTCTGCATCTTTACAAACAAGGCATGTTATTCTCATAAATGTGACGTTTCTATTACAGTAACACTACTAGAATAAAAAAATTAATACATAAAAAGATATATTTTTTATTTCACCTACCTGTTTCAACTACTTGAAACTGTCTGCTTATATGTTTGATCGTTTTAATATGCAAATTAACACCTAATAATGCTTAAAACACTGACAAAATTATTTCTGCAAAATTCAGATTCAGACAAATCTGTCTGTCTGTCTGTCTGTCTGTCTGTCTGTCTGTCTGTCTGTCTGTCTGTCTGTGTATGTTTAAAATCATCAAGTAAAACAACATAAAAAAAAAAGAAAAACATTATAAAACAGAGTATTCAAGTAGACGAATGGCAGTTTTTGCGATAACAACATTCTTCTGGAGTTTCTTGGTTGCCGACCATCACATGAAAGTTTGTTCTGAATCAACTCTTAAATTATTTTATAAAATCAGCTATATTAAATTATTTAATGTACAGCAAATTATTCTTAATGCAAGTGTTGAAAAACAAACCTGTTAATCAAGATGTCAACTGATCAATCTGACAATTAAGATAATAATCTGTTGCAAGATAACGTGAATGAATGCTACAACAGGAACTATCAAGAAGGGGTGCGGGACACAATGAATGAGCAGCTGGGGATTCATTTTAGTGTAACACTCAGACATTACGAGTCTCATCATCTCACGGCCTCATTATCAGACATGTGACTGAAAATCTCATCAGTGCGTTAGTAAAGGAAAATCCTCTAATGAACACTACGCTGTGTATTCGCATCCACGAACGCACGCCACATGGACGAACACCAGGTGACCACGCACACTACTCCACACACACACGTGCGGAATAACTACAAGCCCAGTGTCCTTGGCTTCCTAGTGGCCTTCACCTTGCACTCCAGACACAGTGAATTTTATGGCTAATTTCCGGCAATTTCTCCAGGCAGTTTCAGTGGAAATTCCTGCAGGAATAATGTGCATAATTTGCATGAATCATTCTGATAGAATGCATATCAGCACGTAGACCCTCCCCCGTCTGGCAACACGGCACTTAGTTTGTAATCAAAGCTGACTTCCCTCCACAAACGCTCACTGAATCCGAAGGTCTGACCACAAAAGCCTTAGCCTCATCTGCTTAATAATCTGTAGCAGCCACCAATAAATCCACAAAATATATAATGGAATATGATGTAGATAAAACTGACAGGGCCGATACGATAAAAGATGGCCGATACAATACGATACAAAGCGTATTTATATTTTGGAACCAATAATAAATATAAAAGCCTAGATCTATGTTTGTGCTTTATATGAATCATGGATCAAGCATTATTGAGATCATTTTCTAATTTTAAAACAGGTGCAGCTGCAGAACTACTATGAAGGGTTATTATCGTTAACTAAAACTATAACAACAACTAAAACTTAAACTGAAATAATGTATTATTTTTTCACTTTTATTTTAACGTGATGTACCGAAACTAAAGTAAAAAAAAATTAAAATATTAATACAATAAATAACAGAACACAAAACAATGAACTAAAATGACAACTGTAAAAAAAAAAAAAAAAAAAAAAAAAAAATCAGGTCTCCAATTGAAAAATGTCTAGTGACTGATCACATCTACATTTTTCAGTTGGCCAAATTAAATTTCTGTAAATGGATGCAGTTTAATTAACAGAAATTCAGTTTGGCCAACAATTTTTTTTATTTATAGATGTGATCAGTCACTAAAACATTTTCAGTTGGAAACCTGATTTTTTTTAAACAGTGAATCAAGTCAGATAATATAAAAACATCTAATAAAATAATTAAATTATTAATAAACATTAGTACAAATTATAAATCTCAATGATGATATTGCTGTTAAGTACTGGAATAATAAACTGTACAACTTTCTTTTTCAGTTTTCATTTAAAAAAAGAAAAGAAATATAACTTCCACAATCACAAGCAAGAATAAAACAGGTTATCAGGAGTAAAAATGTAAAACTATTCATAATTATTAACAATGATTTTTATTAATTAATCTAAGTTTTGCAGTTTTTAATTTACAATTTGTTTAGTTTAATTATATTATAATATTAATTTAATAAAATATGTTAATATTTAATTTATCTAGGCCTATTTAACATATATTTTTACCAACACAACCAAGATTATTATTATTATTTTAAGTCATCATTATGCAAATACATTGTGTATCCCTACATGTACATAAGGTTTACGTGCCACCCTGTCAGTGCAGAAAAAGAAGACATTCAGCATCCGGATATTTCATTTGTGTGCTCTACGGCAATTGCTTAGCCTTTTGCCTCTTCATACATTTGTCAAAAGCGATGGGATCGTGTTTAGTTTACCGGCGACTGTCATGATCCAATGCGACGTCCTGTAAGCCCAGGCACATTCTCCTGGACTGCCTTTCTTACTATAATCAGCAGAGGTTAGATGTGCATTATGGGTAAAGATGTGAAAAAATAATGAAACCTTTTTTTTTTATACATAAAAGAATCAGTAATGACGCAGGGACAGCCATCAGAGGACAGCAAAACAATAAGCTTTGTTTGGTGGCACGATGAATTGGCACAACACATGTGCCCTTCCAGATCCACTGCCGTAATGAAGGTGACAATTGGACAGTCGTCTGCTAGGTGGATCTTAATCATAATAATCTAGGCCAGGGAGCACAGAGCTTCGTAACAAAGCTCTGAATGACATGTCAGCACAGACCACCTCCTCTCCGGGGGGTGGGGCGGTCCCTCAGTTAACGCAGGTTTTCGGAAAGCCAGACGATAATTAGTAAATGATGGCAGTCACATTAGCCCCAGCCAAAGTGGATTCATTCCTTTCGAATGGCTTGCTTCCTAAATGTAGCAGTTTTGTATGTGTACAACTGGTGGTACGCATGCAAACGCATCTCGTGTGTACAAAAATGTTTGCTTTTTCAGCAGCTGCATTAACAGTAGTGTGTGTATGAGCAAACTGAAGCGTATTTGTGTGTGTGAGGACGAGAGTAACCACGGAGGTCTTCCGCTAAGCACCAGGAGATGGAGTGAATGGCCCAGCGCAGTGAAGCAGCATCTGTTTCTGTGCATGTGCTGAGCAAACAAGGCAATTTAGGGCATGTCAAGGGATCAGCCCATAAACACAGTCCCTCCCCTCCCTCATGAGCACACGATTTATTCAGTCAAACACCAATAAATCTATAAAAGACATAATGGAATGTGATGTAGATCAATGCATTGATACCGATGATACATTAAATAAACAATAATTATTGAATTTTGAAGCTGTTAATCAATACAAAGTCTAGCCCCCGGTTTCACAGATAAAGCGTAAGCCTAGTCCTAGACTACAATGCATGTTCGAGCTGTTTTAACTGAACGTAACTTGTACTGGCATTTGTGACAATATGTCAGTGCCATTGTTTTGTCTCAGTAATGTTTTCTACAGCACATTTATAAAAGCTACTTGAATATAAACTGTTGAACGAACATAATTAAATTAAGGAAAGCTTTTCCACGAAATTGAATTGGTTTGAAATAATTTGTTGTAATCTTGTTGTATGAACTTACAATCACTTAGTTACAAAAATAAATCATGTCATTCCAATTAGATAAAGTAGGATTAAAAGGGGTAGAATTGATGACCATAGTCTGGGAACTGTGTCACGTGAATTTATTTTCTTTTAAACTTTAAAACTATTAGTCAACAACACTTGATCAACTGCTAATTGTAACATGCAAGTAATGATCAAGTAAAGCATTTCTCTTCATTGGCAATAGTGCAGTTGCAGCTCATTGAAAACAGCACAGCCTAACCACAAGGTCTACACTCCACGATAATGGTAAGAAAAAAAATCTAATCAAATAAAAATAAAAATCAACACATCATCACAACTTTTAAAATATCAAATATAACTTTCAAATATTACATTAAACGTTAACAGGTCTTTCAATTCACTAAAAAACACATTGAACAGCACTTAACTCCAACATTTACTCTCCTGATCCATCCCTATGCAAAGCATGCTGGGAACTAGAATTACACTACCTAGTTCAGTCAGCACAACTTAAATGATTTATGTAGTCCCAACACAAATGGTTTAGGCTAACTTAACATTTTATAAATTCTAGTTCATTTAACGTAATAAAATTGAGTAAAATGGCAATTAAGTAAAACACTAAAGATTTGTGTTGTTTCAGCTTATTTTATTTCAATAAACTGAGCAAACAGCTATTAGGCCTAATCCTGGCTTAATCTAAACCCTGAAACCTGGCCTAGATATTCAAGATTCTTAGCTTCAAATGACATCAAGCATCATGTAGAGTGATGATGATTCTAGTTTTAATACAGGTGTAACTGCAGAACACATTCTTTCTTTTGTCACATTAGCAAGCAGGGTTATTATTAACTAAAACTGAAACCATTAGAAAAAATGTGTTCATTAAAAATGGAATTAAACTAACTTTTGGTTACACTTTAGATTGGGGAACACATATTCACAAGGAAGAAAACTTGTTTTATAATTTGTTATACTGGTTGAAACTCTCTTCACGACCTGATATAACAATCAATAATAGAAGTGGTCTAAATATCAAAACATGTACATAATTGTTCTGTGGAAGTCACAGGACCAAAACATGCTAAAAAACGCAATGATACAATGTCCTACCTGCCTGTCAACATGTAATGTATTTCCATAGCTCCACGCACGCACAGATATCAGTGTACACACGTAGCCATCGCGAGCATTTATACTTCTGTGTTCTGTGTGCGTTGTTCTGTGATTACGCCGCCGACACAATAGTTGGCGTTAGGGTTTCTATGTTCCAATGTGGTGAGTTCCTTTGCTGTTGTTTTGAGTTTAGCTATCGCAGTTTTCAGTAGGCTACTATAAAAAATGGTGACCGAAACTGAGCGGATCATGTTGGAGTTGGAGATGAACCGTGAACCGGTTGAGGCAGAAAGGTGAATTTTCTGTGCTTGTCCGGCCACAGGAGGAAATGCGATGCTTCCAAGCCAACCAATAACAGATCTTTTAGTTACATTTTTGGGGAGGTGTGTGTCAGGGTACGGCGAAGCGCATAGGGTACATGACTATGTGTAGACTACATCAGTCCTACTGCATACACTCGATGCAGAAGTATAAATTGAGCTTAAGGCTATACAGAGTTGAAGTAGACAGTCACCGAGCACCACACAGCAGCTGCTTTTTAAAGTTCCTCCTGAATCGAAACAACAAACTTATGCTGCGTTCATGCCATGTCGTAACCGTATTTACGAGATAGCAACCCGTGACGTTCTACCCGGAGCTGTTCAGGTTTTCAGACTCATTAACACGATCAACGCTGAAATGAATCTGCAGCAGTCAGGTAGTACAACTAGATCTCTGTACACTGTATTATTACTGTAATATTGTTGGTTTAACTTAAAAAAGTAAGTAACCTGGTTGCCTTAAAATTTTTTACCTTTAACTTCATTAGTTAAGTTGACACAAAGTAACAACAAACAATACTTCCACATTTATTTATCTTAGTTTGTGCTAATTTCTACATGAGCGAATACATTTTGTACACTGTAAAAAATTAAAAATAAATAAATAAATAAGTTACCTGGTTGAGTTTATTGAAATAAAAAAAATGAGTTAATACAATGATATTTTTGAGAATCGACAACATTTATTAAAATATTATTAAAATATTTTGTAAGCATATTGGGTAATTGTGTATATAATTTATGACAATGCAGTGAAACATGCCAAATTGTGCTATTTTCATGATTTATCAATTTTTTATGTGGTTCTGATACAATAATATTTTGAGTTTCGTTTAAACCAATTTCCTTCATTGTATCAACTCAAAATTTTAATTTCAATGAACTCAAAAAGGCAACCAGTTTACTTACTTTTTTTTTTTTAAGTTAAACCAAAAAAAGGTTTTACAGTGTACTAAAACAAAAATGCTATGTTTTTTCATTAGTTAATGCACCATGGACTATCATAAACCAACAATGAATGAACTGTAAAAATGTATCTAATACATGTTAACAAATGTGACCATATTGTAAAGTGTTACCATAAAAATGAACAACACTTCACAAGCCACTGAAGTGATATGACACTTAATCTGGCTGTGTGAACAGCGTCTTAAAACTATTGACATTCACATGCGAACAATTATTCTGCTGGGAAACGAATGATGGATGCTGGCTGGTATTCTAGATGCCTGTGTGCTTCCTGATTCACAACATGTTATGATAACGCTAAGCTGGAAGGCATCAAGCAGTTTATTTAGTGTGTTATTGATTACTATGAGTGTTCCCAGTGGTGGTCATGCTGTACTGGTCTATATAAAGAGAGATTGACCATTTATCAAGGTTCTCAGTGAGAACTAAATACACAATCTGCCAGAGATCTCGCTGTCTGGGGAATTTGCATTGCCCAACACTGATGCCTTTTTATGTATCAGGCCAGCTGTCCCAACATTCACATGATCACTGAAGCATTCAGTACCATAATCAACATTTTATATTATGTGTATGTGTATATATATATATATATATATATATATATATATATATATATATATATATATATATATATATATATATATACACACACACACACACACACACACACACACACACAGAACATTTCATTTCTTTAAACCTTAATGTAAAGAACATTTGAATGATCTAATTCTAAACAACAAAGAACCTTTTGCGCAATGGAAAGATCCCATGGATGTTAACATTGCTTCATGGAACCATTATGCCAATAAAGAACCTTCATTGTTAAGATTTTAGGCTGAACTGTTTTGCTAAATTTAACATTATACCTAATATCAAAACATCTCTTTGTCATAATGTGCACGTGAGCAGTTCCCTTGTGCTCACAGAGGACTAAATGTGCTGTAATGAGTCTGGGAGCATGGCCCGGCAACTTAACATTAACACACAGCCAAACTGACACCCCATCAGAAGACCCGTCAGTCCCCGTTATATATGGCACAGCGCAGCATAGACTACAGCCTGATCTTTAGTTCATGTCATGCTGCATCCGGATGCATCACCAAAAGAGACGTACATTTAAAATACTGGCCATTTACGCACAGTAAAATCTGAAAATGCGCACAACAGAAATCATACAATTTAAGACACAGTTACAGAAGTGATATTTTCAGGCATGCAAGCAAAACTTCAGCTGAGATTGATGCACTTTGACTGTATGCCTTCAGGGCAGAGCCAGCGTCACAGTTTTCATAGCAGAATACATGATAACATGACAAAACTTGTCTGATACTCCTGTAAATTGAATACATTTACCTTCTTTAACGTTGCTGTTACCTAAGTTGATGATTTATGGAAGATTTGAAACCACAATAGCTTGGATATGTATCCCATGCAGGATTCATAGAAAGATTTTGTTTTGTATATTTATTTTAAATCAGTGAAAAGATTGAATAATAACAACAATTTAATTTAAAATGTAGATATGTTATATAACATATTATTAGGTCAATTATAAATAAACATATATTATTCATATAAGTTATGATATATTAATCATATAAGTCAATGGTGATATATAATAAAATTAAGTTCAGAGTTCTCTGATGTTAGTTAATGGTCACATGACATGCAGGTAAGCAAATCAAATATTGCATCTTTTTTAGTTTTATTTGGATTGTTTTTTTTTTTTAATTATTTATTTTAATTGAACATTTTTATGATTTAATTATAGCTTTTCATTAAACTCACTCTGATTTATATGTAATGTTTAAAGCACTTTGTGTTGGTTATAATAATATATTTTCTTTTTTGTATTTTAATATCACACTGTAAAACTTATTTAAAAAATAAGCTACCTTAAAATTTTGAGTTCATTGAAAATGAAAAAATTGGGTTAATACAATGAACATTTTTGAGTATCGACAACCTTTATTAAAATATTTTTAAAATATTTTGTAAGAGACGCAGTGAAACATGCCAAATAGTGCTATTTTCATGATTTATCAATTTTTTATGTGGTTTAGATACAATAATATTTTAAGTTTTTATTTATTAAACCCAATTCCTACATTGTATCAACTAAAAAATTGAATTTCAATAAACTCAAAATTTTAAGGCAACCAAGTAGGCCTAACTTACTTTTTTAATTTAAACCAACAATATATATATTTTTACAGTGCAGTATGGTTAAAGATTGCCCTATTCAAATCAATGTGATACATGAGTTAGAAAAAAAGTTATATAAAAGTATTCAAAAAGTAATGGATTACGTTACAATTGTCATGTAATTTGGAATCAGTAACCTGCTACAATTTGCAAGCAATCTACCCAGCACTTAAGTTAAAATCATTCATTTTAATTCAACCATCTTCAAATTCAAATTGCACTGCATTCTGCTTATCTCAATTCAAATTCAGGAACTGAAATGGAATTTAAAAGGCAATGTCAATTCAGGTGCACAACCCTGATATCCAGAGTTAATATTAACACATTTGATAAGGGGTACTAGGCAAACTCTATTCTTTAGTATGTTTTTGAAGACAGGATACTAGACAGGTCGAATGGATCATGTAATCTAAGAAACCCTTTCATTTTACGCAATCAACATCGATGAAAGACGAAAGAAAAGAGGAAATTGGATATTAACACCTGTTATTAGACTGATTGGATGTGAGGTGTAGCTAATTAAAAAATGTGCAGGTGTCCACCCAGACAAGGATCAGTCAATGCTAATGAGGACCAATAGGTTTGTGTGCTGTAATTTGCAGCTTAATGAGTCTGGTTTCAATGTAAAGTTTGGCAGAGCGGAGGCTCCAGAAACGGAGGACAGTAATCATAGCTATCACTGTAATCTTTTTCATTATGCCAATTAAGAGTCATGTTTTACAACCTCAGCAAAAATCCAGAGCTACCACAAAGTGGAGCGAAATTCAATTATCCTAAAGGCTTTTTTTTGCACAATAAAAACATTTTATTATTAGTCAATTAGCAGGAATAGTTAATGCTTCAAGGTCACCCACCCTTGTCCTGTCTTATGAGCGGTCTCCTGTGGAGCAACCAGAGCTGTATATTTTAATGGATGAGCTCTCTGTCTGCTCGCTCATGTTAATGTTTATTACTGAAGAGGTTTAGCTCACTATTGAGCCGTTCTGCTGTGATTTGCTCCGAGGCAGAGTGCAATGAATCAAAGCTTATCTGAACACTTAAGCTTGTCAATAGAGTGACATGAGCATTTCGTGAAGGGGACTTCTGTCAGATTAGGGCTTTTCACACTTGAAATAGTTAACCCTGGTCCCTGGATCATTCTAAACCCTGGGTAAACGAAATCCTGGGTTACCTTCCTTCACACTGCTCATAATTTACCCAGGGTTCACAATTAATCCTGGGTATTCATAAAATGACATTTCACACAATAGATTTCTTAACCCTGGGTTAACGTTCATATTTGGAATGTCAGTGACTGGCAAACACAGCAGCCCGTTTGCACACCCATGTATTGTCGATTGTACAATCAAGTTTATTCTGAATGGACTTTTCGGACTATAAAGGTAAGAATAAAATGGTCTCTTCTTCATCATCACCATTCATAACCACAGGGGGAAAAGGCAGGATAATCCTTCTTCTAAATTACAAGAGTGTTACGTTTCTTTACCCAGGATTAAAAGCGGGGTTTAGAATAAAAACAACCTAGGGTTAAATAGATAGTTCACCAAAAAATGATATATCCCATAATTAACTCACCCTCAAGCCATCCTAGGTGTATATGAAATTTTTCTTTCAGAAGAAAAGTATTCCACACAGTTCTGGGGGGTTATAAAGGACTTCTGAAGCAAATCAATGGGTTTGCATAAGAAAAATATCCTAATTGAACATGTTATAAAGTACAATAGGTCCAGCAGACCGCCTTCTGCATTCAACTTATGAAGAAAGTGTAACATAAGTTGATTACGGGAGGCAGTCTGATAGAAGCAAAATGTTATTATTATAACATTATAACATGTTAAATATGGTTCTTTTTCTTACACAACTCGATTAGCTTGAGAAGGCCTTTATTAACCCCCCGGAGCCGTGCGGATTACTTTTATAATGGAAGGATGCACTTTTTTGGTCTTTAAATTTTGGCCTGCCATTCACTGCCATTATAAAGCTTGGGAGAGCCAGGACATCTTTTAATATAACTCTGATTGTATTCGTCTGAAAGAAGAATGTCATATACACCTAGGATGGGTGAGAAAATCATGGGGTAATTTTCACTTTTGGGTGAACTATACTTTTAAGCACAGTGTGAAAAGCACTATTGAAGCATTATCACAGTTTAACCACAACACTATATGATGAGTGCCAGGAATTTAAGTAAATATTAAAAAAGCATACATTTGAGGTGTAAGATGACAAGCTAAGAAACCTGAAGACAACCTGCTTGTCTTTAATGTTAATTACAATTAAATATTAAGCTTATCATACTGCATTTCAAGCCAAAAGATCTATAAAAAAGATAGAGGAATACAAAAGAGACATGACTAAACGTGTAAAGCAAAATGAGAGGTGTCATCATTTATTCACAGGGTGATAGTTATTAGCAAATTAGTCCTCCTGTCAGATACACCTCATTCATTTACACAGGATGTTTATCATTATAATTAAGATGTAATTTATCATCAGTAATGAGCCAGATTAAAAATAAAGCATGCTGAATGCTCAACATGAGTGCTCTCTAACGCTGGTTTTAAATGAAGTTTCAGCCTCCTATTATCTGAATATATAAATAAAAGTTGCATATCTCAATCAGTGTGTTTGCATACATTAACCCAAAAACTGTTCAGCTATTTAAGGAGTGTAGTCTGGCATGATTAGGGTAAATAAAATATAACAATTAATTGAGAAACTAATGACTGTGTCTAAAGTCATGCATAATTTAGATTAAATAAATAACTCTGCCAATATGATATTTGCATATGGAATTTATGCCTTACTTTTATTTCCTGAACAGACATCTGAACCTTGTCACAAGACTTGAATTTAATCATTAATTATCAATATAATTCTGGCTAATTTAGAATCTCAGCACAGATACTTGCATACAAATACAACTTTTCAGCACTATCATGATATTCCAGTATTATTTAATGCATAAGTATATTCAGCAAGTATACAGATAATAATTATAAGTATATATATATATATATATATATATATATATATATATATATATATATATATATATATATATATATATATATATATATATATATATATATATATATATATATATATATATTTTTTTTTTTTTTTTACTAATTTAAGTTTACAGCCGTACATTTTTACATTGGCTAAATAAAATAAATTATTGAGAATATACTGCACTGTGAATTTTTTTGTTGGTTTAACTTAAAAAAGTAAGTAACCTGGTTTCTTTAAATTAAACATTTGAGTTGATACAATGAAGGAAATTGGTTTAATATTTATTGTAATATTATCTGAACCACATAAAAAATTTGATAAATCATGAAAATAGCACAATTTGGCACGTTTCACTGCGTTATCACAAATAAAATTAACCAATATGCTTACATCTTTTAAAAAAAATTTGAACAAAGGTTGTTGATTCTCAAAATGTTTATTGTTTTAACTCAAATTTTTAATTTTTAATGAACTCAAAATTTTAAGGCAACCAGGTAACTTATTTTTTAAATATTTTTACAGTGTATAAATGAGTTTTAAATACTAAATCAATAAATAAATTCTCATTTAACTGTATAATATTTAACTTTTTTGCTTATTTACCCATTTACAAATGTACTTGGGTAAATGTATTATTTTTACAAGTGAATAATGTAAAAAATAAACATGCAAATATACAGAGCAAAAATACAGTACTTTACAAAACACCACTGCAACGTTTTCTTTTCATAAAATAATCTGTTTATGATGAGATTTATCGATTGCACCTTGTTTTCAAAAAAAGTTTTTAGCAAAAATACTACAATTATAGCATGCATGATTTCTAAACAGTAGTAGTATTTGTTCATTGTCGAGAGGTTGGCTGATAAATAGAATGGTTCATGACCTCTACTAGCACATCCAGTGAATTTGCATTTTCTCCCTGATCTTAACCTGAAGAAGGGCAGCACGTGGCATATTTCACCAGGCCTGTCATCCACCCTCACGCCCCTTTCAAATTGCTCAAGAACTTAATTCTATCTTTCCATGGTCAAGCTGTGATACTGGCAAAATTAGCATAGCTAAGGTTTGGATGTATTCCCAGGTTAGCGGTTGTTGTTTTTCCCACCACTCATCTGGCCTCGTCTTGGATATGAAAATGCCACCTCTCCTTGAGTGTCTTCAATAAAAAAGGAGTGTTTATGTAACGTGGAGCTTGTTAAGGAGATTTTCCGAGCTTGCTGACAGTGATGTGCACTGGAAGTGTGCGGGGATGACGTTTGGGCGGGAATGGGAACGTCGTACCACCACACAAAACCAATTAGAGAACTATTTTCTCAGACAGGTCAGGGATTCGCATCCTGTTGGACGGGCGCTAGGTTTAATGTCTTGATTAAGCTGACATATATGTCCCTTACACCATCTTAGAATGACAATCATTGAGGTTTTAGCAATCAGCCGAATCACTCACCCTCTTCGAGCCCATGTTGAGTTACCCACGACATCCGAATGCATTTTCCAAGTGAACTGGTTTGAGAAGGGGTAATTGGTTAATAATGGCAGGAGGAGATGACAGGGTATTTGTCAAACACTCGTGAAAATGCAGAAAGAAGACTTTTGCTTCTGCGTATGCATGTTTCTAAGAGGTCAAGCCTTCGAGTGCGCCTGGGAAGCTACTTGGGCGTTCGTTGTTACGACATGCCACGCATTTTGGGAAAACAATACGCAAGTAGCCTAAACAAAACATGGATGACCTGCCAAAAATACTTCTATACTTCTTAATTGAAAAAGCATTTAAACCACATTTATAGTCACATTCTAACACATTTTTTTTTTACATTAGGCGAGTAACTGTTGTTTTAAGCTCTTTCATACATAGCGCCATTTTACTAAAATACAAAATGAAAGTAAAATAAGCTTAAAAATCATTCCTTTTGAAAGCAAAATCATTCTTTACCACTCACAACAGACTTGTTTGCTGCCATTTTTCACATCCATACGCCCTTCCATCATCACAATTTATAGCTGTGTTCAAAAGTTTACACACCCCTTGCAGAATCTGCAAAAATGTTAATGATTTTTACAAGAGGGATCATACAAAATGCATGTTATTTTTTATTTAGTACTGTCCTGAATAAGATATTTTACATATAAGATGAAGTCATAAACATATAGTCCACAAGACTAAAAACTAGCTACATTTATAAAAATGACCCTGTTCAAAAGTGTATGAACCCTTTATTCTTAATACTGTGTCATTCAATGGATAATCCATGGCTGTTGGTTTTTGTTATGGTTGCTCTTGAGTCCCTTGTTTGTCCTGAGCAGTTAAACTGTACAAAAAATCTTCTGAAGAATCCTTCAGATCCTGCAAATTCTGCAGTTTTCCAGCATCTTTTGTATATTTGAACCCTTTCCATCAGTGACTGTATGATTTTGAGATTCATCTTTTCATACTGAGCACAACAACACAAACAAAAAAAACACAACAATAAAAAAAGGTTCAAATATTTACTGATGCTCCGGAAGGAAACACGACGCATTAAGAGCCAGGGGGTGTTCACACTTGCAGTTTTTTAAAGAGTGAAGTAGCTTGAAGCCAAGTAACACTAATGTGGCCTTTAAGTTAAGTCAGAAAGATCGTACATGAATGTCCAAGCAAAGTTGTATTTAAATGTGTGAAACTTGAACTTTTAGATATGTGCAACATCACAGACTACATTTTGTGCAACCATGAAAAAATTTAAAAGTAAGAACTATTTGCTCTGAAGCCAAACTTGATGAAAATGTGTCTTTATTAAGATTACTTTGATTATTATGATGACTCACCCAAAATGGCTCCAGTTAAACAAGACCCACCTGATCTTACATTCGCTTATTACACGGCTCTGTGAAATACTTGATTATGATTCCCAAATAACACCCGCTCATCCGGGTACTACAAGTTATCTTGACCGGTACTACTTCTATGCCTAACGCTGGCGCCATCTTGTAGCTTAAACAGCCGTGGGTTACAATTGAAGACTTCAAGGCAGGTTTACTTTATAACGTTTTTAATATAGATATTTTTCTTACACAAACACATCGAATCGAATCAGTAGGCTCTATTAACCCATCGGAGTCGTGTGGAGCACGTTATTTGACGGACAACTGCATTTTTTATGGACTTCAAACACAACTACAGCTTGAAATAACGTTAGCCTGGACTCCGATTGTATTTGTCTGAAAGAAGAATGTCATATACACCTATGATAACTTGAGGGTGAGTAAATCATAGGCTTGGTTTCATTTTTGGGTGAACTAACCCTTTCCGCATTCATTTTCAACATTTTCAACATTTTAAAGGCTTAAAGCAGGTTGGAACTGTATTTCTTCGTAGAAGCTTTGCGTAAGAGCTAATAAAATATTTAATCTCAAGACAGTATTTTGTGTCTAATTTATTTGAGAATAGTAGCCGTGTAATAAGCGGGATAATGTACACCCAGCCGGTTGTTATCGCAGAATAAACCCAGACAGAGTGATCAGGAGTCAGGACCCGACGCAAAGCGGAGGTTATGTAAGTGTACATTATCCCTTACATAACATCAGTTTAAACATCGATTATTCAAGGCAGCATCGGTGTATCCTTCTTAACGATGATATACAATAATCCTGTGTGTGCGAGTTGGCAGTTAGGGGAATTTCATTATTTTTCCCGCCGATTCAATTTCTAACAAGAAATAAACATTGTAGACATTAAATATTCACTTTTTGTCTCTAAAGCGCACTTTAATTTTTTTTTTTGTTTCTTCAGTAGGATAACTCTTGCCTGTTTAGTCATTCACTCTATAGGCAGCAGGGCCGCCTACAGTTTAAGGGGCCGTTTACATTTAGTTTCCAACTAAAAACTGAAAACTTTTTATGCATTTTGGCCGTTAGTTTTGGAGGCCTAAAAATGCAAACTTTTGAAAATGTGTTACAAAGTTCAAGTTATTGTCTCTGTGTAAATTACAAAAACACGAATTTGTGAAAACGATGACGTCATGCATATTACGTTCTCAGTCTACAGGAGTTTTTCCCTTGGTGACTTTGCTAACCACTGGCCTGGCAGCAGAAGAATACAGCGTTTTTAGCAGTTTTCACGGATCTGTATGAACAGCGATCTTTTTGACAACATTGACGTCTTTACGTGAAACAACGTTAAAGGAAACACTTTTCCAAGGACACAACCTACACAGTAAAAAATTATATGTTCAATAAGTTATGACGACATATGTTTTTACATTGTTTTAACTCATCAAAATAAGTTAAGAAATTTTAAACTTGTTTTTATTAGTTATACAAGATATAACTCATTTTTTAAAGTCAGTTTAACATAATTTAGGTTGAAATAACTTAAACTATAATTAGCAAAGTACAGGTATGTACAATCAAGGCCTGGGACTTACAGAATAAAAGACATTGCTTTCATAATAAAAGCCTGACTTTGTCAAAATGAAACAACTCTAAAACAACAAGGTCTGTTTTCTAAAATTGTTTAGAGCCTTGCAATGTTTTTTTTGTTAGCAAAACATCTTTTCATACAAGCTGAACAATTATCGCATGCACACGAGAAAACATTTTACCTCACTTTCACAACCTCTGAAAGTGTTTGTGAAAGGAAGGCAGAGCAAGTATCCTGTGACAGCACCTCATGGTCACAGAGGTTGAAGACACATTCAAGGTGGGATGTGTGCTTAAATACCATAAAAAGAACAGCACAAACTACATGTGGCGTGGTATAAATTGTGCGTCTCAAGCCACCGGAGAAAACAGAAACACAGAGACAGTAAAGAGCGCAGCAGATTTAAGGTCTATTAAATGAAATAAGCTGCGGGCAGACGGGACTGAAACAAATCCGTGCAAACAAGGCAGAGCTGGTCTCCCAGCTGTGAAGGTGACTGAGGAAGCCGTCTGCAGAACAAGCCCTCTTGATTAATCACATGATATTTACAGGCTCAGACATAATCAGAGATCAGAGGATCACAAGTCTATATCTCATGCTGCCCAGGAATTTACACACCGCTGTTAACCCTTTTAAGACACGGTAAAACACACACCAATTTCTGTATGGATGCTTTCTCACACAGACACACACAGTTGTTTAAATCACCATTTGGACTGAAACAGCTTTACCATTACAGCTTTATTGAAAATAGTATTTTATTTTATTATTTTGGGTTATATGAAGGTCATATTAAAACTGCATTTGAAACTTTGTCAGTTTCTGTGTAAAATGGATTATTAAAAAAAGTTGTAATTTCTACCACTCTAAACAATTTTGCAGCTAAAAAAAAAATGGTGTACTTGTTTACCAACGACAGTGTATGAGTCACGTGATGTGTGGTAAAATAAATAAATAAACCTCACTTAAAATTAAAAAAAATATTATCATGAGCAAAATATTTTTTAGGCGTCATTTCCAATCAATTTTGTCATACTGCATACATTAAAAGTTAGCTGTGAAATTAGGCTTAGCAAGACAAAAAAGTTGGCCATATGATTTATATGCCTCATTCATTTGTCGTCATTTCCATCACAGAATGCTATCAATATAAAACATAATTTAAGATGTGTAATTTTTCATGACTTTCAAAAAACAACAGCAACATTATACTGGGGAGAATGTAAAACATATGGAGCCTCTAAAAAAGGACAAAAATATGTGATGAGAGGGAAAAATTATATGTAGATTTTATATAGATTTTGTGTTCCTCTAAAAAACTGTACTTTCGCTTGCAAAGTTCAGGGGGGAGCAAAACTTTAGTGAGCAAAATATATACTATCTATATATACTATCTCATATTTTCTACCATCACCATGTCCCTTTTGGGGCTCCATCAAAATGTGTTTTAAGAGACAATCCGAAACTATAACCTATACATTCTGAACATTACAATTTTAAAATATAGCTGCAAGAAGTGATGAAGGGCCCAAGCCCTGGAGTATGTGCTTGTATGCATCCAAAATTTTAGATTCAATTTAAGGGGGGCACTGTAGAGCCTAAATGCACCAGCTTTGGGGATTCCGCGGATTCTGACCCATGCACACATTTTTAAAAGTTTTTAAGCATGATAAGGGCCTAAAAGCCCCCAAACCCCTGATGAAAAAAGATCAGCCAAGAAGAATAATCCTAAGGATAAGGCTTGGGCCCTAAAAAACATTTAATTTTAAGATCATTATTTTCTCACCCATTATGTATAGGTAACATAAAAAAAAAAACCTTGGCAGAAGCTATTTGTGCTCAGTGAAGTGTCACCTGAGAGCATGTCGACTGACTGGAAGAGGTGTGTGGCATTAGATGTGGTGCTTGAGCACTGAGGGAGTCAAAGAGTCACATGGCTGCCCTGCGTCCGCCTGTGGAAAATGTCACTCCCCAGGGGTCTGTCCACACAGAGACACAAGTTAGACTCCTTTCCCAGACACTGCCGACATGGAATAACACGGCAAAACATAGAAAGGCTCAGACAGACACACATTTCAGAGGTTTGCTCTTTGGTTACAAATGCAAGAGGATGGAAATATCACATTTCTTCTTATTTTATCCAAAATGTAACTTTTCAATGTCTTTGCTAAATGTCACACACTTCCAAATTTCAATCACAGCACGGCTGAGGTTTTCAGAAAAAGCCCATCTAGAGATGATCACCTCGCCTCTCTGTGATTTCTATCCTAACGATGGAGATGCTTTGGCAAATTGTTAGTCTATTAGCTGTGAACATTTCTGTCATTTGCTCTGTGTGCAAGATACTTCCTCACAGTGACGAGTCCCATTAGAGGCAAAGAGGCAGAGTAATTTATGTGTCATCTTTCTTTAGCCCGAGCTCACTGATGATTGCGGAGACTCTAGCCATCCCAGTAAAATTTAATCACATTTGCTTTTGTCAATGGCTCCCCTCAACCCGCTGCCAAGAATTCACAACACCATTGTTTTCTTCTGTAACTTCCCTTCTTTGCAAAGCAAATGTGATTTCAGGGAGTGTGTCGATTCTTACATCACCCATCTGGCTCTGACCCTGACATTTTTGACAATGTTTTAGTGATACAGAGGCAGAGTTGACTCGCCGCGTTGGCAAAAGGCCACTGACTCTAACTGTACCATTGCACATAGACGTCTAAACCTTTTTGACTCAAAAGGCCCTCTATTGTCCTACACGATATTCAAAGAACCCAAAAATATGATAATGTATTTCCTCTGGGATTTCTGTTGTAATTATGACAAAGCTGCTTTATTATTATTAGTGTTGATATATTAGACTGACAAGCCAGACCCAGATCAAGATGTTTGGTCTGGAAACTCACCATTGACAACGCTCAATCCGAGGGGCGGATAAACGGTTGTCTTTCAAACTCCCTCTGCACACGATAGGATAGCGCTACCACCAACCAGAGCAATGAGAAGCGGAGCTAGTTGACAGATTAAACTTTCGCCGTATCCAGTCGGCAAAACTCCGAACACATCTTCCTTTTTTAAGAATGACTTAAGGACGTTCTTTGTTCTTTTCTCAGAGAAAAGCTTAACTCCAAGTCTTCCAGAGTCGCGGTCAAAGCTGATTCGAAAGACCGCCGTTCTCCAGTTTCTGTGTTTACTAGTGGCATGCAAGCACAACTCTGCCGTCATCATGTTAAGCCCCGCCCACCGATTCTATACACGATATGATTGGCCTGACAGGAGTTTGGTTTTCACAGCTCAGAAGTGTATTGAGAGTTGCTAGACGACACTTGCAGCAGATTAGATTTGCTGCCGCTAGGGTGCGTCTAGATTTCTAGGCTATATCGATATATAAATAAACCACAATTCACTCTGCGATTCCAGAAATTTCAAGCACTATGTTCAAAAATGTTATTTAGGGAAGAAAAGCAATTAATATTAGAAAAGTTTAGCAATTGATATCTTAATAGCAACACTTTTTACATCAGAAATTGCTAGTAAATAAGTAACAAATTGCATTAAATGTAATATTTTAAAGTAGAAAAGACTTAAATAGTTATTTCTTGTAAAAGGCATTTTTATTTTCAATAAATAATAAGCAATTAAAAAAAATATTCTCATTTAAATTGTATTGTTCAATTGTATTGTTCACTACATGGAAGAGTACCATTGAGAGGTTTGTATTTTGGCATGCAAAATGATCATGCAAACGTCAGCTTTACTAAAAGGCCCTGTTGCCAAGAAAGCAATAAAACTTTAATCATTCTGAAACATTAACCAGATGTACAAACCTTCATACTGGCAAATATATTTGCAGATTTGGTAATGTTGTCTTGATATAAATAACACAGCTGGAATATAATGCAAATCTGCTAAATGAAACTAGCATGAAAAAAGCATTACTTTGAAAAAACAAATGTATAAGGCGTAGTTCACCTAAAATTTTAATTCTGTCATCATCTACTTAGTCCCAAGCCTGTATGACTTATTGACCTATATGAAAATATTAACACAGATATTCTATTTTTGTTGTTGTTGTTGTGTTGAAAATCACAACAATGTAATCCAATGTTCTTTTAATCACCATTCATTTTCATTATCTGGACAAAAAGTTCTTCAGAATATATTTTGTATTCCATAAAAAATTAAAATAATAATAATAATTTAAAAAAATAATAATAATAATAAGGCGAGGGATTCTTAAGAAGCTTTGGATTATATAAAGTTGTTTCTGTAAATGTATGGTTACATTTTATTAAAAATGTTGGCATTTATCTGTTTTCGTAAATGTTTCTATGAAATAAAAACCCACAGATTTACTGTAAAATATTCACAGATCCCACAACACGGCCTCTTCAAACATGTTGCTACATAGAGAAATGATTGGTTAACAAATCATTTCCTGGTAAAACCATGTTCTGAGGAGATTCTGTCAAGTTCTTTGCCTTTTTACAAATTTCATCTCTGTGCCCTGCAAAGTAAATGCTTTAAAACCCTTTGACATAAAAGGGGCTGTTCAGGGATTCCAGCCATTTGAATAATGAATTTGCAATATGTTGAGAACAGCTGTCTACTCGCCAGAAATGCAGTGTTTTTCAAAACTGACACATCAAGAGATGACAGCCTTAGACATAACTACAGTTATTTCAGATAATCCAATGCGTTTGTTCACAGGGATTTCCTTGCATTTGTGACATGCTACAATCTATGCTCCTGTTGCATCAAAAAATCCAGCAGAACAGCAATAATCCATGTCTTTTCAGGCCTGTGTTTTCTGTGCCTTAAGGCCTCATATTTAATTCAGGACTTGTGTATTTCTTTATGATTGCAACATCTGCTTGATCCCTGAGCCAGCTCCCTCTGTCACTCAACCTGTGTTCAATAATTTCTGTCATGACCCTTTTGAGGCCTTGACGCTCCCGGCTTACCACAAACGGAAACTTTGCTTTGTGACAAACAAACATCATGTGACTGGTGTATTGGAGATGTATAAAGGATAAGAAGAGATATCCAAACAAAAAAAGGCTTTGAAAAGACTGGGATTAAAATGCTCTCTGGTATGCAACTGTACAATCAATATACAAAGCTTTATTTAAATATACACTCCAAAAAATTATTTGTTGAATTTTCTTAAAAAAGCAGCGTCGGTTGGTTCCACACAGCTATATTGAGTAATTTTTATAAATAACAATTTAGTTTTATGAACAAAAGAAATTAAAGGAAAGACGACAAAATTCTTTGAGTAAATATAAATCATTGAATTTGCCACTGTTTACTTAATAATGGTATATTTAGAAAAGTTTGTTAATTTACCTTATTAAATTGACTAAGTGTAACATAACACTAAACACTAACATAAACTAACAAACATCTTTCCCTTTACTGAAAAACATAAAATAACACTTTAATCCCTTAATTTACTCTTCTAATGTGGTTACTTGCAAAGCATGCGGGAACTACAGATCCACTGTTGTTCACCAAACAAACACTTATTAAGTAAAGCTGTCAATACTCATTTTTAGTAGAAACAACTCAGTAAATTTAAAGGGTTACTTCAGCGATTAGCATATAGCTTTGTATCAGTAGAAACCCTGGAGTATATTCAAATGATCAGCTCATTTATGACGTTAATGTAATCTGACTTCTGCAGCGTTAGTGCTGTGAGACTCACGCGGCAACTCGATCGTTATGTTGAACGGGGTGGGGGGGGGGCACAATCATTTGATTTTACTCCAGGGTTTCTACTGATACAAAGCCATATGCTAATCGCTGAAGTAACCCTTTAAATAGCAAATGCACTCATGCCCATCTGCTCGCCCATGGTCTGAAAACGAGGTTTGTTCAGGATCATTGTTGGCGCGTTGCTATTTGGTGGTAACTGAAAATTCTGCACCATTGACCAACTAAAACCTGGTCTAAAGTCAACAGCACAGTATTTATTTTATTTAAAGGGCACGTTAGTAATATGCATATATAGGTGGGTCAACAACACACGTACACTAAAAGTGGTTCTTTGTAATCACAGGGGAACCACTTTAAGTGCTGTATAGCACCAAATCCTGGTGATTCAGTGGTTCTTCAGCGGTTCTTCACCAGTTTTTGGGATGACTCAGGTGCTATATAGCACCACCGCCGTACAAAGAAACCTTCAAGCCGCTTTAAAGGTTCTTTACACGCCAAAGAACTAAAGAAGAAATAAAATGTGAAATGGCACCTCTTATGTGTTCTACATAGCACCATTTGACAAAGGTGCTGTAGAGCTGTTGGGCACCAAAAGTGGTTCACCTATGATTACAAGCCAAGAAGTTATTTTAGTGCCAAACAGCACCTATTTGTTTTAGTGTACACTCTGCTTATTACACACACAGGGACATGCTGCAGCACACAAATGTAAAAATATTAAGGAATTATTTAAGAGACTAGATATAACCATCGTGGACCATGCGCCTGCTGCACAGACCTTTTTTTCCATTGTCCAACTAGCAAAAGTGGATTCAGACACTCCCTAAGTGCACCTGCACCTTCCCCAACTAGTCCTAGTCTCCCTTACATGAATAGTAAATATC
The DNA here is from genome assembly GCF_024679245.1 of Pseudorasbora parva. NCBI lineage: Eukaryota > Metazoa > Chordata > Actinopteri > Cypriniformes > Gobionidae > Pseudorasbora > Pseudorasbora parva. The sequence goes on along the minus strand of NC_090195.1, from coordinate 12,888,668 downwards.
TTCAAAAACTGTTACAAAAGAGCCTCAATGAACATACATTAAACAAATGACTCTAAAATAGGGACAGTTTGTAAGCAGACGCATTTACTTCACGCAGATGTGTTGACACCATGGAGGTGACTGAATTGGTTCCTGGCCGCAGTCTGGGAGGGTATGGGGCCAGTGTCTATAAACAGATGCTGCCCAGTGACAGTCCTTAAAGGACGAGGCAGAGGGGCCAGATGTTGGGCTGACCCCAGGACCAAGGGACCTGCTGACAAGCCAGTGACGTGAATGAGATTTGGCAGCAGGCAGTGATCCAGTGGCACCCAAAGCAGAAGGTGGAGAATTTCCACATTTCCCCTCCTCTTTCCCCTTCAAACATGGCAATAGCATGACTGCTGGTCAGTGGCACTGATGCTTGTCAAAGATGTGGAATTCAGCACAAAACCCTGCCAGAATTCATCACGTCAAAGCGTAGTTAGCCGAATGAACAAGAACAACTCCAGGCTCTGCCACTTTGCATTGTGCTCAAATCCAACAGCTGTTTCTTGAGCGATTGCAGATGCAAAATAATGATAATAATGGCTACTTACAGTTCACTCCATGAAGTAAACAAAGCTAGGACCACACCCATGATGCAAGTGCTCCTATTAGAAGCTGTACAATTGGAAAGCTGGACAAAATTTGAAAGTTCGAAGTAAAATTTGAATTCAGTAACTTACTTTGAAAGTAACTTTCTCAAGGCTACATAAAACAATCAATGTGTGGTCTATATATACTGTATACTACTCTTTAAAAGTTTGGGGTCAGTAAGATATTTTTTTGGAAAGAAATTATTACTTTTATTCAGCAGGGATGCATTAAATTATTCAAAATTATTCAAAAGTGACTTAATCGTTACAAAAACCTAAATTTCAAATGAATGCTGTTCATTCAACAAAGAATCCTGAATAAAAAACTGAATGTCACAAATTTTCCACAAAAATTTGACATTTCACATTACTGTTTTTACAGAATCTTTGATCAAATAAATGCAATAAATGCCTTGAGGAGCATAAAATACTTTATATATATATATATATATATATATATATATATATATATATATATATATATATATATATATATATATATATATATATTTTATTATTATTTATTTATTTTATTTTTTGCCACAAAATGTTGTATATTTGGGGGGGGGGGGGTAAAGAGAGCAATGAAAATGCATGAAATCTGCAAAAACATTCTGTCTATAAATACTCATCCTTAAAAAAAGAAATGGAAAGATTAGATCAGTGAGACGTTTCTCCCCAACTATACACAAGCATGTCTTCTCCTATCGCTTCATCTCATTAAGTGTTCCAAATCAGCATTTGTCCCCTTTTTAATTTGGCATGTAAAATCTCTGGCATTTTGACTGTGTGCATCTTGGCTCTTAGCGCTCCAGTCAAAACTGTCTTTGTGAGGGAACTGAAGCCTGTAGCGGTTTCCGTGGTGATGGATGAATTTAGAGACGTGTGTGTGTGTGTGTGTGTGTGTGTGTGTGTGTGTTTGTGTGTGTGTGTGTGTGTGTGTGTGGCGAGGCTGGCCTGGAGTGGTGCGTGGTGACAAGATTCCCTCTCTAGCTGTGAAGTGCGGCGTGGGCTCAGTTCTGCGCCCTGGACCGGCATCAGCAGCGGCGGCAGCAGCCCTGCAGGTCATATGCCAACAGATCTGAAGCCCATCACACACTCTCCACCTCTATCAATACCATGAACACACACTCACTGACACCCCACTGAAAAACCTCAGTTAACATGCCAGAAAAAAAAGAGGCAAACCAAAATAAACTGCATACAGAACAGACAGTCGAAGCATTCTTTAAAATGTACACACAGTAGTTTTTTGGTAATAAAAAAACTAAACTATATATATAGTTTATTTATATATTGCAGTTGTCTTGACGTACTGACACCTAGTGGTTTGAATGCAGCGAGTTTTTTGGTTTCCCCAAAATATTTCAGATATATACACCATTTCATGAGACTTCACATACTTTGGTCAACCTGCTCTCTCTCTTAATCATTTGACAGCCATATATATATATATATATATATATATATATATATATATATATATGCTTCTGATATGATACGGAGTCTTAATTTCATCTTCATTTGATGTGCATGTAGGGTCACAAACCATATTTTAATGTTATTTACTGAATGTATTTAAAAAATGGTTACAAAGCCTATCTGTGTTTTTGTTTAATCGTATTTTGTGATTTTATAAAGGTCAGGTGACCAAGACATAGTGTATTAGAGCTTTGCCGCAACAAGCTCACAACAGGCCGTTCGTAGGTGTCTCATCTACACAGAACTGTGAAAATGTGCCTCAAGGCTACTAAAAAAAAAGAAAGGTTATATTCAGAAAATATTTCACAACAACCTTAAAGGCAATAGAGGTCAAGTAGAGGATATAAAAAATAGACAGATTAAAGTCTTTCTTTTCTAAGAAAGAAAAACTGTTTTGGATATTTTGCACCATTATATATTTTATGTGTAAAACAATTATAATAAAAAAAGTCAAAATACTAACTCTTGTTGACATTTCCATAAAGCTTGGTTATATTTTAAGTATACTTACAGCCTGTTTAATTGTCCAGCCTACAACAATCCCACATATTGTTCGTATTATTTTTAGCTTTTTGATCTATTTAATCGAAGTTTCAGATAATTCACATATTTTTTATTTTCCACAATTTTGTTCTTCCTGCAAAAAACTGCACACGGGAAGCATGCAAATTTACACAGTTTACACATTGTGGCTTTTCACCTAAAGAAATATTATCAGTTGGGTCTGCGCTGAGGCTGATGTCCAGCACTTGTCATAACCCGTGAGTGTCAAACGCGTCACGGGGAGTAACGAAATGACAGCTCACAACGTCTGCAAAGATGAAGCCCCAGGAAAAAAACACACACACTGATAGAAAAATCCCAGCTCCAAAAGTGTATCAAAGTGACTCCTGTCAGCCTCGCGTCAGAGGGAGGAAAAAGAACTGTTCATTTCTGTTCATTTCTTCAATCGAATCTATCCATGAACAGAAGGCTTCAAAGAGGAACATTCAGGCTTGAATCACGAGTAAATAATAAGTAAAGTCCCATATCAAATCCTTAATGGATGACACTTGAGACTTCATATCAAAGATGATCTCTAAAGCCCTCATTTTCAATGAGGTTTTGCTTTAAAACATATGTCATACTATTTATATTAAATATTAAACCAATTCAAAACGACTGACCTACTGCAATCTAAAAACATTTTGTGAACTAACTAATTGAAATGCTAATGAAGTGAGCAATATTACAGCACTGATATTCAAACACAACATAAACTACAGCAGACAGTTACCACGGGGCACACCAAACTACCTAAACAGTCTGAATACGTATAGTGAACACATGTCTCCACACTACTGATATAAGACAGGGCAGAATCTCTGGGCTTCGCATAGCAAAAATCTACAGCTTTAGGCAATAAGGGGCCCAGGCAACAAAAATATGTTTTATCCCAAGGCCATAGCATGCCCTGCACTATGGGTTACTTGTAATTTTAGTGTTAACTGGAGTAACAAGGCATTCATGCATTACTATTGCCCCTTAAGATAGGAACAGGCTGTTTGGTTCCTGTCAGCTGAATTTATCGTACACACCCAGGCGGCCTCATAAGGGAAACGGAGGATTCCATCTGAGGGTACACTCTAAAAATTACTGGGCTTTTTCAACCCATGTTTGGTCAAATATGGACAAGGCCAGCTGTTGGTTTAAATTTTGAAACTATTTGTTTATAGCCAACGGTTGGGTTTGTCCATATTCGACCCAAACATGGGCTAAACCCATCATTTTTAGAGTGTACACGATAATGACGTACTTAAAACTGATAAGTTTGCGTTTTTTTGCATGCAGACAACAATGTTGTCAAATCCCCATTCACAAGAAACTGCGGAAAACATTAAAATCGCTGTATTGTGCATGCCAGGCCAGTAGTTGGCGGTGTCACTTCGTAAAAAAAACACTACACGCCTATAGACTGAATACGGCATGCGCATCACAGCACCGTTTTCACAAATTCTTGTTTTTGTAGTTTACATGCCATTTTTAAGCCCCAAAACACATTGTCGTGTAAATGAAGGGCCAAAACACATAAAAGGTTTTCAGTTTTTAGTGAAAACGATGTTGTGTAAGTGGCCCCTAAGCTTGTATATTATTTTTTAAATGACATAAAAAAGAAAGAATGGGTTCAACCAAAATATTCTTCATAATTTTTATACAGCATTTTTATAACGGAAACAGGAGCCGCCGCAGCTTTACAAAGGGGTGTAAAGACCAAGACCAACAAACAAAGACTGAAGGGGTATATATAAACACAGAATAACAAGAGGCTAAAAGGAACTGAGGAACAGGTGTGGGAAATAATGAGGTGTGGGGAGTTACTATAGAGACTAACAAGGGTAACTATGGATACAATGGCAAACAGGAACTAAACACAGGAAATTAAAACCAGAAAAAGCAAAACAACACAATACCAAAATAAGCACAGGGGAAATCATGACATTATAAAGTCATTGGATGGCTTCATGTAGAACATGCTGCAAATAAAGAAATGTTTGTGTTTTTAACAACATTGGGGTAAGGAGATTGCCCTCAGATATTAGTTATGGGTAAAGTTTCTCATGAAACAGAGGTGAACTGGCTTTTTAAATTTTTTATACTGTTGTCTGAGGTCAACTAATGATGTTTGTGTGGTTTTACATTAAAAACATCATAACTAATAAGTAATAGACTATTTTCTACACTGGTTTTGAGGCTCTCTCCTGAACGCTGGGTTCTGATGGGCGTGCCGCACTGGAGACTTGGAAGTAAACGCCCATGGCTAGGATTGGATACTGGGCGGCAGTGGCTCAGTGGTTCATGTAGATTGTCTACAAACCGAAAGGTTGGTGGTTCGATCCCCGGTTCCACCTGACCAAGTGTCGAAGTGTCCATGAGCAAGACACCTAACCCCAGCATGCTCCCGATGAGCTGGATGGCGCCTTGCATGGCTGACATCGCCGTCGGTGTATGAATGGGTGAATGTGAGGCAAAAATGTAAAGCGCTTTGGATAAAGGCGCTATATAAATGCAGTCCATTTACCATTTACCATGCAGTCCATTTGTTCTCATTGTGGGCAGAGCGCGGCGCACTGTGACTCCATGTTGCTTCAAGCGCATCATCCTGCACACAGGATGCGCATACACCCTTTGTGCCACTCTATATTATAATACTTTTGCGCTATGAAAGCCTTAATAATAGCCTTTCTTGTTCTGCCCTATCTATAATATGTTGCTGCCTCATTAAAGAGATGCACTATACATTTAAAATAAATGTCATTTCTTAGTATATAGGCCCTATTTCTATAAATATATTTACTTGTTTTTCATTGATATATTTTGTGTAACATTTTACCAGATTTACAGCTACACTTATTCACTTTTGTGGTTTCCTTTATTTTTTCCCCACTAAATGTTTAGATTTTATACTAATTTATATTATATTATTGTGCACTCGTGATTTTGTAACTTTTGCTGCTGACTTATTCATTAATCTAATTTATTCACCATCTATAGGCCTAGTAGTAGACTATTTTTGTCACAGATTGTGATTTTATATATATTTTTTCTATTTGTTGATTTTTTTCTATTTGTTGAAGTCTGTATTTAGTTGATTGTGTTTAACTCACAAAAGAGTTATTTTCAATTCAACAGATTAGAATTAGATTTAGAAATTCTACATAGAATTTTTAAACAAAACTGCATTGGTATCGGATCGGTTTAGTATCGGTATCGACCGATACTCAGAATTTTTAATATCGGATCGGTTCTGAAAAAATGGTCTCGGTGCATCCCTAGTGCTGCACCATTCCTGTCGGATCCAATATAGTCACAGCATTGTGTTTTAATCTCAATATGTCTGCAAATCCAGCATCGACCTGAGACTTGTTACAAACGATTCTGCAGTGAAATGAAGTGAACATGTGTACATGTCTTCCCCACGTGAGCTGGAACTATAAGTTCCATCTATAAGAACTAAAGTATCACACATTCCTAACATTATGAGCCGAAGGAAGCTTATGCAGCCCTACTGTGTTCTTCCACAACCAGGAATAGCGCAATATCTTGCCATCTTCTTCGGCATGTTTATTGCTGCTGGCTAACGTGATCCGAACAGCTCCATGAGTCGGTGGGTGGAGCTACTGAATTAGACTTGCTTATTATTCTGTAGAGATGGTGTTTCGCAACACAATGACATCGAGTTGATGATCACATGATCGTTTTCTGGGCCTGGTGTCTATAAAAGCCTTTCTTTGACTAATAATGAAGTTTTCAGCTCTGAAACTTACAGGATATTCTTATATTACCATGACCTTTTATATATAAAAAGCTCAAGGGAACGTTGATTTCTCAATTCATCACCCCTTTAATAGATTTAAACATTTACAGTGTAAAAAGAGTGAACGAAAGGGAACTATCATTAAAATTAAATTCCTGGAGTTACATGGATTACTCTAATGATGTCTTTACTGCCTTTCTGGGGCTTAAGTGGTAGTTGCATAGGCTGTAAATGGAGGAATAGAAATCTTAAAAAGATTTTGTGAAGCAACTCACTTCCAAATTATAGAAATTGCTCACACGCGCATTTAAATGTACAAATAAGTATATGATTTTTGATATCGGTACCTCGACAAGTCCTTTACACAAACCCATTTTCCCCCTTCTTTTTATGTGGTCTATAGGAAATCTCCGTAGACCCTTGAAACAGTGATTAATAAAGCAAGATCTCCCTCGAGAGAGGAAGGCTCAGCTCTGAGCTCTCATAAGGGCACCGCCGTCCTGCCACTTAAAGTGCTCACATGCAAAGTTCAACAACTGTGAAGAAAGAACTATTAAAGAGGACGTACAAAGCAGTGACCTTGACAGACAAGTGCTCTTCATTTTGGCAATAAACAGCAGTGGGGCTGATAAGTGTTCATTGGCGCAGAGAGTAATTACCTATCTGTCAGCATGGCTGTGGCGTGTGTAGTAGTATAAATGGAACATACATAATGTACAGCAATAACACCACGCGTGCCCAACCAAATGGATTATCATTATTCTTGGGCTGAGGGCTTTTTCTTCCTCTCTGCCCACCATTTCTGAGTAAATGCCTTCTGGCTATAATAATTTCCCTCTAATCTTTGTTCCATATTATAATTTTCATAGCAAGAACTGCACTAGAGAATCAATGCTTTTGTATCAATGGCTAAACAGAACATGGGAGCATTCGCAGCAATGCTGCTTCCAGCTCTCCTTAATTTACATTAAGATACGAATAAGCTTTAAATTCGGGGGTGATTGACTGTAAAACCGCAATGTCATGAAGAAAACTGCTGATAGAATGTGAACCAAGCGGCATATATATTGTGGGTATTCTACGTCTTCATCATTAGCATGTCGCTTCGTTAAAACAAAATCCCACAGGTCAAACTGTACTCACTGTAATCACGTTTCTCATTGAAAAGCTTTTTTGTGGTCAGCCGTAGTCAGGCTGGATTACATATAATAATTTTATATCCGGTTGGCAGGCAAACAAATCAAAGTTTGTCCATCTGTCAGACTGAAGATGCATGCACAAATCACTATCCCTTTCATACTTACAGTGACATATTCTTTTAAAGTTTGGCATTACAGGTCTTGAGGTGGTCATGTCATGGCCCAGACTGGCAGAGATGCCCTGTGGCTTCTGAGGCATCACTGCTCTTTTGACATAAAGACAATGTGCAGCAAAAGCTCCCTAACAGGACTTTTCCTGTGATTCAACCTCTCTCAGGTATGTTGCTGGAACAGAGAATAAAAAGGAATTGTTTGAACACTAAAATACTGTATGTGATAGGAAAAATGTAAGGCAGCAACGTAAGGTTTTTTTTTTACAGTATATGTATACAGTTTTTGTGAAAGCACAATAAAACATGTCAAATTGTGCAGCTATTGGGCAGGTTGTCAGAGAAATTATTATAAACACATGCAAAACGTTCATCATGACTAAGAAGTTACGTCATTGGTTTTTCATTGGTCGCAACTGCATTTAATTAAAGGTGCACTATGTAGGATTTTTGCAGTAAAATAGCCAAAAACCACCAGGTCATTGTTATATATTTTGTACACTTGAGTTCCTACAATTTCCTAGCCTGGATGCCAGCCGAAATTAGCCCCGCCCACAAAATGTTTAGGTCGGGCAGTTCGGTCTGGCCTTGCTCCATAGAGAAGTAATTATCTCCAAACAGAAACTGTTCAGGCCAATGAAATCATCAGGGCGGGCTTTAGACGATGACGGACAGATGATCAACAGTAACGTAATCATCACGTCATCAAAGGGGCTTGGATTATATTTGTTCAAATCTTAAATGGAGAGCTTGTTTGTATATGCATTCACCTTCACAATTTCTCTCAAAAATGTGTTATGTTGGGTAAGTACTCTGTGTATCATTAAACTATTTTATTTTTTTACAACACCAGCAAAAATCTTTTATTCCAGCCTGATTTCAGCGTGCGTGCAGACAGGGTTGCCAAGTTTTTACAACAAAACCCGCCAACTACTAGCCCTAAACAAACCCAATTGCTTCTCGGGGGGTTCTCCAGAAGAAAAAAAAAGTGTTTGGGGGGTAAAATGTGTGTTATTTTGGCATGGTTGCCTGCTAAAATTCGCACTCATGGCATGGGTCTATATATCACATAATAGTTGCTTCAACCCGCGGACATAGAAAACAACCCTTGGGAAAAACAAACGCGGACTTGGCAACATAGTGCAGTTGAGCTTGCTCTGATTGGTTGTAGGTCTATCCAATTGAGGTCTTTCCTGGTTCGTTTGAAACACGCCTCATAATCACCGCCCAATGGAGCAGTTTCGGACTCATATTCTGACTAGTAAGTATTGAGTATGACCACGTCAGGCTAACAATATCCCAAATGTTTCCAACTATTTGTCAATTGTATGAAAATTGCTAATCAAGGAACCGGGAAGTCTGAGGGAGTCGCCTGTCAACTGCGTCATATCTGCGTTACCCAGAAATGGCAACGGCAACTGGGTCCCGTCATAATAAAAGTCCCGCTGCTCGTGAGGCGTGTGTTTGCTTGCCTTGCTTAGCTCCACAACACTCGGCCCTGCTCTGCTTCATACTACAGTAATGTTAAAAATCACAACCATGAAAATGATTACTGCCCGAGTCCTATCCCGATTCTTTTCCAACGGCTGTGAGGTGAAGACCACATGTCCCAACATTCTGAGCTTAAACCTGTGTCATCAAGCTACGCCTTTGTTTTGAATTGAATAGGCGCCCTCTAGTGGACAGAAAAGTTACACACTGTAGCTTTAAGTCAGAATTGTAAGATATAAAGTCGCAATTACAAGTAGTAAAGTCAGAATTGTGAGATATAGTCGCAATTGCAATTTATTCTCTCAGAATTTTACATTATAACACAATTCTGACTTTATTTCTCTCGATTGCAAGTTTATATCTCGCAATTCTGAGAAAAAAGGCCAGAATGGCGGGATGTTAACTCGCAATTGTGAGATAAGAAGTCACAATTATCTTTTAAAATGATTTATTCTGCGAATTGTATCATTTAGATGCACTGTAAACCCTAATGTTGTCTTTACTTAAACAAATCAAGTAATCTTGACTAAATATTACTAGTTTAGTCCAAAAACTCAAAAAATATAAGTTAGTATAACTTATTATCCTACAAAATACATAAACTTAAGATTTCAAGTTGAATGAACTCAAAATCATAATTAATTAAAATAGCTCGCTCTGGTTTTGCTTTGATGTGATTGGCCATGCAAGGAGTTCTGTCTGGCAACAAGGCAAGCTCACTGATTGGAGGACATTTACAAAAGGCGGTCCTTTTCTTGTTGCTGATTTAAATTAAGATGGAGACTTGTTCATTGTGTGCAATCTTAAAATCGGTAAGTAAAAATTCGTAAGTTACTAAACATAATAATAATATGTGAACTAACTTATAACTAACCAGACTGACTTTATTTCTGTTTTAATGAAAATAATAGTTTCGTTGGAAGTCACCATGATGGAGATAAGTGTTTGCTTTAGTTGGGCTCTTGACCCTTGACTGTATAATAATATTATAATGTTTCTCTGGCTGCTTTGTGTTTGAGAGACACATTTGGGAAGGAACACAAAGTCAAGAGAAAATATCAAGTGATGTTGTTTAATCATTGACGATGATAACATCATCATGTATTGGCAGAATCCCTGATCTCATGCAGAGTCTAATGCTGTGGTTGTCAAAGCAGTTATTAATAGTTTTGAAATATTAATACAAATTTCCATGAGATGGATGATTGTTTAAACTAAGTATCTTCAGTTACTGTAACTCAGTTATAAGTACATTCAACTTAAATCTTCTATTCCATTCCATTATGGGCTTAAGTACATTGAAGGCAGTCCACTTCACTTATTCAACTAATGCTTCATTACATAAAAAATTTAAGGCAACGAGTTACCTTGGTTTTTTTAAGTAGATTCGACTTATCCGGGTTTACAGTGTGTTTCATTCTTAGTCCAACTGCATCAGAAAGTAATAGCACTTTGTGTATTTATTAGCACAAACAGTGCTGGACATCGAATTACACACTGAAGTTTCCTGTAGCTCAAAAACTAGAGCATTGCACTAGCAAGGAATGCATGAACTGATAAATCGTATACCTTCAATACAATGGGATTTAGACCAGACCTCAAATTCTACAATACAAGCCAAAATAATAGTGCTATATATTAGCATTAATTATGATAATCACATAAAACACTGACAAAGGGGTCAGGACATGATCAAATTCAGGGCCTGTTATTGTAATTGTAAAGGATGTTATTATCTGATGAGATGAGGCCAGGATCATTTATGTATCCCGTCACAGCAGGGAGGGAAGGATGTCCCTGTAGCACTGAGATGGCAATCTCACAAGCGCAGGTCAGATGAAACATGGCAGGTTGGTGTATACCCAGACTGACATGCTGAGATTTGAGGGTCGAGTGTGCAACAGTAAGGCTTCTTAGAGGGCATTGTTTCCTCTTAGATGGCCTAGCTAAACTGAACTCCGCTATGTTACTATAAAGAAGTTATGCATTTCAAATCTCTGTAAGCATGTTTAAATCTGTCCAGAATACATCATCAATACAGCCAATGATATAAAGACTCATTCACACCAAGGATGATAACTATCCCTGCGTCCCAATTCGCATACTATCCATACTAAATGGTATTTGAAAATAGAATTAGTATGTCCCAAATCGTAATATGTTGAAAAGATAATCCAAAGATACCCGGATGGTTTACTATTTCCGGTCCGTATTCGAAGTACTGATCGATGTGAACTCTAACGGCTGATATTGCCCACAACCCATTGCGAGTTGGACGAGGATTCGATTAGAACTACATACACGGATAAAAAGCGTTAAAAAACGACAAAAATGACGGATGTGCGAGTCCGATGCTTAAGTAGAGAAGTTTAGATAAAGGGGTTTGGGTGACCAACTATCAATATTTAACCTGACAAAAATATATTTATTCAGTGTTGTCCACATTATTTCACATGCAGCATCATTGTGAACTTTTATAATGACAAATTTGGCCATTAACTTTTAAATGCATCATTATATTTCAACTGCAAACACATGAGAAGAGTCTCTGCATTAAAGACCCACAAATGGCAGATCAACGAGCGGCGACATTTCTCTCCGATACGGTAGGAGATTAAACTGAATGTGGAGGATTTGAACTGTGACGAATCTGACGATGCTAACAGGGCAGTTAAACGGTGACGGGATGGTGACTGGATGCACGTAACTAAGCAACAGTCCGTTAAAGATGGCGAAGTAGTATGTCCCGAAGCTTGCATACTCTGCTACACACTCAAAAGTATATACTTTTTCTTCACAAAAAGAGTAAATACTTTTAGGATGTAGTATAAGTAGGCGAATTGGGACGCAGCATATGAATATAATGATAAAGATATAGTTCTAAATGTAAAAGAGCAGCAGAGTCCACAACGCAACTATAACCATAACAGCATAATGAAACGATATCGTTATAATCAATCACTTGCAGGGCCATTTTTTTCTGACAAACGATAAATACATTGGATGCATCCAAAATAGCATACTTTCCTATAGTAGGCGGAAATAAATATGTGAAAAAAGAAGTATAGACAAATTCACAGTACTCATAAAAAAGTAGGCAATTAAGTACCCAGATGTAGTGTGCATACGATGGATACTTTAATATCCCATGAGGCCATGGGAGAGAATCACTGAAGCAACGTGTCTGACGCTGGTAGGTCACATGATAATGGCAACATGAATGTAGTCCAGATTTAATTTATGCTACACACATATATTGTTTTAGCAGTCGTAAAGTAATTACATACTAAAAATAAGTACCTACTCAAGAGAGTTCGGATGCAGCCATTGACAGCCAATCAGAATTCATTTAAAAAGCTTGAGCATTTAAAGCAGTAGATGACAAAACTGCCGTTGTGTGCTTAGAATAAACTGAACAATATAATGCAGAGGTGTGGACGCTAATATAGTTATCTTTATAATTGTACCTTAATTCTTTGACTGTGCAATTTAAAAATGAAATTTCATTTGATAAAATACTGTAAATACTGAAATATACAAGATTTGTTAGCTCACTGTTGTTGTAAAAATGGGCAATACGTGTGTTTAAAACAAAAAATGTAAATATTTAGTTAAAAAATACAATAGCATTTGTGCTAGTGACTAAATAAATTCCTTGTGCAAAAATAATGAAGTAATGTAATGCTTTTTTAAATGTAGGCTATTTGCCACAAATGCTAAAACTTAAAATAGCATTTGCATATGTTTGGGATGCTTTCCAGTGGAAATCATCAGAATGTCAACTTGTTGTTATTTTCTTGTGAATCATCTTTTTACAGTAAAATTAATTTTTTGACAAGGGGACAAGAAAGGTGCTAACGATAATTGAAAGCCAAAAATCTGCTCAACACATTATGTCAGGAGACACAGCAGCCCTATGGTTTGGCCCTTAAAGCATGTGGAAGAGGGTTTCTTTTCTTTTCTTTTTATTCTAATAAAATCTATAATAGTGCATCATGTTTGATATAAAATGGCTTAAAATCACCAACATGAAGGTTTAGTCTTGAAATAATAAACAATAAATCTGTGATTTGAGTACAAAGATCACCGTTTGAAAGGTTTTGGGTTATCTTGCAGTGAATGAAGAAGCATATATTGCAAAACTGAATATTGCTCCATACTAAAAAATATCAGAGACATAAATAAAAGTCTTATTTATTTTAAACTACACATGGCCACTACGCTACTAATTTACAGAGTATAGCCATTTGCCAAGTTTAGCGTAAAAAATGGCCAAAAATTTGTGCATGAATTGGCAAGATGTTGCCAAAGCCAGAGCCAATCTTGGAAACGAAGCATTTGTGAATCTTGGAACACAAAAGTAGACAATCTAAGAGAGTCCAGAATGGTAAACTATGATTAAATAACAAAATAGATTACTTATGTCTGCCTGCTAAAATTGACTAATGGTATTACTTGCATAACAGCCTTTTTCTAGAGAATATTACAGCAAGCATGGCGTCAATCCGCATCAAATTACATAATGAATTCCATCACAACACCTGTGAAAATGCTGTAAATTAAGTATTTTCAGTATTCTGAAAGAACAGTTGTGCTCGGGTATTGGCAAGTGGGCGTGGTTTTGATATTAAAGTGGGCGTGGCTTCACAACATGGCTTGCAAAGTGGGGGGTTGTCTCAGTGCTGACGGGCTTGTGTCGATTCGCGGTCACAGAGGTCAGGAATGGGGGCGATGAGGTACAGAGCCTGGGTGTTGGGGGTTGTGAGGACTAGCGTGTAGTAGTGGACTCCAGCTGACATCCACTCAGCCTTTTCTTGCCCTTTGTCACGCGCCCTCCTCACCTCCAGAGCTGTCAGTGACTTGTCAGAACCAATCAGAGAATCTAATGGTATCTGCCAGCCATGTACAAGTTTGGACAGGATGACATCAAATTTCTGGTGCTAAGCGTCAAGCGGCATATGAAAACAGATGTCCTCATTACTGGGTCGCAACTGCTTTAAAAGACAACATGCTGCTATTAGTAAACAGCAAATCGCATTGAGTCACTGTAGGGACTGCTATTTTGCACTCACTTTATTACATTAAGATTACAAATTCACAACTCTAAAATTATAAACCTATATATATATATATATATATATATATATATATATATATATATATATATATATATATATATATATATACACTATATTGCCAAAAGTTGGGACGTCTGCCTTTACAGTCACACAAATTTTAATGACATCCCATTCTTAATCCTTAGGGTTTCAGGCTTTTCACAAGGTTTAGGAGTGTGTTTATGGGAATTTCTTATAATTCTTCTAGAAACGCATTGTGAGGTCAGGCACTGATATTGGACAAGAAGGTCTGGCTGGCAGTCTCCACTCTAATTCTTCCCAAAGGTGTTCTATTGGGTTGAGGTCAGGACTCTGGGGAGGCCAGTCAAGTTCCTCTACACCAAACTCGTTCATCCATGTCTTTATGGACCTTGCTTGTTTACTTGTGTGCAGTCATTTCGGAACAGGAATGGGCCATTCCCAAACTTTTCCAACAAAGTTGGGAGCATGAAATTGTCCAAAATGTCTGGGTATGCTGAAGCATTAAGAGTGCCTTTCACTGGAACTAAGGGGCCAAGCCCAACCCATGAAAAACAACCCCACATCATAATCCCACCCCCCACCAAACTTTACAGTGCACTTGGTGATGTAAGGCTTGGATGCAGTTGCTCGCACGGACGCAATGTTCTTAAAGGGTTACTTCAGCGATTAGCATATGGCTTTATATCAGTATAAACCCTGGAGTATATTCGAATGATTGTTTCGAGTACAATCTCCCCCCCCCCCCCCCCCCAATTGAAAATATCGTCAATTTGTGCCATTGGAGGAATTGTTGGCCAGAGGCTAAAGACTAAAGCCAGCAGAGGGAGCCTTTCCGCATGTTTTCAACTCACGCGTGAGGGATGGCGATCACACTCATGCACTTGGCTCCGGCAGCTACAGCCTCAGGCATTCATGTTTAAACGGTGCGGCCAGCAAAGTAAGTCTTTCAACTTTTCAAACTAATTCCTATGAAAGTTAAGCCTTCAAAGGCATGAACTGAAAACACCCCAGACTGAACATGCACTGTGAATCTATGCCGCGGATGCGTTTATCTCAGCTGTCATCACGAGCTCATCCATGACTGTCAATGTAATGTGACTCCTGCAGCGTTTTGGGCTGTGACACTCCCTCAGCGGCTAAATCACATATTGAACACACACGTTCAGTTTTTAATTGTAGTGTCTGTTCTCTAACTGAACTGATTTTATGAAAATGAACGCGGTCGCGGTGGGAAAGTGATTCAGTAATCTAGTAGCGTGGCTTTGGGAGTGGCCTCGTAGGGCAGCAAAGCATTCTGGGAATTGTTGTCGTTCATCCCTATGAGACAAAAATACATTTTCTGTCTTTTCTCAGTCTAGAAAGCACTAAATTAAAAAATAATTTCACATTTCTACTACATTAATGACCCAGTTTAAATACAGATTCACCTTCCCAGCGCTGAAGTACTCCTTTAAGCTAATATGAAGTACACACAAAATTTGCTGGTCTGTAGCTTTTGACTCTACAGAAAGTTGATTTCTTTGCACTGTGTGCCTCAGCATGTGATGACCCCACTCTGGGATTTTGAATATATATATATATAGAGAGAGAGAGCTGTAAAACAAATAATTGTGATTAATCATGTGCGTGTACTGTCTATAATTATTATGTACATTTAAATACACACATACAGATGTTTAAATAATTTCATTAGGCTAAAAAATAGGTAATTTTGTAATAAATAAATAAAGTACCGGATGTATGCGAGCCTGTGCGATCCCACATGACAAAGGTAACTTTATTGAAAAGGACAGATTGCTGCTTGTCTGACTGACTTAATCTGTTTGATTGAGCAATGAGACGCCTTCGGCTTCACAAGTCCTTCAAAGGTGGCAGATTTTTTTTTTTCTGGTGTGAAAGAAGGCTTTTCCCTGTGCCGCTCACACCGATAGCCTTATAAGCTTTATTTATTGGCTTTAAACATCTTTATTCATTGGCTACTTCCCAAGCCTTTTCACTTCACCAATCTGCAACAAAGGACGTAGGCTTGGACAATCTGTCAAGTGTCACTGTCATTGATTACAGGACAACACGGGGCGGCCAATGAAGCTTCAAAACCCTCAACCGTCAAACTTAGAGAAAAGGGGCTCAGAGAATTCCCCAAGCAGTGCCGCACTTCCCCTGCCCCAAAAGAAGGCCACATTATCGAGCTATACATTCATTTGCTCATGCCTCATGAGCTCATTATAAGTATCTAACTCCCTTCTCCTCCCACTGTCTTTCACAGTGGGACGTGGCATAACAAAGGATTTGGAGGGATCATTGTGCTTGATCTGAATTTTATTTAGCTCTCCATATGTTTCTCTGGCCCCAAGTGAAGTCAAAAGCTTATAAGCTTGGGCTAACACAGCCCACTAACTGTTAAAAAAAGAAGGGTACTCAATAACCACAGAGGCTATTGTGCAGTTTTAAAGTTAGAGACAAAGCACATCCCCAATGAGTGACTCAAAGTCTATTGTAGATTTGAATCACAATGAACATCTCACAATACAAGACTATTAGTTTGACGGAGAAACCACGCAAGCACCTGTTCTAAATGTAAGAATTTACTTACATTTAGAAAGCAGTTTATCTCTATCATCTTTATTATGCACGCCAAGCA
Source organism: Pseudorasbora parva (assembly GCF_024679245.1). NCBI lineage: Eukaryota > Metazoa > Chordata > Actinopteri > Cypriniformes > Gobionidae > Pseudorasbora > Pseudorasbora parva. Next base: position 12,871,738 of record NC_090195.1, on the reverse strand, counting down.
TGCAACACTAGCACGGTTTGTCTCGCAGACAGGAGTACAGAATTAGCTCTAACAAGGTCTCTGGTGCTTTGACTTTCACTTCCGAGTGCAGCGAGAGAGCTGGAGCTCCAGATCTGCCCTTAGTGACAATTTGCCCACATCACAAAGCCGTCATCGGTAATCGGGTCTGACTCATGACACGCCGCTCAGAGGGAGAGAAGCTCATAGCATCGGTGCTGGGTGCCTACAGCCCCTCGGGCTAAAGAAAACCGCCACGCTCTGACCGCTGTGTGAAAGCGCACAACTGTTTCCTGCTAAAACCTTCCTTTACCAGCAGCGGCCGTGCACAATTATGTAGGCCACTGTAAACTGTTTCTTTTTTTGTTTTGCTTTGGGTTTGCAGGAACATTCACTTAACATGTTAAAATATTTAATGATTCAAAACGTAAATGGTTTTTCATAAGCGCCTATCTTTCAACAAAACATCTAGCCATATTGAATATACGGAAGAAGAAAAAACTCACCACAATCTTTTATAACAATTAAATAGATTCCTTTTGAGTTATTAGCCTGCTTGCTAATGAGCCTGAAACCCAGTGAGCAGGAACAAGAAATTATTGAAGCTCAGTGATGAGACACAATAGACTGCTAATCAGGAAAGACTTCACAGGCTCAACCAAACGTCCATTCTTCTAAATTCTTCCCATCAGACCAAGACGTCTATTCCACTATTCAGTGTGTGTGATTGTTATGATAGTTGTCTGTCTGTTTGTCTGTCTATCTAGTCTGTCTATCTATCTAGTCTGTCTGTCTATCATAGATAGAATAGCTTCTTTATTATGCTTAAGTTTATGATAGCTGATACTCTTTCTTTTTATTATTATTTATTAAGGTTGCTCAGAAGAAATAGAGCAGATTATTTCACCCAGACAGGTTGATCTTGTCTCCTCAAATCACAGCCTTTTTTTGTTGTTGTTCTGGTCAAGTGTACCAGAGAGGCAAATTTATGCAATTAGGTCACAGCGATGGCCAGTGCAAGGGGGCACTTATTAGTCGATGCTGATACAAAATGAAAGTGATATTTCACACAAGTGAAATAAAAAAGAAGAAAATAAATAAGTTAGAAAGCAATCTCCTAAACAACACGACGAGATCGCAAATAAATAAACTACAAAGACAGTGAGATGTGCAACACACATGATAAGAATCAAATTACGCTCCAATATGCCAGGGCTGCCCGACGCTGGCCTTTTTTTAATTTGAAAATATGCAGACAGATTGTGTCCCGACTGCCAGGACATGATTATATTTTAAGTGTGTAATATTCTAGAGGGGCCCCTCCGCCCTCTCTCTCTCTCTCTCTCTCTCTCTCTCTCTCTCTCTCTCTCTCTCTCTCTCTCTCTCTCTCTCTCTCTCTCTCTCTCTCTCTCTCTCTCTCTCTCTCCCTCCTATCTCACTCTCTGTTTCTGTGTCTCTCAGCCCCTCTGGCTGCTCTCACCTCTCCCCTGCCCCACTGGCACACACACACAGCTTCTTTGGCTCTCGACATCTTCGCCCACTGCGCTACAGATTGGAAGGCGCACAACACCCCAAATCCCTCCTTGCAGCTACAATGCAGCCAGTGTCCATCCTCTCCTCTCCTCTCCTCTGCTCCTTTGCGGTTACTGGTGCGCACAGAGGTGGGAGGCCGGGGGGAAGGCAATGAAAGGCCCGTAGGAGCGAGTGGACAGCTCGAAGCCACACAAAGCCCAGCGTACGGCAAACAAAGGTTGTGTGGTTCATCATTCAGTCCAGTGCCATTCTGGCAGCTGCCTCTGCCACGCTCACGCTGACAAACGTCCAGAAAAACAGATGGTTTGTGCATTCATGACCAGTTTAGTGAAAGCCCAAGAGTCGCGACTATTCAGGGGAGTTTTTTTGTCAGCCATTGGATAATAAAGCTTTTCAGTCTAGTAGAAAATTAGAATTGCATTTGAAAATTGTCCTCTAATTATCGAGGTCACCCCAGCTCTTTGGAAGAGGAAGGTTCTTGCTTTTTCGGTGTGCACGACTGATTTGGAAAAAAACGGGCTGCTTCATTTCACTTTTTCAACCTCACAAATACATTTACATACATTTTTTTAAGTCTCTTTGAGAGCGAGGTTCACAGCTGCAGGGAAAAACCAAGAATAAACAAAGCAAAGATAAAAGCTGCTCTTAGAATAAAGGTTTTACCAGCCCATAACAATGGATGCTTCACAACAAGCCACTTAATCAATCAAGGATATACTGTAACTGTTCTGTTGAACTGATACTACAGCATGCAAAAACTGTATAACTTTGCCGTCTTTAAGTATTTATCTTACATAAATATATCAGCATCCATCCAGGAGGGAATTGTGAAAGGCATGAGGACATTTTTTTGCAGAAGCACAAATGTAAGAAACTTTCAAAAGCACATATTTGAACAGTATGTTTAAATTAGCATTTTGAAGCTGCTGAGGTTAAAATTAATAGCATTCTGTTTTCATCTTAACAAAGGCGTAAAATTGCATATAACTTTATACAAAAAATTGTATTAACCAATGTTTTCACACCAAAATGATCCCAGCAAGCAATAGCCATCATTTGCAAAAGTCAACAATGATTAAAATGTGTTTGGTTTCATTTCCCTAACATGTTCATGTTCTAGATGACTTGTCTATTCTTGAGCTATGGTTAAGGCAAAATTTGACCTGTCAGTGAATATTTTATAAAATGTTCACTGACAGACAATTTTTCTTTTGTTTAGATGCCAGGGCATAATTTGGACGGGTGTTAGACGTCTTTCAAATGCAAAATTGCTTGCTGTGATGTTAACATGCATATTACGTCTTACGGATATACTATTGAAAATGAGTATTTTAGCATGCAGTTATGGACTGGTCCCGTTCATTTCCATTGTAAGTACCTTTTTCCAAAAAAGCATTCCCTGTGCCTCCAGAGCATTTATATTTACTTTTACAAAAAATGAATTTCTGTTCTAATATCTGGTCAACAGCAATGCTCGGTTTATGTATGGCAAGTGCCATCCATGGCTGTATGTTTGAATCTGGCAGGGTTTTGTCACAGTCTCCAAGTGGGATGCTTCCACATCTGCAGCATAATCGATAACAGATGAGTGAGTCTCAGGCCCTGAATCTTTCATCAGCACGCCTTGCTCCACAGCAGATGGCAGTGCCACCAAGCCCCAGCCTGCATCCGACAGCACCAGGTCCTGCCCCACGGTGCCCGCCGAGCACCATCCTACAGAGCGAGTGCTACACATGCCACCCTAACCACACCTACAGGCACCTTCAGCATCAGGAGCCGAGCTGAAGGGAGATTAAAGCCATTGTCGGCGCGCAGCTCTGAGGCACTGACCATTAAAGGCAATGACGCGTGGCATTGAGCTCCATTTCCAGCTTTGGCAATGTATTTAGGTATGGGGTTGATGCGCCTCACATTCGACGCACAGGATCACATACATTTGGTTGGCGATGAATAAATCAACGGTGTGAAAATGGCTTTGCGCAAACTTAGTGACAATAGAACATGTCTGTGATTCTTAGTCTAAATTAAAGATGAATATGACAGCTACATGTCAACGTTCCTGCTCCAAAAGCATCTGGATGTTTAATATTAAGATTCTTGCTGAAGTTTTAATGTCAGTTTAAATATGTACATTATATACAAATTAAAATCATATTTTACGTCTGTCACTTCCTACTCCTATCATATAAGCAATTGCTAAACACTAATTTCATTATAAAAACCTGAAAAAAAGCTTACTAGCATTTCTAGCTTTCGATTGAGCAACATATTAATAATACGTCTGTGTTAGATATTTAAACTAGTTAAGCTAGTGAATAAAAAAAAACTTAAAAAATTAAAAACAAAAACAACTAGATGACATGGTTAGCAGCTAGTTGAAACCAAATTAAACAGGAAATCTGTATTAAACTAATAAAAAATTAATTGAAAAGGTTAAAATGTAAAATAATTGTCATTTCTATGGGGGGGAAACGTTTAAAAAAATGCAAATAGTATATGATATAACTGGTTCAGATCATCTTAATAATAATGTAAAAACTTCATCACAGCTTTCTAGACCTTTCTGCCAAAATTAACATAATCATTGTACTATTTGCATAATCACAGAGCTTATTTGTCCATGTTATTTATCATTAACATGAACAACATGCTGACATTTCTGTGAATATGAATTACAAATACAACAAAAATATCAATTTGAATATGTAGTTTGGAGACCAGGATTGCATTAAGAGTGCTTAATTTTTTTTGAATGCTGTTTCAGACAGACTAATAAAGGCTCTGGGCTCTTTTTCTATAAACTACTGAAAACAAGTCACGGCTCCTTCTTTAACAGCGCCCTCCTCTGACTGCAATCGGGAATGCATACAAACCACCAGCTTCATTCGCATGAAGGATGATACGCCTTTAAAAGTGTGCATGATCAGATTAATGTGAGAAATTGAAAAACTGAATATATCTTGACAAAATGAGTAAACATTTGGAGCAATAAATTAAGGCGTTATCCCATCTCCCAGCATTCAAAGCAGATTAAGATGTTTGAAATCTGTTTACAAGATTATAGAATGAAAAACATTGGCAAGAATTAATACATTTCTCTGAAAGTATTTTCTGTGACCTGAAAATTCAAACATAAATATGTACTTTCAGGACAAATGCTTTGATTTTTAAAACAGATAAACAGATGGAATCGTATTATGATCAAAATGACCTGGAGTGTGTATTGCAGACCGTCTGTGAGGTACACGTGTCATCTCAGCTGTGTTATGGAAAATTCTCTATTTCTTGAGCTCATTTGAACCTGAATATTTCACAAAACAAAAATTTCCTGCTATTGCATCTCCTACAGCAGTGGCATCAAGAAACCACAGAAATCTTAAAAATGCTGCTTTCGGAGGATGCATTCCAAGGAAAGCATCAAGGCATGTCCTAAATAATCCAATGTTAGCTTCACTTCCTGTCTCTTGAGATACACCATCTAATCGATTTTTGATGTCAGAATACATGCATCCTCCGCTCCCTTTGATATAGTACAATCCTGTGCTTTTTGAGCTATAAAACGAAAAAAACAAAGATGCGGTCAGAAAGTTGTGGTTGGAGGTCTCTATCGCAGTCATTGCTTTTCTTCATCATCATTAAAGTTTATTTTCTGCATGCGATTTAAAGACATATCAGTCTAAACTTCTGATATATGTCTGGGTTTTTTTGAGACCACACATCCAAAGCTCACGCACTGAGCTGGCAGTCAGATGCCGTGTCCTGTGAGTATTAAACTAAGTTCTCTTTCACATCTTATCCAGGTACTGACCAAGCTCAGCCCTGCTTAGCTTCAGTGGGAAACCAGTTTTGGGCTACAGGGTGATATGGCTGCTGACAATGGATGTTATAGTTGGACATTTACCAAAGAGAGGGTGGTCTACACTATTAAAAAAAGTTGGTTTAACTTAAAGGGTTAGTTCACCCAAAAATGAAAATGATTTCATTAATTACTCACCCTCAGTGGCAGTACAATAATTTTACAAAGCGACGAGAATAGTTTTTGTGCGCAAAAAAATCAAAATAATGACTTTATCCGTCAAGTTATTGTGTTCCATGTAGGTCTCGGATGTGAACTCACGCGATAGCGGCGCTCCTCCTCTTCTGGGTCATGTATCCGAACGGCGGATCTGCATCTTATTCTCGCGCATGCTTCAAGTTCACGTCAATAACTTGGTGGATAAAGTCGTTATTTAGATTTTTGTCCGCACAATAACTATTTTAGTCGCAGTGTAACATTATTGTACAGCCACTGTAGTGAGATGGACTTTGTATCGATGTGTTTAGTGCCTTTATGGGTCTTGTGAGTGGGAATGTGCTGAATGCCAATGGAGGCCTCTCTGAAGCCTTTCTCAGCCATCAGCTTTCAACAAAAATATCTTCATTTGTGTTCCGAAGATGAACGAAGGTGTTACGGGTGTCCAACGACATCAGGAATGGTAATTAAATTAAATTTTTATTTTTGGGTGAACTAACCCTTTAAAATAGTAAGTAACCTGTCTGCCTTAAAATTGTATGGTTATGGTTAAAATTTGAGTTGATACAATGAAGGAAATTGGTTTAATAAATAGAAACTCAAAATATTATTGTATCATAAAAAATGTGATAAATCAATCAATGTGGCATGTTTCACTGTCCTCACAAATAAAGCACACAATTAACCAATATGCTTACAAAATCTTTTAATAATATTTGAATAAAGGTTGTCGATACTCAAAAATGTTCATTGTATTAACTCACATTTTTAATTTCAATGAATTCAAAATGAAGGCAACCAGGTAACTTCTTTTTAAAATATTTTTTTATAGTGTAGTAGGTTAAACCGCTGAACTGATACGCCGTTGCTAGTTCGAATGTTAGTTTTCTGAAAAATTACTAAGAGCACCTTTAATTACTTTTTTTATGAACTTAATGAAAACTATTTTTTCCTTGGTACGTCGGTGATTCAAGTCATCCAGCTGTGTTATTGTTTTTAGTTATGTATTCCATCCAGATTTATACTATATATCTATTATACTATATATATATTTATACTATATATCTAGATGATTTCTTGTATTATTTGCGCAATAACCATTTTATTTCATTTCCATGCAGCAGTTATTCTATGAACACTCTTTACTGCCCTATTCAGGGTTTGATATATGTGAGCGGTCACTTTGATTTCATACACCTTCACTGAACTTTGACCCTCCATCAGAAGATTCCCTTGTGCGACTTGCACGTCACTATTATACACCTCACAAACCATGACCCCCAGCACACAGCCCCAACCTGTCCTCACAATCTCATCTGTTCCCCCGGCCCAGTCCACAGCAATCGATTTCTCACCTGCACTGCCACAAGGACAAACTCCCAGGGTTCCCTCCCACCTTAGCTCCAAAGTCTCTTCATATCATCTGTTATATTATAAATACGTGCATTTATATTAAATTATATTAGTTATATTAAATACTTTCTTGCAGAGCATTTAAATGGTAATATAAAAACCTCAGGGTTTACATATCTGTAAAATAAAACGGGAGCAGTTCTGATAAGATGAGACATAACTAAAATGTGCTATGGCACAAATATACCATCAGGATCTGCGAACTTCTAACCTACAGCTGTAAGGACCTTTATTTTCTCACTTAACTCTGATTAATGAGGAGCTTTTAGCTTGAAGGAAAGCAAGAGAGCCACATGTGCAGACAGAGGCTGGAGACATTAACAGGGCCTTGTGTGCACAGTTACCAAATGGCTGCTGCTTGGTTAGCTGTAAGCTTCATTTTGGGACCCTTTCCTCCCATATTTAATTAAAACGTCATTATCACCTCTCTGTGTACTGAGCTGTGTTACAGCAGATACAATTCAGGCCGGTTTTCTTAATTGGTCTTAATGGGTAGATTGCATATAACATGTCCTGCCTTTTTTCAACTCAATAGTGAAGCAAAGTTAAAGTGCAATTATTCGGTCACATGCTTTTATGAACACATAGCACTGTCATGTTTTAAGAAGAAAGATTTAGTTTAAATGCGATTCTCAACTGGTGGATCGCAAGACCATTTTGAGTGGGGCTGAATGTGCAGTCAAAGAAACAACATCAACAACAATAAAAAAATGTTTTGTCACACACATGTTAATAAGTAAAGAGTGCCGTAGTTACATTGCCTTACTAATTGACAATGTAACTACAGCATTGCATGCTTGTGATGTGCATGCAACACCGTAGTTACATTGTCAATTAGTAAGTCATGAAATAAATCATACCAATAAATCACATAACTGGTATGTCGTGTGAGTTAGCTGGGATTTGCAAGTATGATTTTCATTCTATTCATCGGGATCAGTGGTAACTTGTGGCTTAATGACCATGGAAAAATGTGGGTCCCATTGACAAACCAGTTTAGAACCAGTGCACTATATACATTTTCAAATCAAAATTAACAACAAAAAAAACAATAAGTTAATACATCATCAATCTTTCCTCCAAAACATGTTTTGTCTTACCCTGATTAGTTGTGTTTGTATTGGTGACGGGATGATTTTCGTGGGAAAATTACATCACTCACCCGTGTGTCTCTCGTCATATCTATAAATAGAGAAAAGTTGCTCTTTTTTTGACGCCTGTATGGAAAATTTGACGCCTGTATGGTGGTGGGAGATGCATAGGTTAGTTGTCATAACGAGCGAGAATGGTCGACATGGAATAGCTATGTTTTGAACCTCTGGGAAATTCACCTGTTTTAATAAAACACTGACAAGAGGAGAATCTGCTGGCAAAAAGAAAACGCAACAGAGCTTGTAATATGAATCAACATTGGTTTGGCTTTTCGGAAAAGGCTACTGATGGATTTGAAATGTTGTAAAAGCGGTGTGAAGATGCCGTTTTTATTACTCAACAGGTGAGCACGTATTTTATTTAACAGATACTTTTCCATATAGCTCTTTAAAGCTACACTGTGTAACTTTTTTAGTTTATTCTTAGCTAAAACAGTTCTTTATGTGCTCATTAATGCATATTTACTTCTTTCAAGTAATAAATTATTCTCGTAAGTTTATAATATGCCATTGAAAATACATACGGGTGAGGGGTTCGAATGCTGGTCGCCATGTTGCCCCTCCATCTTGAAAGTACATTAGCCAAAGAGGGACATACCCACAAATTCAAGCTTCGCCTTTCACGTTTTAACATTCGATGGCACCGTGTCGAATGCGAAGAGGGGGATTGCCATGTTAATCTTGGACTAAATCGGCCACCGTAGGAGTTCAAACGAAATCGGAATTGAGAGGAACAGAAACTATTATTCACTGGATGGTCATATACTCTTTCACCGCTAGATGGGGGAAAATATCACACAGTGTAGCTTTAACAGGGTCATTCTGTGTTTTGCTGGAACGTATTTTCAAGGAAGTGCCATGTCTATTAATGAGAGCTACAGTAACATCTTCTGGTGCAGACACGACATCACTTTGTAGGCCAAAAGTCAATGTTTATGTTTTTGGTTAAATGGCTGAAATATAAGGTCTGTGGTGAACACAGGCTCAAGACACTTTCACATTTTAATCTACGACATAAAATACAACAGTATTACACTTGTGATTTTTTGATGCTGTTTCATGTCTTGGAAAGGCGGTTAACAAGGGGCTAAATTGACAGAGGCAGCTGAGGAGATTAAACTGCATCACGCCGAAAAGGTAAAGTCTGCATTTACAGTCTCATTATGCTTATAATTGTGCTCTTATAGTCTAACTCAAACATTCTGGTAAAATGGCTTTAGGTAAAAACTGAAAGTTATCAGTATTATTATTGATATTTCGTAGGACTGCATAGTTTGTTTATATTTAGCCTTTTACTTCTGGCTGCTTAGCGACATACCGTGTATATCGATATACAGCAGAATGATACGAACCCATCGTATCGGAGTACGCAGAGTGAGCTGATGCAGGGAGAGTGCATGATACAGTAGCTGTGTCTCATTTCGTTAAATTTCGAAGGCTGCGTCCTCCGAAGGACACATCCTGTGTAGGATTCAGTATACGGAGTGTCTTCAATCAGAATTAAACGAGACGTCCTTCGTAGGACACACAGGCAGGAAGTATCACGTTGCTATGCCAACACGTTCAGCCTAGTTGCGCTCTCACGCCAGTTATATGAATGAAAATTATTAACTTGAAAATGACTATGAAATGTTTCTTGTCTTGACAGCAATGTACTGTTCTAAACGTTTAAAATGCACTTAACAGTTGTAATCCTGTTTACCAAAACTATCTGTTTGAGGTAATAGAGCTTAAAAAAACAAAACAAAAAAGCTTAAACTACTTATTAAACACCACACCTACGCTCGCATGTATATTTGCCGGTGCTGCCGTTTTTTTCATATAATATATAAAAAAAATGATGGTTGTTAACGGAGACGTAAAGAATTGTGTGTTATCTCCAGCCGTGAAGCTACACCTCATGCACACTCCGAATTCCTGTGAAAGAAGGACGCATTCGAAAGTCGCATTTGGAGTGTCCAACTCACTTTTTTTTTTTAAATGAGACGGCCTATGACGTATTCGAATGAGCCTTCTGAAATGAGACACAGCTAATTTGTCCTCAACATGACACTCTTTATATTAAGGGCTTCAAAATAACTGATATATAAAGTTAAACCGTATTGTTTAAAGCAACTTGCCCTAGTCAGACAGGCTACTTGCTGACTGACAAATACTCGCTGTTTAAGTTTGAAATGTGGTGCTTTCCTCAGTGCATAACTTACATTTCACAGGTAACGTTAGGCTATTCTCCATCTGGAAACGTTGTAAAGTCCTGCAAATATGTTCATTTTGCTCTCCGGGGATTACGAGCCTTCTAAAAGTAAATATCCGCTAAACTTCAAGCTTCCGTGAATGAGCGCCGCCACGTGTCATATGTGGGTAATATAAATATAGGATGCTTTTATTTTTATAATCAATTTTAGTTTAGTGAATTTAAAAACAAAATTATTAATAAAACCCCCAATTTGCACATATTGCATGGCCAACATTACATTCACTGTATTTGTTTATAATCTTCAATATCAACATTGTTTTTAGGACATGGACAGGATGTGAAATAAAATTATTATTCAATATTTTTTTATACAGATTTTTTTCATTCTTCATGCAAATAAATACCAGGATATACCGTGTATCGCCATTTAACAAAAAAATACAGAGATATTATTTTTTGGCCATATTGCCCAGCCCTATGACTTCAGGCTATTCATAAAGGCCATCTGTGAAAATGGTCTTGATGGGCAAAACGTGTAATTTTCATAAACTTTATTACAGTAGTTTGATTAGTGAAATTTTTTTTTTTTTAATGATAAAAAAAAAAAAAAAAACGGTTGAGATAGTAGGCCTACTTTTAATATTACTGCCATTTAAAGGTGCACTATGCAACTTTCCGTCCACTGGAGGGCGCCTATTCTAAACAGAGGCATAGTTTGATGACGCCAAGTGTGAGCGCAGCATCTTGGGACATGTGATCTTCACCTCACAGCCTGTGGAAAATAGGACATGGGCAGAAATCACGTCCATGCATGCGGTTATTAACGTTACTGTAGTGTAAAGCAGAGCAGGACCGAGAGTTGTGGAGCTGAGCATGGCCGCTGGAGCGATAAATACCTGCCTCGCGAACACCGGGACTTTTATCATGATGGGATGGGACACATTCACTGGGCGCCTAACTGCACTATTTCCGCTCTTCCGGTTTTGATTATGAGGTAATGCAGCTCATATATCATATTAGATACATTTAAGTCTGTTGAAAATTATGCTATGACGTTACTCTGTGCGTTCACTTGTTCACACTGCTAAGAGTAAAGCGCTTCTGCCAAATAAAACCCGAAACCGAGGGTAGCACAGATATGACGCAGTTGACAGGCGACTTCCTCAGACGCTGTGCTGAAACGTCCCGGTCCCTAGTTAAAATAGCAATTTTCTCACAATTTACAAATAGTTGGAAACATTTGGGATATTGTAGGTACTCAACTCAACTGAACAAAATATATAACACCGGCCTAGTGGTTTTTGGATATTTTACTCCAAAAATACTACATGTATTTAAAGTCAGCGCAATTTAAGGTCAAAAGTTGAAAGTCTGAATTTCAAATAGAGCACCGACCTCTTTTAACAGATGTGTTGACATTTTCTGCGTATAGTTTTTGTAACCACCACACCAACACAAACACCTCCAGCCCGCAGAGAGTGGCAAATCCACACGCGTGCGGTGACAGCGCTTATTGCCCGCAGTCTGATTACATTCAGCGCCTGCATGTTTACCTGTTGTGCGTGCCACACACTCCCGGTAAAAACTTGAACAGACCTTGGAGCAGACCTTGCAGATAAACCGTTGTTTAGAGGCATTAATATTCAGCAGGAACCGCTGCCAACACCTTGAACAGATGCACATTGCACATCCTTGATGGCCTGATGGAGCCACACGGAGCATGTGAGGCTGCAGTCACATAACCCGTTTTCTCTCGTCTCCTCATTGTTGCTGAGACGAGCGCGAGCCTGGCTCCCCTGGCATAAACTAAGTGGCTGGCTGGCATATGGTGTAACCTCCATTTGAGTGCTAAAAGCTGGAGATTGTTTTTGTGGAGCAGATGTTGGTGGGCGCAGTAGTGGCACAGCTGACTCTTTCAAACAGCTGGGAACCGTGTGTGACCCACATAAAGGGAAGTGGCCGTCTGCGTGTTCCTGCCAAGCAGGGGCATGAAATCGTGCTTGTCCCCCTTTTGCACATCTGATTTTTGGGGGTCCACTTTCAACCTTAAGTGTACAAGGAATCTTTAAACAGTGTTATTGTGTTTATATTAATACAGATATTTAAAGAAGAAGTTTTAAAAATAATTTATTCTTTTAATAAATTAATTTAATAAATTATAATAAACTTAAATGTTTTTAATATTCGTAAATTTATATTTATATATAGGCTATGTGTGTGTGTGTGTGTATATATATATATATATATATATATATATATATATATATATATATATATATATATATATATATATATATATATATATATAATATTACAAACCATAAACAAAAAATAAAATAAAAGCATTTTATTTTATGATTGAGCATTAGCTCTTCCAATGCCGTGCTGTGACTTTGGGGTAGGGCTATCTGCTAGTCAGACCATGTTGGAACACACTAGGTGCATTCCATTTGACTAAGACCGCATTCAAAATCTCATACTTCCCTACTAGGTGAAAAACAGTATGTGACAAAAGAAGAATGTCCGAATTCACAGTGCATACTTTACTATCCCATGAGGCCACGGGACAGGATTTATGAATGGCAGTGAAGCGATGCATCTGATGCCTGTAGGTCACACTCACATGATAATGACAACATAGCGAAAGTAGTATATCCAGATTACATTCATACTACACACATTTATACTAATAGAACATACTTTTTTAGCGGTTGTGAAGTAATCACTTATTCAAAATAAGCACCTACTCAGAGTATGCGATTTTGGATGCAGCCTAATTAGACTTCATAGTGTATTCCACCAATTAGAGAAATAATGAACAAAGGGAATCTTGCCTTTCCTGCTAAGCACTGCAAATGATGTAAAAAGTTGTTCTCGCTATGCTGTCAGAATACATAAATATTACATGCATATTTTACAATAAACTTAAATATATTGTTTTTTATAGATAAAATAAAAAACTTTAAATTAATAGTTTTATATTTCTCCATGGTTTTTAATTGTCATTCGCAATGTGATTGCAGTTCTCTATCTAAAACCATTAAAGGTGCACTATGCACCTTTTCCTTTTCTAAACAGAGGTGTAGTTTGATGACGCCAAGTGTGAGCACAGTATCCTGGGATATGTGGTCTTCATCTCACAGCCGGTGGAAAATAGGACTCGGGCAGAAATCACGTTCATGGATGTGGTTATTAAAGTTACTGTAGTGTAAAGCAGAGCAGGACCGAGTGATGTGGAGCTGAGCACGGCCGCTGGAGCGATTGTTATACAAACACACAGCTCGCGAATACCGGGACTTTTATTATGACGGGACGGGACACAGTCGCTGGGCGCCTGCACTTCCGCTTTTTCCAGTCATGATTAGGTAAAGCAGGTAAAGCAGCTCTGTTTATCATATTAGATACATTTAATTGTGTTTAAAATGATGTTATGACGTTACTCTGTGCGTTCGCTCGGCGATGCTGTGACATGTTCACACTGCTAAGAGAAAAGCGCTTCTATAAAACCGAGGGTAATGCAGATATGACGTGATTGACAGGCGACTCTCTCAAACGCTATGCTGAAACGTCCCGGTCCTTAGTTAAAATAGCAATTTTCTCACAATTTACAAATAGTTGGAAACATTTGGGATATTGTAAGTACTCAACTGAACAAAATATATAACACTGGCCTAGTGATTTTTAGATATTTGCAAAAATACTACATAGTGCACCTTTAAGTACACAGTCAGTAGCTTTGTCTTTTTGTCTGATTTTTAAATAAAATGTTGTAATGTTAAAATTCACCTCTGAGTTGTTTGGCTTGGTTCATGGCTTCTAATTGTTTAAAGGGGTGGTTGCATGCAATTTCACTTATTTAACTTTAGGTAGTGTGTAATGTTGCTGCTTGAGCATAAACATAATCTGCAAAGTTACAGCGCTGAATGTTCAATGCAAACGGAGAGATTGTCTTTATTATTTATGAGAGATAGTTTATTGCCTACAAAAACAGCCGGTTTGGACTACAACGAGTTTCTTCTCGGGTTGGTGACATCATAAACCCTTGCCAGTCACCTCAGATGTGACTTCTGCCCGTAATGGTAAGGGGCGTGGCGTGGCGTTTCTGGACAACCTGTGCTTGGCACTACAGCCAATAAAAATACATGAATCTACATTTGACCATCTAACCAAACTAAGACCATTGCGTTTTTTTGGAGGGATGGGCTTCATAGAAGCAGGAAGCAAATGAGCCGTTCAAAGGACAGTGAAGACAGCGGTGTGGAATAAAGATCAAATATAAGAAAAATACGTATTAAAAAAAAAGTATTAAGACATGTTATACTGCGCCCCATAAACACAACCAAGGCTAGATAAATAAACACAGAACCACCCCTTTAACAAAGCCTTTCCCTGTAGGAAAAATACCTCCGGAACCAATGCTATGCTGAAAAAGTGGGTGGGCACAGGGCACTATCACACTCTATAGGGCACAGTGAATCGGAAACACAGCTATCTTTTGCAATAACATTCGGTGATGCTAGTGGCACAAAAATGAGAAAATTCAGTTCTAACTGCTTCACACTAAATATTGTTAAAATAGAACAGTAATATATGAAGCATTTTTGTTTATCATCATACCATAACCCAACAAAAAACAAGAAGATATTAAGCTATTTGTGTATCCAACGCCATACCCATCTCATTGTCAGGGCCATGTACAAATGAAGATTACTTTGCGCTCGTAATGAGGATGCCAAGGCCATTATCATCTGTGCTTTGATAAATGTTGTGGCATTCTCTAAGCAGATGGGGCCTTGTGTTTGGGGTGGGATGGTGGGAGGGCACCTTTCACGAGAGCAGTTTGCTAGCATGCCTACACAAAAGGTGACTAAATATCCTCACTCATCCCAACTAAACAAATAAGCAGGACATTGGGTGCAGGTTTCATGTACTTAAAGTGATACTTCACCTTAAATGAAAATGCTATCATTTACACTTCAAATTAATTTACTCTTGTATATGTACAGACCACAAATTAGGTATTATACTGTATGGCTTCAAAAGACTTGTAGTTTATAATTCATATGGACTACTTTTATGGAACCTTTCTAGAGTTTGACAGCCTCTGGTCACCATTTAGGGTATGTTATGTGTTTTTTTTTCTCATTAAAGTAGCGATGTTGCCCAAACAGGCATCAGAACCATGTCTCCTTAGCCTGACGTGGTCATACTCAATTCTAGTCAGAATATGAGTTTGAAACTGCTCCAGTGGGCTGTGATTATGGGGCATGTTTCAACCGAACCAGGAAAGACCTCAATTGGACAGACCTACAACCAATCAGAGCAACGAAGCGACACATTACGCTAGCTGTCTAATGTCAACAGAGCTCAACTGCACTGTGTTGCCAAGTCTGCGGGTTGTTTTCCATGTCCTTGTCCTACTATGTGATATTTGGACCCATGAGTCCGAATTTTAGCAGGCAACCTTGCCAAAATTACACATATTTTACCCCCCATACGCCATTTTATTTCCGGAGAACAAACTGTGGGACCTTATATAGATGGGTGTGTGCCTTCCCAAATCATGTTCAATCAGCTGAATTTACCACAAATGGACTCCAATCAAGGAGTAGAAACATCTCAAGGATGATCACTGGAAAAAGGAACTCAAAATTAAGTGTCATGGCAAAGGCTGTGAGAATACATGTGATTTTTTTCGTTTTTTATTTTTAATAAATTTGCTTTTTTTTCAAACAAACTTCTTTTACGTTGTCATTATGGGGTATTGTTTGTAGAATTGAGAATTTATTTAAATACACTTAGGAATAAGGCTGTAACATGACAAAATGTTAAAAAAGTGAAGCACTGTGAATGCTTTCCGGATGCACGGTACTTTTCAGTTTTTAAAGTCACTTACAATAAAACAAGTCTAAAAAAGGATCATATCACTACAAGTTATTGTTTATAAAGAAAATACAGTTACACATGCACAGCACTTACAAAGAAGTGGTTGCCTGCTTCACAGCGGGTAGGCGCTGTGAAGAAATGCTAACTTAAAAGTAATTAGGGTACACCTCCTGCAGAGTACCAGTAGGATTCAACCTCACAAAATTCAAACACACAAACATGTGGATTCAAAGAGAGCCTTGGAGCAACCTCTAGGTCAGGAATCCTCAGGAATCCAGCAGTGACTTTTAATGTCGTGGGTCTGGAGGCAAGGACCAGTCAACATTGTTCAAAAGCTCTCCCTCATGGTGCAACTATTAATTAGCCGAGCTGTTTGTTGATTCTAGATTGATGCGTGCCGCTCTCCAGAGAGAGATGTGGGACACTGGTGATGCCTTGATGCAAATCTCATCGACGGGACCTAGACTCCCAAGGCACGCTTTAGCACTCTACATGGATGACACTCAGGCAAATGCTTTTTAATGTGACAATGAAAATCATAATATTTAAAATGCAGATGCAATTTTTTGATGTTCACCCCTCGAAGCCTGGGGGACAGAAATCACCTGCAGCAATGAGTCATTGATACACAGCTTTTAAACAGGCAACATAGATGAAAACACATTTCCTGCATGGAGATAATAGGGTTATTTTCACTAATTAACTTTAGAATTTATTTAATTATTGTGAAATCATGACTTTAAAGAAAAGTTTGATGCCACACCAGTTCCTGAAAAGTTAAGTATGTGCATAAATAGAAGCATAAATATATTATGAAATAATACAAATATAAACATCAAGCTGTCAAGTTAACACATAATAAATTTTTTCAGTTAAACACGTTAAAAATAGTTTATAATTAACGCATTTAACAATTAACTAATCTGTTTTATTGTCATCATTTGGCAGCGTTACATTACATGATCACGCTCTTATTCACTCTTATTCAAATGCTTTTAAACCATTCAAACGGGCGGGAAAACAGACAAACGAGAACTGTCTATTTGACACACACACGACACACAGAAAAACTTGCGCCAGCTTCGTGCGCATGAAGAAAAAATAACACACATAATTAACATTTCAAAAATACCCATTTTGTCGTCTATCCTCAAAAGAGCAGTC
This sequence comes from Pseudorasbora parva, assembly GCF_024679245.1. Lineage (NCBI taxonomy): Eukaryota > Metazoa > Chordata > Actinopteri > Cypriniformes > Gobionidae > Pseudorasbora > Pseudorasbora parva. Next base: position 12,854,385 of record NC_090195.1, on the reverse strand, counting down.
GAAGATGAGTTAAATTAACTTAAAGAGTGAGAAAATGAGTTGCGTCAGATCCGCGTCATTTTAGGCAGTGGCAGGTCTTAAAGTGACAGCAGCCTAATAAACCAGTTACTGTGAGGTTTGTCATTAAAGGAGTACTTCAGCGCTAGGAAGATGAATCTGTATTTAAACTGGGTCAGAATGTAGAAATGTGAAATTATTTTTTAATTTGGTGCTTTCTAGACTGAGAAAAGATAGAAAATGTATTTTTGTCTCATGGGGATGAAAGACAACAATTCCCAGAATGTTTCGCTGCCCTATGAGGCCACTCCCAAAGCTGGAAAGATTACTGAATCACTTTCACTTTCCCACCGCAACCGCGTTCATTTTCATAAAATCAGTTCAGTTAGAGAACAGACACTACAATTAAAAACTGAACGTGTGTGTTTAATATGTGATTTAGCCGCTGAGGGAGTGTCACAGCCCAAAACGCTGCAGGAGTCACATTGACAGTCATGGATGAGCTCGTGATGACAGCTGAGGTAAACGCGTCCGCTGCATAGATTCACAGTGCATGTTCAGTCTGGCGCGTTTTCAATTCATGCCTTTGAAAGCTTAACTTTCATAGGAATTAGTTTGAGAAGTTGAAAGACTTACTTTGCTCTGCTGGCCGCACCGTTTCCATGAATGCCTGAGGCTGCAGCTGCGAGCTGAGCTGTGAGTGTGATCTCCCATCCCCCACGCGCGAGTTGAAAACATGCGGAAATGGCTCCCTCTGCTGGCTGTAGTCTTTAGCCTCTGGCCAAAAATTCCTCCGATCGGAGGAATTTTTCCAGAAATTAAATGCATAAATCTCTTGTCTCGGGGGATATGAGGGGGGAAGCACAATGATTTGAATATACTCCAGGGTTTCTACTGATACAAAGCCATATGCTAATCGCTGATGTAACCCTTTAATGTTAATCAAAGAACAAAGGTAGCAGAGAAAATTGTAGCTTTAAAGTGTTAGTTTACCCAAAAATAAAAACGAGCTCATGATTTACTCACCCTCAAGTCATAAGGTGTATATGACATTCTTTTTTCAAACAAATAAGCTGACGAAGACTGACTGCCGGAAGCTATTTTATTCTATAAAGTTTTAAATATGGATATTTTTCTCATAAAAAAAACTTCACTTTGCTTCAAAAGGCCTTTATTAACCCCCCAGAGCCGTTTGGAGCAATTATATGATGGGTAGATGCACTTTTAATGGACTTCAAAAATGACCCAACAATTCACTGTCATTATAAAGCTTGGAGGAGCCAGGATATTTTTAATATAACTCAGATTTGATCATATACACCTAGGACGGGTGATTTTCATTTTTGGGTGAACTAACCTTTTAAAGCTATTAAAGCTACAATTTTCTCTGTTACCTTTGTTCTTTGATTAATTTAATTTATAATTTATGCAATGAAGACGGTAGAGTGTTTGATAACTTTATTTAATTTCTGTACATTTCCACAGTTAAATATATTTATATAATGGGTTTATGTGAAGATTGTTTTAAGTTCACAAATTATTTTATTTTTTTAAAGCTTAATACATTTTGAAATGTATACCTTTCTGTTATACTGTAATTTTAAATGTCTATAATTATTGTTTAAAAAATAAATAATTTCATAGGGATATCCATAGCAGTATTAGTATCAGTGATATGGCCTTCTTTCATAAAAATATGCCATTGAACAAATACTTAAAATATACCGTCTTTTAAAGGGTTAGTTCACCCCAAAGTTAAATTGATGTCATAATGTCGTTCCACACCCGTATGACCTCCGTTCATCTTCAGAACACAGTTTAAGATATTTTATATTTAGTCTGAGAGCGTATGCAAGTGAATGCACACTATACTGTCCATGTCCAGAAAGGGAATAAAAACATCATCAAAGTAGTCCATATGTGACATCAGTTAGTTCATTAGAATCTCTTGAAGCATCAAAAATACATTTGGGTCCAAAAATAACAAAAACTTTATTCGACATTGGCGATCCGAATCATTGATCGATTCACTGATTCAAGACCGTTTGAATCTTTATTTGAGGTTTGAAAACAAACATGGAAGAGAAGACAATGCTCAATAAAGTCACAGTTTTTGCTATTTTTGGACCCAAATGTATTTTTGATGCTTCAAGAGATTCTAACTAACTAACTGATGTCACATATGGACTACTTTGATGATGTTTTTATTCCCTTTCTGGACATGGACAGTATAGTGTGCATACACTTGGATACACTCTCAGACTAAATATAAAATATCTTAAACTTTGTTCCAAAGATGAACGAAGGTCTTACGGGTGTGGGACGACATTAGGGCGATTCATTAATGACATCAATTTAATTTTTGGGTGAACTAACCCTTTAAGTTGTTTCAACATTAATTTGAAGAGTAACTGTGAAAATATAACAATATAAAAAACTCCAATATTTTAATCACAATTAATTAGTTTACAATAATATATATATATATATATATATATATATATATATATATATATATATATATATATATATATATATATATATATATATATATATATATAATTGTAAGGGTAAGTTATTTATATATATTCTTTTTCTTGTCTTATTATTTATCCTCAAATCATTCCATTAGAAATCAGCCGCAGTGTTTTTGGTCTGCTGTGCTCTGGTTAGGCTGAGTCAGGAACTACTCCCACCTTCCTATCATTCCGTAGTCCTCGCCGCCTATATCAGACTGACTTTGATGGACACATGGCCCACGATACTTGTCAGGACATTCTTTTGAAATAGACAGAAAAAAATGTGGCATGTATGTGTAGCCAGTTCCCGATTTCCTTTGACGTGTCTTAGAGAGATGTGTGTGTGTGTGTGTGTGTGTGTGTGTGTGTGTGTGTGTGTGTGTGTGTGTGTGTGTGTGTGTGTGTGTGTGTATGTGTCTGAAGCAAGAATCTTTTGCTTTTCCCATCAGTTCCAGGATTAATGGTGAAAGAGTTGTAACGCAACGTTAAATCTGCTGCTGTCTGGGAGGACAGAAGCCGGCGAGTTGAAGCAGAAAGATGTCAGAGCAGATTTGGCCTAATTACGGTGCCTCCGTACTGTAGTTTATGATAATGAATGTTATGTACTTCACATTTGGTTAAATCTCAGGCACTACTAGTTCTAACCTTGGACAATCTTATTCTCTTGTTCAAATTTTCTGAATACACCTTAAAGGGTTAGTTCACCCAAAAATGAAAATTCTAATTACTCATCCTCATGCCGTTCGACACCCGTAAGACCCCCGTTCATCTTCAGAGCACAAATGAAAATATTTTTGTTGAAATCCCATGACTCAGAAAGGCCTCAATTGGTCACAATGTCATTAAATGACAATGTGGCCAATGGAGGAGGCCTTTCTGAGCCAACGGATTTCAACAAAAATATCTTCATTTGTTTTCCGAAGATGTTAGTGGTTGGTCTTATGGGTGTCGAACGGTAATTAATGACAGAATTTTCATTTTGGGGTGAATTTATCCTTTAACATTTGAACATTGCTTTATTTAAATAACATTTGTAGATGATCAAAGTGAAGCATAATTTAAAGGTGAAAACATTGAGGGAGAAACATCTGCTCCCCAAAATTCAGATGAATGATAGAATAATATGTGTTGTTGTACCCTATCAAGAATATGTTAAATGTTGCATGGCAAAATACAGGAAACAAGAACAAAAACCATAAATGCTAACAGAGACTCACCAAATATTACATCCTTACCATGATATGCAGGGATACCAGTTTTACTCGGCACAATCGTTACAACCAGTAATAACCACAGATAATGCACTGGTGTGAAAATTATGATAATGTGTGTGTGTGTGTATATATATATATATATATATATATATATATATATATGACCTTCATCTTTGTCATTTAGTATTACAGTATATACTTAGACGGCTGTCCGAGCATGTGGCAGTAATGTGATTTATCTTCTTCTCATTGTGCATGTTCATCGTTGTTGTGCAAACATACCCTAATACAATGATGGCAAACTAAGGGAGTGATGGTAAATCTTCTGTAATCAATCTCTCTAAATGTTTTCCTCTTTTGGAAAGTCATGGAATCATGGTGGACTATTGGGGCAAATTGAATACAAAACAAAACAAAAATCTCCTTTTTTGTGTGAGGTTTGTATAAGAAAAAGACTAATAATTGTATTTTTTTGCACGGATACAGGCTTTGAATGTTTATAGGATTAAAGCGAAATATCGCACATTTATATTTGCTTACTGCACAATATATCAGATAACTTATAATCCACATATTATTAAGACACCAGACAAACAGAGACCAACTTCATGTCAAAGTCAAATCCCGGCTCTTTAGCCGGCCTGGTGCCTCTGCTCTTAGATGTGCAGCAGACTTCACCTGAGATGACAGGTGAGTGTCCTGAAGCAGGCCAGACTCAACAGAGAGGGGCTGACCTGCCAACCACCTGTCACTCAGATGAGCCCGCTGCGGCAGCTCAATCATGCCATCTTTATCCCGCATGAATCAGTGTGACACATCACGTTTACATCAGAAAACCGTCAAAGAGCTATTGAAATCAGCGACGATGGACATTTAGATAATTATGAATACTAATATTTTTTTTCTTGTGTGCTTCAATTAAACAGTGAGAAAATGAAAGGAAGTTCCAGGATGGTTGGTGACAAAAGATCACTACAAAAACCAAGATATGCGCAAAATGGATCCCATTAAAAATATTTTCCACTTGCTAGATACTTTTTCCCCATCATTTTTACTATCAGACAAGCATGCCGAGGTAAAAAAAACACACTCACTAAGAATGTCTACATACACTCCAAATAAATAAGCTTTTTTAAATATTTTTTTTGTAAGATTTACACATTTCAGTTGATAGTAAAAGTTCATCAAATTGAGCACTTTTTACATGGTGTGTGTGTGTGTGTGTGTGTGTGTGTGTATTAATATACACTAATATTAATATAATTTTTTTTATCTGTTTTACTAGTTTTTTTATATATTTTTGACTAGTAGGAAAACCATGTTGTTCCATGCATGTATCTTAAATGGAAATGAGCTGCTGCTCAGGGCGGAGCCTTTACAGCTCCTGCTTAAGATAATCTGGTTTTGATTACCATCTCTAATTTTAGTAGCATTTCTTACTTGAATGCTACTGTTAAATGCTCTGCAGAGGAGATAAATATGGGCGGACTGTGTACAGCTCATTTAGGGCGGAGTCTATGCTAATAGGACAGAGTCCGTCAGCAGTTGTGGGTGGGGCCTAATCAACCTGACATCACATTGCTAGAATCTGCAAACGCTGCTTATGATTTCTGGGGATTAAAAAAGGAGTAGGTGGATTTTTACCATTATAGGCTGGTTGTGTATGCACTGCCTACACACATTGATGTTTAAACACCATGTAAAAGAGAATTTTGCATAATAGACCTTTAATATCTTATAATTATGATTTACCAAAATAGGTTTCACTTATGTGGTGGAAATTGGCTTCCATTAATTTGGGAAGCTGCAGCTTCATCAACACTGATTTTATGACAGAAATAACATTTAGTTTATAGATATTAGTAAGCATTTCTTGAGGGGGTTTCATATTTTAAAGAGCTGTAAACATCAGAGGCCCGCGTTGTCAACAGATAAACGTATTTGCATAATTTTTGGCCGTTTTAGTTTCTCCAAGCAGACTGAGATTCATTTTATGCTGTGCAGAAGGTTATGACCTCATCTTATAATCTCTTTTTATTTAAAGGGGGGGGGGCAGTTTGTGCCATATGGCAAATGATTACAACAATAAATCAGGTTCTGATCACTCATCGTAATATATGACAAAATTATGCACTGTTTAACTGAAAGAGAGAGCAGTTGTGATGACATTTCAGGACTTCATTTCCTGTTCCCTTCTTCAATCAGAGTTTTATTTCACTGTAGGGATTGGCCATACAGCTCGCAAGCTAGTTGCTAACTGATTAAAGGGCCACAATTATTGGTGGAGCATTTACTGTATGTAAATGAGTAACCTTTAGGAGTCCTGCACATGGCTACAGTGCCAGATGGACGCTAATGGTAATGGGGTGGAGACTGACTAGAATAAATCTCAAACGGTCTGGACCTTAGTCTGGTGGTCTCCAGTCTGGCTCTCATGTGCGAGTACTGTTTGAGAAAGGCATTTTTGACGCAATATGTTTATATAGTCCAAATGTAGACTATTTTGGGGACATGTTCACATCCCTGGTCCAATTAGCAAGTAAAAGTGCACAGTGATTCATGGTAACCTTGTGCCCATAAGCAAGGGAATTACATTTGAGGAAACAGTTTGTTTTTTTCAATCTCAGTATGCAATCAAGTGCTTTGTCTTAACATGCAAAACAAAGGGATGACAAAAAAAAAAAAACATAACCCGTCAGAGGTGTCTAATTGAAATCCTCCTGAGGAATGCATCTCCTGCAGATAAATATTGAGCACAGAGACATAAAACCTGCTACGTGGCAGGACATGAGACGTCCGTTCCCCCTATGGCACTAAATTACCATGACAGCAAGTAGCTTTCCTATATTGCAAAGTGAGTGATCAGTATCATCATTTAAATAGCAATTTGGCAGTTAATTAAAGTGACCTTGGTTGTTCTGTGTGCATCAAAAAAGCAGACACCACCACCTTTCTTGTGCCGTCTGTGTGCGTGCTGTCAGAAGGACTGCTGCTCAATTAAGTCACCCTGGTGACACAAGTAAATTAGGCAGCTGTCAGGCCATGCTTTGCCTCTATTTTAAGGAAATAATATCATACAGACAGAGCAGCAGCAAACTAAGGGTATGTTTACGCGAGAACTATGTACTAAAAATGGAAACGTTTTTCCTGTGCTTTTTCCTCGTACAGACAACAACGTTATCAAAACGCTCCCCGTTACACGCTCCGCGAAAACGACTAAAAACCATAGACTGAAGCCCAAAGTGGGCAGAGTCGGCCGTCGCCATCTTGGCAGCATTTCATCGCGTCATTCCAGGGTAAACGAAAATGGGCAAAGAGGCGGGACGGTAGAGCTGAGGTGCCTGGTTGCTGAATCCAGCTGTGGCAATCCACCTGTCACTCACGTGGCCACTCCCTTAATTATACAGAACTTTAATATAATTTAAACGGATGAGTTAATTTTTAAAAAAATCCACCCCTCACAGTTGTCATGAAGGGCAAAATTAGCTATATAGACCAAAAGCCACGTTTTTGTACCAGGTTGTAAACATATATTTTTTCTGCTGTAAAGTTTTTAAAATTTTAAAATGGGGTGGGGGAGTCTATGGGATACCAGCAACCAGTCAATGCATTGCAGTTTAAGTCACTTCTGAGCTTGCTTAAAAAGCTGTATTATCCATACCAGACCAGAGTTGGTGATGTCACATTGTAAAGAAAGGATGTAACGTGGCTATAGACTTAACACGTAATATGCATTCGCATGGTCAACATTTTTTTTACAAATTTGTCTTTGTTGGTTACATTGAGATAATAATATTATATATATATATATATATATATATATATATATATATATATATATATATATATATATATATATATATATATATATATATATATATATATATATATATATATATATATTTTGTTATAATATATTTATACAATTAAATTTGATTTTTATCTGCTTACCCACAGGGCATCCAAGATGTAGGTGTCTTCAGTAGAACACAAATTAAGATTTTTAACTTCAACCGTTGCAGTGCGTCAGTCGTAATGTCAATGGCGTGTAATTCTTTGAGAGTAAAAAAAAAGCATGCACAAACAACTTCATATTAAATCCTGCAGCTTGTGACGACACATTGATGTCTTAAGACACAAAACGATTGATTTGTGTGAGAAACCAAACAGTATTTATATATATTTTTACCTCAAATACAACACTATGTCCAACAGCTGCGAGGGTGCCATCAATTCCGCTGGCTGAGGTCTAGGCCTGTCGCGATAGTCAATAAATCAATTAATTGCACGATTAAAAAAAATCAGCTCAATAATTTTTCTGGCCGCGATAATTGCCATTTGCATGCTTTTTTGTTTTCCTCGTCTCTCTCGTTGACTGCGCGCGCCTCGTCCGTTTGGGGAGGTGTTTATACGTTTATACTCGACGCGCAGACCGGGTGCGGCGTGATGAGACGTCATTCTCGGCCAGCAGATTCGTCTGGAACTCGTGGCTCTTCGGTTGCGGAGCCACACGGAAGTTACGAAATTTCACGTGCACTACGCCAAGCGAAATGGGATATAACAATTATTTTTTTAATACTGTATCCTAAATTGTGGATAATTGATATATCATTTGCTGAAGTACATTTCTGGATTAAAATAAAAAACCAACAAGAACCGTACAGAATGGAAAACCGCGTTACGAGCCGAACCGTGGGTTCCCTTTCGAGAGAGGTTCCTCGTATTACGTATGGGAAAAACTCCTTTTCTCGAGAATGTGAAGCAAAACTTTTAATAAAGGTATCTATGTAAAGCGCAGTGAGCTGCACGGCCATAGCCCAGCGCGAGGAGCGCTCTGATTGGCCGGGCTGCGGCAACTGCAGGAACCTATGGTGAGGCGGCTGAGAGGAACGAACCAATGGGGGGCGTTCCAGAAGCCCGCCGAAAAAGGTGCTTATATTTGCATACAGGAGGCTATATAAGACCCTAATTCGCCATAGGTGTCAGATTTTATCTCCTTCAGCGATACCTTCGCTGGTCTCCGGAAGAAGCACCGCCGTTGAAAAGGCACCAGCGGAACCTGCAGCTGAGGACGACGGACTCCCTCTCCGCCTTCTCTGCCGTTCCAGCTACGCCATCCGGCGTTATATATCCTTTAAACTGTGTCTATGTTGAGTGTTATATGTGTTTGTGTGTGTGTGTTGCCGCTGCAACGCCACTTCTAGAGCTTACAGGCTTGTTCTACTCGAGGACTCTCTCGTTCCGCCGCGTCGTTAAGCGCCGCGGAAAGACGGAGCTCTTCTCACTCTCCCTCTGCTCTCGTCCCGTCGCGCTGAATAGCGCCGCGGAAAGAGAGAATGTTAGAGGACATGAGCACACTCAAGCCGAAGCTCTCTTCACTCTGCCGCCGCCGCGGCTCTTCTTCCGCCGCTGCCACAGAGTTGTTCCCACTCTTCTCTCATTCCGTCGCGCTACAGCCGCGGACAGAATACTAGAGTGAATAGGCGAACTCGAGCCGAAGCTCTCGTCACTATACCGTCGCGCTGAGGATGCGCCGCGGACAGACGGAGTTTTTCCTCAGTCTTCCTCTTCTCTAGTTCAGTCGCGATATCGCCGCGGACAGAGAATACTAGAGTGAATAAACAAACTCGAGCCGAAGCTCTCGCCGTGCTAGAAGCGCCGCGGACAGAGTTTTACCTCACGCTTCCAATTCTCTCGTCCTGTCGCTCTATCGCCGCGGACAGAGAATACTAGAGTGAATAAACAAACTCGAGCCGAAGCTCTCGCCGTGCTAGAAGCGCCGCGGACAGAGTTTTACCTCACGCTTCCAATTCTCTCGTCCTGTCGCTCTATCGCCGCGGACAGAGAATACTAGAGTGAATAAACAAACTCGAGCCGAAGCTCTCGCCGTGCTAGAAGCGCCGCGGACAGAGTTTTACCTCACGCTTCCAATTCTCTCGTCCTGTCGCTCTATCGCCGCGGACAGAGAATACTAGAGTGAATAAACAAACTCGAGCCGAAGCTCTCGCCGTGCTAGAAGCGCCGCGGACAGAGTTTTACCTCACGCTTCCAATTCTCTCGTCCTGTCGCTCTATCGCCGCGGACAGAGAATACTAGAGTGAATAAACAAACTCGAGCCGAAGCTCTCGCCGTGCTAGAAGCGCCGCGGACAGAGTTTTACCTCACGCTTCCAATTCTCTCGTCCTGTCGCTCTATCGCCACGGACAGAGAATACTAGAGTGAATAAACAAACTTGAGCCGAAGCTCTCGCCGTGCTCATTCTACCGCCGCCGTGCTAAGCGCTGCGGACAGAGAATACTAGAGTAAGTTAGACGAGCGAGCTCGGGCTGTTGGGTATGTCAAGAACAATGTCGCTGCAGCGCGCGCTTACTGCCAAGGAAGTTGTAATGGCTGCCTTGTCATGATAGCGCGCGCCCCTTCCACAGCGCGTTGCTGACTAGAGTGCGGCTTACGTCATAGCACGCGCTCACTGTCAGAGCATAAGGGCGTCGGAAAATGGCTGCCAAGCTAAGCCCTTTTTTCACTCTATCACTTCCAGTCCCCTTTATTCAGGCGGCTGGAAAGGTTTTTACACTGTAGACAAAGTGTCCACTACACAGTGTGCACCCCTACATAAGCACTGTTAATTCAGCCTCACAAAATCACAAATAAATCCCGCCGCGGCCGGATTACACCATATAAAGTCAACTAGCCTTATTGCAGTCAACTAGCCTGTGGTCAAACACGCTTGTCTGCATGCGCGCTTTCAGTCTAGACTAGAGCATAACGGCATTGTGGAATGGCTCACATACCACCCGCACTTCCTTACATTCTCCCAGTTCCCTTAAGTTAAGTGACTGGAGATGAAATATTGCAGTCAACTAGCCTGTGTTAAACACGCTCGTCTGCACACTATGCTGTGTGCGTTTACCCCTGTGGATTTGCTCACTGGTTTGCACCGTGGGTATTCTACGTAGGTTGTGCGCCACTGCACATTGTTTACACTACACACAAAAGAGCTTTCTATGTAGGAAATGTGCCCACTTTACAGTCTGCACTCCTGCACCCAAGCACTTTTCACAAAGTTCACTCTCGCACACACAATATAAATGTGAGGCGTGCGCCCACTGCAAAGCCTGCACCGCCAAAACTAACACTATCCCCACAGTGTTACAAGCAGTGTTACAGCACAAGCAACCCGGCTACAGGCCCCTATTACTAAGCGGCCAGCCCCTGAATCTAATTCAACCCCTGGCTTTACGAGCCCAGGCCTGGCAGGCCATTCCTGGTATATAATATTGGGTGTTGAACATATAAAACGAGGTTCTCGCTACAGTTTTGCTCGCAGACCCCGCGATTCAAGCCGTGGTCGAGCCCTCTGTAAGAAGCAGTGTCAGTCACGTGCTTCTCGCTGAGGCATTGAGACTGTTAAAGGAGAGAGCAGCGAAAACAGTACACCCGACGCTAGCGAGTCAGGTTTTTACTGTCGCTAATTCCTCATGCCGAAAATGGGTGGCGGTCTCAGGCCCATTTTCCAGGCATCTGAACAAAGCACTTATGACACGCTCGTTTCAAGGTGCTGACGGTGAAACAAATCCTCGCGCACATTCGCCCCGGGGATTGGGTTTTCTCAATAGATCTGAAAAACGCATACTTCACGTTACGATAACCCCCCACCCCCACTACAGGCCATTCTTGAGATTCGCCTTCGAGGGGCAGGCTTATCAGTACAGTCATTGTCATAGACTCAAGACTTACGGCATAAGAACCGTGCATGGCTAAGCATCTCCTTTTATGGGCAGAGCACAATCTGAGCTCCCTAAGGGCGGCTTACGTGCCAGGTATTCTGAATCAGGGTCTGGACATGTTATCCAGAGGACCCATGTCCCCAGGGGGATGGTCCCTTTACCCGCAAACAATTCAGCTCGCACAGCACACGCTGCCCAATATTTTTTCTGCAAACGCAGGGATGCCCTGGCCCATGTTGGCCCAGACTCCCTCTATATGTTCCCTCCGATCGCGATCCAGCTGCAGCCTGTGCTTTTTAATAGCCCCACTTTGGAAGAACCGCACATGGTTCTCCATACTGTTTCAGCTGTCAGACACAGCCCCATGCCTATTCTGCCAATGAAAGGGAAGGTCTGGCATCCCAATCCCGAGCTGTGGGCCCTCCACGTATGGCCCATCAACGGTATCCGGGAACCTCTCTGACAAGTTATGAACACTATTTCGGAAGCTAGATCCCCTGCTATCTGGCAGCTCTGCTTTGAAGTGGTCAGTGGTTTTCTAACCAATGTGCTACGCGAAACATCAACGCACACTCATGCGAACTGGCGGAACCGCTCGCTTTCTCCAAGAGCTAATGGATGCGGGTCGTCCCCCCTCCATACTCGGGGTGTGTGTCTCCGCCATAGCAGCTAGCCACGCTCCGATCGCGGCACATTCACTAGGGAAAAGTGATCTTATTGTGTGTTTTCTTAAAGGGGCCAGGAGATTCAGCCCGCCTTGCCCCTACCTCGGTCCCTATTTGGGACCTCGCCATGGTTTTGGAGGCCGTGAAGGGTTCCCCCTCCTAACCACTTCAGAACACGAGCTTGAAGCACATATCACTCAAAACCGTTTTTCTGCTGGCTGTGGCCTCGGTTAACCGAGTGGGTGGCTTACCTGCACTCTCCGTGAGCCCTTCCTGTCTTGAGTTTGGGTCCAGCAACTTCAAGGTTGTGCTCAAACCGAGGCATGGTTTTATGCTGAAAGTGCTATCAACCCCTTCAGTATGCAGGTCCTTGCACTGCTTAACCCGCGTCTCAGAGAGAATAAGACGCAAACCTATTCTGCCCAGTCAGAGCATTGAGATTGTATCTAGAGCGCTCCGCCCCCTTCAGGCAGTCGGATCAGCTCTTCATTGCTTCGGTGGCCGCACTAAAGTTTGTGCTGTCATGAAACAGTCTCTCACACTGGATAGTGGATGCAGTCCCACTAGCATATAGGTCCAGGACCTAACCTGTCCTACAGGCATTTAAGCCCACTCCTCTAGAGGCATGGCCTCATCTTGGGCTTGGTCGTGTGACATTTCTTTGGAAGATATCTGTGCGGCGGCAGGCTGGGCCTCTCCGTCCACTTTTATCAGATTCTACAAGTTGGAGGTTCCAGCTCTACAAGCAGGGCTTCTCTCCATCTAGGCTCTATCTTGACCCTGGCAAACAGATTGCCTTACATTTTGGCCTGTACACATTAGTCCTTAAGCACTATTCATTCATCATAAGATCCGACTATGTCCGATCAGCTGTTCAAACGAACCGACTCTTCCGGTTCTTCATTCCCCTTATAAGCCGCCTCTGTCGGTGTCTCGGGGGTTTATAACATGTGCTTTGGGTATACTGGGTCAGTCAGCACACACGGCGCTTTACATTGTGTTCCCATACGTAATACGAGGAACCTCTCTCGAAAGGGAACGTACTCGGTTACTTTCGTAACCTCGGTTCCCTGAGAGAGAGGAACGAGTATTACGTTCCGTGCCGTGTTTATGCTTCTCAGGTATCGCTTCAGTCGATCTTAAAACCTGACACCTATGGCGAATTAGGGTCTTATATAGCCTCCTGTATGCAAATATAAGCACCTTTTTCGGCGGGCTTCTGGAACGCCCCCCATTGGTTCGTTCCTCTCAGCCGCCTCACCATAGGTTCCTGCAGTTGCCGCAGCCCGGCCAATCAGAGCGCTCCTCGCGCTGGGCTATGGCCGTGCAGCTCACTGCGCTTTACATAGATACCTTTATTAAAAGTTTTGCTTCACATTCTCGAGAAAAGGAGTTTTTCCCATACGTAATACTCGTTCCTCTCTCTCAGGGAACCGAGGTTACGAAAGTAACCGAGTACGTTTTGTGAACCGTGCCGCCCCTAATATGCTCCTAAAACACAATAATCCGGTGCAGTTTTCATCCATTTTATTTTTTGGTTTTTGTACTTATTTAAAGGCATTTTTTAAACAGACTGAGAGTCCATGCTTTATTGTTTTTGGTTGTTTTGTTCATTTACTGTGGTTATTTAATTTTTTTTCCATTTTTAGTGTTAAAATAGTCTTTAGAAATTAAAGTTTATTGATCTTTGAAAAGGTGTACCTGCATTTTTATGCCATTATCATTTTTTAGATGAAAATGGTCTCAGAATGACAATATTATCGTTTATTTCAATAATTTCTTGGCCAATTTATCGTCCAGCAAAATTTGTTATCGTGACAGACCTAGTGAGGTCAAAATACACGATATTCATTTTAATAGTAGTTGCTAAAAACCGGTTGATAACACTTTATTTTACAGTGTCATTGTTACATGATACATGTAGTTTACATAGTAATAACTATAAATTATGCGTAGTTACATCCAACTAACCCTAAACCGAACAAATCACTTTAATTATTATTATTACTTGGTGCTTAAATATATAATTACACTGTCACAAAGACAGATTAAAATAAAGTGTAACCACAAAGTTTTGTAACTTGGGAGGTATGAAGGAGAGTATCTCTCTATATAAGTTTTAGATTGTTTTGTCACCTGATGTCAGGGTGTATTTCATTAGAGCTGGAATCAAGACTCTCTGCACCTCTTAACATAGATCAACTTTTGACAGGTTAGAAACAGGATTGTTCCTCACCATCATTATTACTAAGCGATTTATGATGAGTTTAATGCTTTTCGGAGAGTGCCATTAAAAGGGAGATATAAAAATTGGATAGCATGAAATCACTGGGATTGCACATTAATGTTTAATGAAAAGTCTATGACAACATCTTTAAAACCCAATGGAGTGTATTTAACAATTAGTTGCATGGGATCGCATTTTAGGATTGTTGTCTGCAATGTTTAAACTTACTCAGGGGCTTCAGAACACTATGAATTATTTAACAGAAATGCTAATGTTATCATTTTGCGTGCCTAATATCGTCTGCACATTCCAACTCACGGAGGACATTAAATCTGACAAAAGGAGTCAAAATAACCTTCATGAGGTGAAAATTGTTCGTTCAACATTTATGTAAATACTTGGTTGGACCGTTGCACAGTTGGAAATGCATATTTCCCAGCCTGATTATTGAAACGGTGACAAGTGAAAATGGTGCCAACCACGAGCAAGTAAATGAATGATGCTGAGAGTCTCAGGAGATCTTAAGAACATAACACATCTTAATGTTTGTTCCTGCAGCACAAAAAACACTGACCTTAAAATATGAAAGATTATCAATTGGACTGGGAGCCAACTTTGTGAACAATATAAAAGCTTCTTCATCTCTTAAGACATACTCTAGAGACATAAGTGAAATAATAATTCATATTTATCCCTTATAATGTATAATAATAGTAATAAAAAGCTTTGAGTTTTAAGAGCTTTACTATAATATAATATAATATAATATAATATAATATAATATAATATAATATAATATAATATAATATAATATAATATAATATAATATGAAATAATATAATATAATATAATATAATATAATATAATATAATATAATATAATATAATATAATATAATTAATATAATATAATATGAAATAATATAATATAATATAATATAATATAATATAATATAATATAATATAATATAATATAATATAATATAATATAATGTGAGAACCTTTTCAGCCAAATTCAGATATGCAATTCATTTCAATCAATAATCAATCAATAATTTATTTATATAGCGCCTTACAGCAGCCAAAAGGTGCACAAGGCGCTTTCCAGAAAAAACATCAAACGACAACATAAAGACAAATCCAACCAATCAAGACCAAGTCTAAAAGTCAAAAGCTTGATTAAAAAAGTGTGTTTTCAGATGTGTTTTGAAAATACTCAGCACCGTGATGTTTCGGAGGTGCACAGGGAGTGCATTCCACAACTTTGGTCCTAGAACACTAAATGACCGGCCTCCAAACTTTTTATACCTGTATTTTGTGGTAACCAGAGAAATTTGATCAGAGGAACGGAGTGTCCTGGCTGGCTGATATATTTTTACTAGTTCAGAGAGGTACACTGGGGCCAAGCCATGGATTGCCTTAAACACAAACAACAGGATTTTATACTCCACCCTAAACTGCACTGCATGGGAGCCAGTGAAGCGAGCGGAGGACAGGGGTGATGTGTGATCGTTTAGATGTCTTAGAGAGAAGACGTGCGGCTGCGTTTTGTACCAGTTGAAGGCGACTGATAAGTGATGTATTTAGTCCAGTGTAGAGGGCATTACAGTAGTCGATCCTCGAGCTGATGAAGGCATGAATTGCTTTTTCAAGGTCGGCTCTGAACAAAAAATATTTGACCTTACTAAGAAGTCTAAGCTGGTAAAAACTCGCCTTCACTACTGCACCAATCTGTTTATCATACTGCATTTGATTTGATGTATTTAAGTTTTTGATCATTTGATCAGCCATAAAAATAATTTTACTTTCTATAACCTACAGGGTACGAGAAAGTTATATTAAAAAAAAAAAAAGTCCTGTCTATTCCAAGCATTATAATGGCAGTGAATTGTTGTCTTGTTTCTAAAAGTGCATCTATATATCATAAAACTGCTCCACATGGCTCCGGGGGGTTATGAAGGCCTTCTGAAGCAATGTGGCCCAACCACGCACAACCTTGAGGCAGATGGGCTACAACAGCAGAAGACCCCCCTGGGTAACACTCATCTCCACTACAAATAGGAAAAAGAGGCTACAATTTGCACAAGCTCACCAAAATTGGACAGTTGAAGACTGGAAAAATGTTGCATGGTCTGATGAGTCTCGATTTCTGTTGAGACATTCAGATGGTAGAGTCAGAATTTGGCATAAACAGAATGAGAACATGGATCCATCATACCTTGTTACCGATGTGCAGGCTGGTGGTGGTGGTGTAATGGTGTGGGGGATGTTTTCTTGGCACACTTTAGGCCCCTTAGTGCCAATTGGGAATCGTTTAAATGCCACTGCCTACCTGAGCATTGTTTCTGATCATGTCCATCCCTTTATGACCACCATGTACCCATCCTCTCATAGCTACTTCCAGCAGGATAATGCACCATGTCACAAAGCTCAAATCATTTCAAATTGGTTTCTTGAACATGACAATGAGTTCACTGTACTAAAATGGCCCCCACAGTCACCAGATCTCAACCCAATAGAGCATCTTTGGGATGTGGTGGAACGGGAGCTTCGTGCCCTGGATGTGCATCTCACAAATCTCCATCAACCGCAAGATGCTATCCTATCAATATGGGCCAACATTTCTAAAGAATGCTTTCAGCACCTTGTTGAATCAATGCCACGTAGAATTAAGGCAGTTTTGAAGGTGAAAAGGGGTCAAACACAGTATTAGTGTGGTGTTCCTAATAATCCTTTAGGTGAGTGCATGATTAATAGATGTACTTTTACAGATTTCATAAGGCAACAATGCACTGCCATTATAATGCTTGGATAAGCCAGGACTTTTTAATATAATTTTTAATCTGAAAGAAGAATGTCATATACACCTTGGATGACTTAGGGGCATGGGCTAATTTTTATTTTTGGGTGAACAAACACTTTAAAGTCAATCTAGGACTCAATGCTGTGTCCCAGATTTTTTAACCTCACAGGTTGTTCCCCTTTATTCCCTTCTTTTTTTCTGTGCCCAGCTTCAAAAAGAACCGTCACAACAGGTAGCTCTGGTGACACCCACAATCCCACTGACAGTAGGTAAATTGCTTGTCAGAAGGTTGCGTGATGCAGCCTGTGAATTTTAAGAATATGCTTGAATACAAAGCCCTCCCACAAGCAAGTGATTCCTCACTAACTGTTTTTGATTAAAATGTCAATGAAGCTGCAGGCCCTTTCATTTTTCGGGTCCAGAGCTGTCCATCTACCCCAGACGGGCCTGGCACACTAAGCACCGTTTATCCACGATGAAGAGCATGTCATGTAATAATGATTGTCTCCGGGGAGCATTTAGAACGAAGGAAAATGCTGATTGGGACAATAGGCTGCTGAATCTCATTTGGGCTCCACTGTGACAGGTGACTGCTGGTATAAACATGCATTTCTCCAAGGAATAGATCTGTGTTTTCTTTCTCTCTCTCTCTCTCTCTCTCTCTCTCTCTCTCTCTCTCTCTCTCTCTCTCTCTCTCTCTCTCTCTCTCTCTCTCTCTCTCTCTCTCTCTCTCTCTCAGCATCATTATTGTGCATTCATAAACTAATCTTCACCGCAGGTTCCATGATGTCTCAGCATCCTATATATCAGCAGAAAAATGGGGGGAAAGGAAAAACAGATGCATGTTGGTTCATTTCTATGAAAAGCAAAACTATGAAAGGTGGTGGGGAACAGCTTACGGTCGTAGAAAGGTGTAAGTTTCACTTTTTTGCATTAGATAAGCTGATACGAACATTTATTGTAAGTAACCCATGTCTAAATAAACCATGCTACAGAACTTGTTTGCGCTCATTGAGATCAGCAAAGTTGTCAACACTGCATTTTCACAGGCTTCATTTAATACATTAAGGGGCGTTCACAAAATAAGCAATAAAAAAGAGTTGGTGATTTGAGGTAAGTGACAGTGACTATTAGTGAACTTTATACAAATCAGTTAAAGCTACACTGTGTAACTTTTTTAGTTTATTCTTAGCTAAAAACATGTAGTTCTTTCAAAAATGTATGTGCTCATTTATGTATATTTACTTCTTTCAAGTAACAAAGTATTCTCGTAAGTTAAAATAGGCCTTTAAAAACACATACAGGTGAGGGGTTCGAATGCCAGTCGCCATGTTGCCCCTCCATCTTGAATGTACATTAGCCAAAGAGGGACATACCTGTAAATTCAAGCTTTGCCTTTCACGTTTTAACACTCGATGGCACCTGTAGCCCTACTGATTGTTTCCGAAAACAGCCTGGAGGCCTTCAGTGGGCGGAGCTCTAAACCGAAATTTAAATGATTACAATTATTAAATTATTAAAATTAAAATGAGTAAAATGGGTAAAGAGGCCCACTTAACAGTATTTGAAATGGATTTTAACCTTCAATATGCCTTAATTGGAATGTATTAAATTATTATTTTTGTTTACATGTGGTTTAAATATGTTTACTTGTAGTGTTAACCATGGAAATCTACAAATACTATAGTTGATCTCTCTATGACTCTGAGTTGAACTACAGTCACTGTAGTAAAAACATGGTTTATTTTCTAAATAAGAAACTGAAATTGCCTAGCCTAGAAATCTGGAAGCACCCTAGCGGCAGCAAATCTAATCTGCCGCGAGTGTCGTCTAGCAACTCTCAATACACTTCTGAGCTGTAAAAGCCAAACTCTGGTCAGGCCAATCACATTGTGTATAGAGTCGGTGGGCGGGGGGTTAACATAATGACGGCAGAGTTGTGCTTGCATGCCACTAGTAAACACAGAAACGGGAGAACGGCGGTCTTTCGAATCAGCTTTGACCACGACTCTGGAAGACTTGGAGTTAAGCTTTTCTCTGAGAAAAGAACAAAGAACGGCACTGAAGTCATTCTTAGGCCGTGTGTCCACCAAAGCGTTTTTAGCCAGCAGAAAACGCTAGGCGCTCTGCTGAAAACGCCTCGCTGTGAGCGCTTGAGCGTTTTGGCAGGCAGTGTTTTTTTTTCTTCAGTTGAGACTCTTTGCTTGTTATGATACGGAAAATCCACGGAAGTCTTACTAATTTCACAGGTAGTTTGTTTCTGTATTTATTCTATATAAAACTGCAGATCCAATGTACAGTATTTGCTCTGGCTTTTGTTTTAAATCATTTTGTTCTGTTATTATTGCTTGTTTTCATCTGATGACGACACGCAGAATGTGGCAGTTGGTCTGTGTTGTGTTTGTCCGCCCCAGCGCCCCTCCTCCACTGTGATTGGACAACTGGGTGAAGAGTGACAGTGATGAGCGCTGCGTTTTACTCAAAGTTGAACATTCTTCAACTCTCGGCGACCAGTTAAAAACGCTGAGCGTTCATCGCTTGAGCGTGAAACACTCGCTCAGTGCCTCGTTGCGTTCCAGGCGTTCTAAAAATGCAGCGCTCTCATTGAAAACAACTGAAAATGCCAGCCAGCAGTGTGAAAAAACGCTTTGGTGGACACACGGCCTTAAGAAGGGAAGATGTGTTCTGAGTTTTGCCAACCAGATACGGCGAAAGTTTAATCTGTCAACTAGCTCTGCTTCACCTTCGTTGCTCTGGTTGGATGTAACGCTATCCAATTGCGTGCACGCCGTGCAGAGGGAATTTGAAAGACAAGTTTATCCCGCCCCTCGGATTGAGCCCTGTCAATGTTGAGTTTCCAGACCAAACATCTAGATGTGGGTCTGGCTTGTCAGGCTAAAAATTCCAGTAGGTGGAGGTAAATATCTTAATTAAATTCATGATTCGGCTCGCCAAAGTCATGATTTCAGCAGTTTGGCGGTTTGACAAACTGTGTTTTTAAATCCGCTATCTCTATATAAGTATTTATTTAGTTGTTGTTTTTTCCACACAAATAATATTTTCGTCAATTCATAAAATGGTTGTAGAACCACTGTATTGAGATGGACTTTGTAACGACGTCTTTAGTGCCTTGTATGGGTCTTGAGAGAGGAAATGACATTGGTGTCAATTAAGGCCTTTATGAGCCATCGGATTTCAACACAGATATCTTAATTTGTGTTCCAAAGATGAACGGAGGTCTTACGTGTGTTGAACGACATGAGGGTAAGAAATGAATGACATAATTTTCATTTTTGGGTGAACTAACCCTTTAAGTCATTGATTGATTGATTCTTTCATTCATTTGATTAGTTTAAATGGCTAATTCATTACAGGAGTGAAGTGAATGGTTCTCTTTATGAATCGTCCAATAGAATCATTGGTTCATCCGATTCAAAACAAATCACAAATAAAATGCCGCTGTGTGTAGCTTGGAGATGAACAGTTTTGCTTTGTCTTCATATTTTCGTTGGCAAAACTGTTTTGTTTGTTTTGTTGGCCTTTGCCCCCTCCTGAAGTTTATGTTTCCGTTTATCTTTTTCTTTTGATTCAATAAATACTTTTATTAAGCTCATTGGTTTTGGATGTGCGTTACTGGGGCTGGAGACAAGAAGTTCCTGTGCTCTCTCTCTCCAAAACTTAGTTACTGCTATGCCTATAGCCCTAGACTAAAAGAAAGAAAGGCTAGCACGTAACATATTCATCATCAATCAACCATATGAAATGTATGTATGACAGCCCTAATCATAATTTAATATAATATTGGACTGGATGTGCTTTTATTTCATGTGGCTAAAGTGTAATTGAAGGAGCCTAGCTGCTAAACCGGGTGCTAGCGAGCACCTTTATGAAACCTTCAAAAAACAAATGGGACATGCAAAATGCTTGTATGACCACAGCAAGCGCACCATTTGGGACGGAGCCTCACTTGCATACTAACGTCTATTGCTAATGAGCGACAAAACTAAATTGTTCCCATTATTTCCAAGATGAATCGCTGATGTACTGTGGACAACTTTGTTGATTATAATGCGAGCGACCTAGTTTTGTAATGTCACATCACACTGCTCACAGTTTAGATGCATGCGGGTAAGGTCTTGTCTGGCATTCTCCATTCTTGAAGGAGGAGAAGGAGCCAGATCGCACACCAGCTGCATTTGCAGATGCTCGTGTAAAACCAGCTTCCTTCACGCAATTCTTTCCACTCGCTTATTTGCTGGTAATTTAGCCCTTGAAGCAAAAAAGTACAGCTTTGTTTTCATACTAACAAGGCAATTAGCAATCATTACCAGTATTTTTCTCTTTTTTTCCCCCTGATCAGATGTGCTTGATGCCAAAAGCGGGAGTTTGAGACTATTTAATCATTTGCGGAGCGTCAACTCTTGAATTTGTGTACATCCAATAATGAATGACTGTAGACACCAGTGTTTGTGTGTACGTGTATTTTTGTGCATGCGTAACATGTTTAGCAGTAGATCATAGAGAGGCCAGGTTTTATTTGCATAAGAACAAAGCAAGTCTGTGTGGCTCTGAAATCACTATCTGCTGAGCGGTCACAGATTCCCCAGTGACTCTCTGAAGGCTGTGCAGCAGCAGGGTCCTTGATAATGATGGCTGATGTGTAATCATATTAAAACAAACCAGTAGATCTATATAACTATCTATCCATATGTCCATTAGCTTGTCTAGATAGATAGATAGATAGATAGATAGACAGACAGACAGACAGACAGACTAAAGATAGATGGCTCTATCTGTCCTCCATCCATCATTAATCTGTCTGTTTGTCTGTCCTCCATCATACATCTGTCCATCTAAATGTCTATCTATCTGTACGTCTGCCCATCTGTTTGTCTGTCATCCATTATCCATCCATCCATATCTATCTATCTATCTATCTATCTATCTATCTATCTATCTATCTATCTATCTATCTATCTATCTATCTATCTATCTATCTATCTATCTATCTATCTATCTATCTATCTATCTATCTATCTATCTATCTATCTATCTATCTATCTATCTGTCTGTCTGTCTGTCTGTCTATCTATCTATCCGTATATTTTATCTGTCCATCTGTTTGTCTTTCCTCCATCCATCCATGCATGCATCTCTCTGTCTGTCTGTCTTCCATCCATCCATCCATCCATCCATCCATCCATCCATCCATCCATCCATCCATCCATCCATCCATCCATCCATCCATCCATCCATCCATCCATCCATCCATCCATCCATCCATCCATCCATCCAAAACAATATTATAGAGTTTTTTGCATGTGTTAGTATTAATTAATCAATTCTGTTTCCACCATTCCATATCAAACTTAGACAGTACAAATCATAAAAATGTCACTTTAGGAAATATAGAAAGATCAATCATCCATCAAGTAGTTGTTTGTTTGGGATGATCAATGATCATCTGATAATCTGCTCCAACCCACAATTGTCAATGCAGGTTAATCTGGCCAGGGACAGAGCGCTATTCACAGAAGACCCCAGCTGAGTCCCCAGAGCTGCACGCTATGCTCTGGGACCCCTGCCGCCCGGCCTACCTGCCTCATCTCATATGAGCAACAATCACAGCCATATGTGAAGCTGCAGGAAAACAGATGCTGTTTTTCCATTTGTGAAATCAAGCTGTTGGAATGGAGTCAGGTTTATGGGCACCGTCACCAAAAGGGCAAATATTAAAGTGACAGTGTTGTTTATGCCGAGCACCTCGATTTGGGGTGGGCACATTGAGTTTTGGAAACAGGAGGGTCCTTCCATGATTCCAAGTCGGAATGAAACACCATTTTGATCTAGCATGTCTAGCCATCTGCTACGCGGGACTGACTATTAACTCCAGCACAACTCCAGTTTATAATGTAAAATTGGGAATATATTCACAAGTGGATATTTTTCAAAAACAACAAACATTAATTGAATAATTTAAAAATATATTTATTAAGTCATTTTAGAGTGTAAATCTCATAAACGTGTTATTTGGTTCACATACAAATGTGGAACACAGGAGCGCTGCGCGCAACTCTTGCAAGCGAACTCCATGTCACCCTCCCCTCCACAGACAGGCAGATCTGTCTACAGTACAGTGGAGAGGCTCTTTTGTCAGTCATCTGTTGATGCCATCTGACAATACGTGGCAGCGCTGTCAGGTGAAGCAAAGCAAAACGGAGCGGAAGAACTCCTCTGCTCACACTGTTCCACAAAACCGCTCTATCTCACGCATACAGGTCACAGTCTTTGAGGTGACACCTGTCACTCATGTACAGTGCAGTCTGAGGAATGCAGACAGAAAAACAATCTGAGTCTGTATCATTCTAGATAGATAGGTAGGTAGGTAGATACTTTAATCTGACTACATTTTATTACAACCTGGAATTTAACTTAAAGGAACATGGCACTATTCCCCTTACTCCCCTAGATTTAAACAGTTGAGCTTTACTGTTTTCGAATCCATTCAGCCGGTCTCTGGATCTGGCGATATAACTTTTAACATAGCTTAGCATAGATCATTGAATCTGATTAGATTGTTAGCATCTCGCTATTTAAAAAATTGTCTCTTGTTACATCATCTACTAAGACTCATGGAAAATGAAAAGATGCGATTTTCTAGGCCAACATGGCTCGGAACTATTCTCTCATTCCTGCGTAAAAATCAAGGAACTTTGCTGCCGTACCATGGATGCAGCGGCGCAATGATATTACGTAGCGCCTGAAAATAGGCTAACTTCCGTCAGCCTAACCAACGTGACAACCTGCTTGCACAGGGGAGCATGCCTTGTAACTTGGAGACATACTTACAGCTATGGGTGATGATATAACTTCATAATACACTTGGTCCTGTCTGTACTCTGAAGATTGTTGGGATGGCCGTATCCTCTAGACGCTGTACCGTGGAATAGGTAACACTGTCCATGTTTTCCAAATAGTCATCTGGTCCAAAATACTTGGGGACTATTTTCAAGCGCTGCGTAATATCATTGTGCCTGCTGCAACCATGGTACGGCAGTAAAGTTCCTTGATTTTTACGCAGGAATGAGAGAATAGTTCATAGTGCAACAGAGTCGCGTTGGTTATGACGCGATCGTTAGCCTATTTTTACAAAAACAGCTTCTACTGGGCGATAGTGTAATATACAAGGTAATGGAGCCTTTTATATATTGTCGTGTTTCTTTAGAAATAAACAATGGACAATGGAGTCTTTAAATGCCTCAGATGTAAAGTTATTCACTGTCAAAGTGACGCCAAAATGAATGGGAGTCAATGGGATGCTAACAGCAGGTGATGGCTTTGTTAGCAATGGCAGCCCCTATGGGTGGAACGCTTTCCGGGGGTTGGATTACCCCCTTGGCTAAAAGTGCTACCACCAGACTCGGAGATCGACTGAATGGATTCGAAAATGGTAAAACTTAACTGTTTAACTCTAGGGGTCTTAACTCTAAAAATAATGACATGTTCCTTTAAGGGGCTAATTGACTATTGGTCATTGGTAAGAGTTTAACTACACATTTGATTATTCTATTTAACTCTTTATTCATCATATTACACTCGTTCAATCAGATTCCTATAACACTTTGAGTCTTGCACCAGCTGGATATACGGACCAATACGTGTTGGTCATTAGACAGAGGCCATTAAGATAACTATAAGGCCCCATTTACACTGCATTGTTTAAGTGACCCAATTCAGGCCTCACTCATAATAAATCCGATTGGAATCGGATATGTGCATTTGTGTCTGCCGTGTAAACAGTCAAATCGGATATTGCTCAGTAAATGCGAAAGGGACAGACAAGCAAAACATTGTATAAACAATTTGTCTGCGTCCATTGCATATCGCAGCGTTTTACTTCCTTTTCCGGTTAAGAATGTCTTGGGCCGTTTCGCCAGTGTACAGTGTAAATGCAAATATCGGATCCGGGTCGCTTTTAAAAGATGATGTAAGCGGGTCGTCAAAAAGTCGGATATAGTCACCAAATCGGAATTGTCCATCAAGACCTGCAGTGTAAATGCAGCCTTAGAGGCATCTAATAACTTTAGATTAACAGCCCTCAATGCGCACTTCAGCTGGGCCCGCAAGTTCATGAGCTACACAGAGGACTTCTATACCCGGCAGTCAAAGAGGCATTATGTTCCGAAGGTGCAGTTGTTCATATACAGGTTTCACAAAAATGTTTATATATTTAATATATATCTTTTTTTTGTTTGAAAACTAGCCCCAGTGTATCAGAGCTAAATGATTAAGATGCATTTAATTGCCAAACATCCGATGAGCACATTCCACATTTTGAAAATGGCACACAGAGCTTTAGCTGCCACTTAGAGAGACACAATTAGCAACGAGCACAGGCCTCCCCTCAGCTGACAGGAAAGGAGCGAAATGTCACAGTCTACACTCACACTGCTGTCTGTGTCATGTTGAATAAGAGGATGTGGAAATGCAACCTGACAGCCAAAACAAACAGGTGACCTCTGCAGTCACCATTCAGAATGATTATCATGAAAAGACTTTAACAAGCTCTCTTTTCATTCCCTTAAATAATTAAATAATCAGAAATAGAACCGTGAGGGGTGAGAGGGACTTTTGATGCAGCAAAAAAAAAAGTCCTCAAGACAATATCTTGCCAAGGCTAAAGTGGCAAATTAAAGTCATAAAAATCTCTCTTGATTTTAATGGAGCTTAAGGTTTCAATTAACTTAATTGATCTAATTACTAACTCAAGTGCACATATTTAACATTTGTAAAAATGTTTAAAAGTGGATGATTGAGAATGTGGAAGGACACCTCCATAAAAAAGGCGCTGTGGAGAGTACAATGGAATTTTTCCAATTAATCAAATAAGAGCACCAATTAACTAAGTGAGAGCTGGGTGAAAGGACAAAGCCTTTCATAAGTGGCCAACTCTTCATATGAGTTAAAGAGGGTATAGACTTTATAATATAGATATAAATAAAATGGGGTTTGAAAACCCTGATCTTCTTTGCTATTCCATGTACTGTTTGAAAATATTTTATGGGTGATAGTTTTTACCTTCAGTGGCTTCAAAAGTATTTGGACACTTTGGTTATTACATGTGAAATGTTTGAATGTCTTTGCATTAGAGAACACAAAACAAGTGCCATTTATTTTAAACATCTATGGATTTCTATTAAAATAAATTGCATAAATCTTAAAAAAGGCATATTATTTTTGAGTGTATACATATTATATTATATAAATAAGCACACATGCTTATTTATATAATAAAGTTATATAAAGTTATATATATAAAGTTTGGAAAAAAAAGTTCCAAAAGTGGGCCCAAAAAAAGCACAATGTACTGTAAGTATGAAGTAATTTTCCGTATTGTTTTTTTTTTACAGGTGTTTTACCTGTTTTTTTGAATTACACATTGCATTAGTTTGTGTTTTAATAGTTAACGGAAATTTCTGTAAAATTACTGGATAATGTAGGCCCTACTGGCAGAAAATTACCAGTACATTTTCTGTGTTTATTTTTTACAGTATATATATATATATATATATATATATATATATATATATATATATATATATATATATATATATATATATATATATATATATATATATATATATATATATATATAGGATATATAGTATATGCATAAATATTTCTTAAATATACATGAATGAGTGTGTATTTATATATAGGCTACATAATAATTTTACACAGTACACACACACACATATTATGTAAATACAAACTTTTATTTTGGATGCGATTAATACATTTTGAAAACGCTAATATATATATTAGTGTTATCAAAATGTATTAATAATATATTTTTTATCTAATGTAATTACATTTTTATTGAATATTTAAGTGTCCAAATATTCTAAGGGTTACTGTATATTTGTACATTTAATAATGTATGTTCATTATGTTTAGTTAAAATATATATATTTCCTTTTGTTTTCATTTATAACGCATTTTGTGAATGCTATAGTCAGACCTAGTGGCCTCGAGATCTGATATGACATATCCAATCAAGAAAACATTTGATTGGCTTTTGCCTGGATTTAACAGATGGTGTTTCCATTTTGAACTTTTTGCAGTAGAGCAGAAAAAAAGAGCTTGGAAAGTCAGGCTGTTTTTCTCACATCACTGACACGAGCTGTGGCTTAGATGAAGAAGACGTGTGAAATAATTCTCCCTCGCAAATTCACTCACCAAGCTCACTAAGAGACACCGAGCCAAAGCAGGGCTAGAGAGACCATGCAGCATAATTATTCACCAGTCTCCCAAGCTGAGCGATGAAATCAGACGCATTAGCTGTTGATTATTGCCCTACATTTTCAAAATGCAGATCATTTATGTGAGCAAACCATGAATGTGACGACTAAACAGGCATTTTCAAAAAATATAGAAATATTCAATCTTATTTCTGCAGTGCATATTATGTAGTATGCATAGTATGCGAATGACGTCAAAATCTCCAAAATGTGCAATATACAGAGCACATACAGTATCCCATAATGCAATTCACACCATTTGACCTTATACATATGTGGCAAATGAACCAGTAATACCTACCATATTCTCTTTTCTAGTAAACATTATTTGATTGATATCATTTATTTTCAGCTGACTATAAAAAAATGCAATTACAATTTAAAATTTAAATTACAAAATAAATAACTGGACGGTACTGAATTAAACATGCAATGTATAGAAGGTCATGTGACAACAATGTATCATATATATATATATTTTTTTTTTAAATAAGTAGAATACAAGCCAACTGGGATTATTTCAACAATTTTTTTTTAGACCCATAGACCACCAGCCACCCGTGCCCTATAGCTGTGACATCATGTACCTAATTTCCCCCATAAAAAAAACAATGGACCTGGCTCGCCCACGTCGCCACGAGCAGTGAGGACAGCTAGAGAAAGATCACAGTTCAAAACCAGTCAGACGGAAAATATGGAAAACAGGGGCGGCGGTCAGTGCATCTCACCCCCGATGCAGCAAGCTGCCACAGTTTGACTGACAAACTGACTTTTGGAGAGGCCCGTGCCCATTCTAGTCAGAGTTTATTGAAGGTGATTTTGATCTCCTCCATGCGGCCACAGCAGTAGCTATGCCATCTGTCACCTTGATTGCATGGCGGTCTCTCTGGGGGGAGTGCTATGGCTCCTGATCGTTTACAGATTGCACTGCTTTCTCTTCCATAAGGACCACATGCACAGAGCCAGATGGTGGGTATACACGGTTATTATGAGTCTTTATCTCTGTGCAGGAAGGAGTGGAACCATTAGGCCTCCCTCAGGATCCCCACTCCTCTCTGCAGCCATGCTGTTCCTCCCCAAATACAGTCTTCTTCAGCTGTCAGCGTCCTGCGCGCGACGCTAATAAAAAACAAACAACAATGCGCTCACACCCTTTAATATGAAGGTAAACACGGGAATGCGCGTTTGCACGCTTTGTTTTCGTCTGGAAATAATGAGAGTTGTTGAAGGCTTTGCAAAATCCCGAGGATCCGTGTTGATATCAGTTGCCATGGAAACTGTGACATCAAAAGTTGGCATAACAAGCCGGTTGGTTATTATAGGAATGAGTGTTTGCCCTGTGTAATATGGGTGGGCGATATGAAATTGGTGACAAGAATTATGAAATTTTAATAAAAAAACTTGTTTTTTATAAAACAATATCACAAGAACACTATAATTTACATAAATAATAATAATAGTAATAATAATAATAACAAAAAACTACATGAAATAGGCTGCTGTCACTTTAAGACGGAATTCACTGATCCTATTAAACATGTCTTTTCTTTCTCAACTATTTAGGTTCACTTGAGAGACAAATGACTGTGTTTACGAAGATACTTGCAAAGACGGCATTTTGACACACAAGTATATGTATTTAACCGCAAAAAGAACTTTTTTTTTGTTATTTTGTTGGTTTCAGCCTGACGCTGTTATCATTTTCACGTCCTACGTCACGTTGTTTAAATAGCAAAGGCATTTGCGCCCCTTTTGTTCACTCATAAAAACTGGTCTGAAAACGAGGTGTGTTCAGGCGCATTGTTGGCGTGTTGCTATTTTGAGGAACTGAAAACAATTGTGTCATTGTCCAATAAAAACCTGGTCTAAAGTCAAAGGCGCAGTATTTTTTGTGTTATTTAAAGGGCACGTTAGCAATATGCAGCTATTGGTCAGGGGCACAACGCATGTACTCTGCTTATTACACACACAAAGATGCGCAGCAGCACACAAACATTTTTAAATATGAAAAATTAACAGATTAAAATGTAAAAGATTATTAATAATATGTAAATATAAAAATGCCTATGTCATTATGGATAGTCATTGGATGAGCAGATCCGTTTCATCGCTAGAGAAGTTTTCTATTTTTCCGCTTGTAAATTCCGCCATGTGAATAGCAATACGCCATGGTGCAAATGCAACTATTTTTTAAAGGGAATGGGAGATGAGAATCTGATTGGTTTATTGCACATTCGTCTAAAACACACCTATGACTCATTAAAAGAATAGGGACAACCCTTGCCAGGCCTGCAACATGCACTTCAGACCATGTGCTCAGATCATAAATAGGGTAAATCACTTGTTTTTAAACCACAATGCTTAAAAACGCATGCAAACAAGCTTCATGACCAGGCATCACATAACGCCAAATGAGCATAACCGCAACAGCAATGATAGTCCAAAAGTAGTCCCTACACTGTCAAAAAAAAGTACAGAATTGTACCTTTTAAGTTACAAGCGGCCGTATACACTTACATTTTTGTACCTCTAAATTAGGGATAGGCAAGTTCGGTCCTAGAGCTGAAGTCCTGTAGAGCTCAAACCCTTTTAAGCCACCATATTATAAAATTCCTGGCTCCCAGCATGCATTGCAGCATTAAGTATGTCACCATTGTTGAGATTTATGTTCTGATTCTTGATATCTGTGTCCGTCTAAACTTTTCCCTGCTAGAATGTTTTTCAAAATCTGAATTCAGACTGTTTGATCAGTGGCAAGAGAGTATTGTTGGTGAATATTATTTATTAGTATTTTATTCAGTGGTGAGTTTCGTCAAACATTATTCTTCATGATCATTTTTTTTAATGGCTTCTTTTGTTTTGAACAGATTATGTGTTTTGTTTACACTGTAACAAAAATTCACTTAAAAATCTAAGTCAAACTGCCCAACTAAAAGAAATACTAATCTCCATAATGGTGACCAAACGTTTTCAATAAAACATCAACATCTAAACCTCTGTTAATTCAAAATAAGAGCTTCTAGACGTCTTCCAGGGTTGGAACCAAACTTTGCAGGATAGCGGCTCACGAGGATCAAACTGAGGAACTAAGGACCAATTATGTACATTTAATGGTACATTTATACATTTTATGTACAAGGAACAAAACTGTAACTCCACTGAGAGTGTACTGTCTAATATGCCCTTTGGTAACCAAAATGTAATTTAATTATCAAAAATAAAATCGGCAAGCATCATGACCAAATTAAAGAAGGAAAAATTCTGTTATGGATATTACAAGGGGAAATCTCGCAAAATACTCTGCTTGAATATAAATAGCTGATATTATATATATATATATATATATAAACATAACAAAAATAAGAATTGTTCTTTCACAAAAATTTGGTTAAAATCTAATTCTAACAAAGTGTTTCTCTCACACAGATGGTCTAATGTCTGCGCCTTTTAGTAAAAGTCATTGGGCATAAAAGCAGCACATTCTGCGCATTCAAAACAGACTCAGCCTGGTATTAAATTATGGCAGACAGTATGTGTTCCAAACCCAGACATATGTAGAAGATGACCAGGAGGGGTAAAGGACAATGTGCAGAAAGAAAATAAGACATGTGTACCATCAATGCATATTTTTCATGCTTGTTTAGAACTCAGTTAATTTGCAATACCATCCAGTGAAGCAAATTAGACAATTTCACACTGAGCAGTCCAATTCTTAGAGACGAATGGTACACACACATCTAGCATGCCAATGTCATGTCTCATCACGAAGCAGACTTTGTGAGAGTTCTTGAGTCTTAAGAGAAGATCAGGATGACAAGAAACTGGATAGCAAATATTTACTTAATATTTATTATGCAGGCAGATAATATGCCAAATGTGAGAAACACCTCTTTACAACACAAATAGGAGTACAAAATGGGACTGTGTGAGGTTTTGCTTTTCTATCAACACATATAAAATAAACATTAAAGTTAAATAAAAAATAAGATAAAGTAAAATGTAATAAAATAAAGTAAAATAAAATAATTGAAAAAAAAGAATAAAAAAAAGAATAAAAATAAATAATTAAATAATTAAATTTAATTAATATAATGACATTTATTTAAAAATAATATAATTAAAAATTAAAAATAAATTGACGTGAAGTAAAATAAAATAAAATCATACTTTATGTAAAATCATTTATGTAACAATGAAAAACATCTGATTTTTACTTTTTAAAAAGTTTTCAGAGACCTTTATAACCTTTATAAAGGTTATAAAAGTTTTTTTATAGCCTTTTCGTAATAAGTGCCTCTGAACTGCATCTGAAAACCTGTTTTGACAGAGTGGCATCTTGATAGCCTCATAAACCTAAGCTACTTTAATTGGTACATTTCATTTAGTAAAGTCCTGTTTGGCCCAGCTCAGAGGGAACAAACAGTGTGGAGACCTTGTGTATGTCATTGTTCTTTGCTGTTCCTGATTCCCTGTCCCAGGGCAATGTGGCAATATGTTGCGTTGTTTAGGACAACAGCCGGCTATCTGTGAGCATGAGAGCCCTTGTCAGGCTGCAGCACAGTGCTCACAGTGACACGAGCCTGTGGTCAAAAATGTGCACACACACAAAAAAATGCCATTTTATCTTCCTATGCTCATCCATGCCCCTAAAACATATTCTCACCATAGCTGGACAGCATTCTTCAATATTATACAATTTACACTATGTTCACTATGAATGTGTTTTCATATAAAATATTTTACGTTTAAATAGGCCTATGTCAATATTTATGTTAATATGCATTCTCACATTTTCTTACATTTTTATATTTTAATTATTATACAATTTTAAATATTTGATTTATATATATATATATATATATATATATATATATATATATATATATATATATATATATATATATATATGCAAATTATATATTTATCTTACAATGAACTCGACATGTTTGTTGCACATATATACAATAAACACAACCTTACAGAAAGCATTTTTTAATTTCCACTATTTAAAAATGTTTGTGAAGGCAAAAAACAAAACATGTGAAATGTGTATGACCCAAAAATAACCGCTAAAATGAGGGTCAACTGCCCCTTTAGGGTACCATGCTTACCTGAACTGGGACCAAGTTCAAATCTGTGGGTGGCCATGGAAACTGGCATGAGCAACAGGACCATACCAGACTGAGGATGTCACCCAGAAAACTGCAACGAAATTAACTTCTGGTGGCTGAGACTGCTCACAAATCTTTTGGCACGAGTCAATTCAGACAGAGTAGGTTTTTAATAGGCAAGGAATGCTTGAAAATAAAAATGGAATAAATACTAAAATAGTAGGCTACTAAAAACTAAATGTGTGTGCCATACATGTTATTAAAGTTGCCTAGGTTTACAGTAAAAGCCCATGTGCATGTCATAGCAGTGGTGCTGTCTGTGGCATTTAAAAATACTGGATAAAAATAAAATAAAAAAAGCATTCCCCTGAACAGATAGTAATAAATGTATGCAGGGCTGCGACAGCTAAATCGATAATGACAATCATCGACAACGACGACGAATGTCATTAGCGATTAGTCGCGTCTGCCCAGTGCCCACCTCGAAAACTTCAGCCGGTCGCGTCAATTTACAGCACTACTAAATAGCCTAACGCATTTCAATAAACCGATTTAAACGTGGTGAAGAAAACTGTGAGCTGCTGCTGAAAAGGTACGTGATCAAACCTGCTCAAAACATAACAATTCTTTATTTTAAGCTTCAAGTTAATACATTAGCTGCGTAATGTTTAACATGTAGGCTAGGCCTATTGTCGCTTTGACAGATATAAAAATGGCTAAATGGCTAAACTGACATTTATGACACATTTAAGAAAGAAACACTTAATAAAGATTACATGACACCATAACAGTTTTGCCGTTTGAAAGTGAACTAACCGATATGATGATGCCTATTATCAACATCTTCAATTCAAAACACAAACTCCGACTTGTTTAGAAGAGACATCACCCATACAAGGTAAGCTATGGATAGGTTTTTAGTCTGGCCCGCCGTGGCATGTAATATTTGTGAGCAAGTGGTTTTCTTAAAGGTACACTATGTAGTATTTTTTGCAGCAAAATATCTAAAAACCACCAGGCCAGTGTTATATATTTTGTGCAGTTAAGTTTGTAGCCTACAATATCCCAAATGTTTCCAACTATTGCTATTTTAATCAAGGAGCCGGGATATGTCTGATGGAGTCGCCTGTCAAAAATCATATCTGCGTTACCCCTCGTTTCTGGTTTTATTCGTTTTATTCTTTAAGTTAACTCACCGTCGAAGCTTTATCGCTGGGACCGCTCCGTCAAAAACACACTTCTTTGGTATGATTTGGTAAAGTCCTGTGACAGCAGTGGCGTGTAAATCCATTTTGAGACGCAACTGAAACGATGTTGTCAAGCTTCCCGTCATTTCTGCGTTCAAATCGGTTCAAATGCAGCGCTGCCTTCCCGGAATGCTGTGCTGAAGCGTTGGAGTCGCTTGACGTCACCCATAGGAATAAAGTGGAGCGCGGCGCCACATAAGTGTTCACGGACGACTGGATCTGCATCTGAGAGACTGTTTACAGGGTGCTCTAGTCACGCGCGCGCGCACCCTACCGGGAGAAGAGCCTGTACGGCCCATACAAGGACCTTCCGCTCTTATTAACGTCAAGTAGACCCATACTCGAAAAAAACTCGCCGAAACTTGTGAGAAACCGGAAGGAGTATTTTTGACACAGAAATACTCCATCAAACGTCCAACGTTAGTTTTTGAAACTTTGTCTATGTTTAGGATGGGAATCCAAGTCTTTAACAGTGTAAAAAGCTCAGTATGCATGAAACAGCATTTCACCCCCCCTTTAAATGTATCTAATATGGCTGCGTTCCACTCCACTTTAAGACACACACTTGCAAACTTCCCTAAGCACTTCCCCTTGGGGGAATCCCCGCCGCCATTTTGAAGTGCGTTCCACTTCGTGAAGTGGACAAGGGAAGTTTATATGGACAGACCCTTGCTCCCTCGACTTTGACCGAGTGAGCGAGTCTACTTCATATGTACACTTCAGGCAGCTTCATATACCACAATGCAACGCGATTGTGACGTCACATCATATTGCGTTTAATTTACCTCACCACAAAGAACTCTGAAATTTTTAAAAACATTTCAAACAACCCAAACACATCCACATATAGAATGCTGCATTAAACAATTTCGTAAAGGAAAAAAATAAATAATAAATCAACTCTATAATGGATTCCAAGTGATCAAGGGCTTAGGGCGTTCCAGTTCAGTCCATTGCAAAGTTTCCGCCAGTAGTGGGCACTCATGCAACGTAAGCAATGATGCACATCCGAGTGAACGAGACGGAGGGAAGTTTGTGAGTGAAGGGCATGATAAAAAACGAACTGGAACGCAGCACTCGATAAACAGAGCTGCGTTACCTCATCCTCATGACTGGAAAAGCGGAAATGCACCCGCAACTGTCCCGTCATAATAAAAGTCCAGTTGCTCGCAAGGCATGTGTTTGCGTAACAATCACTCCAGCGGCCTTGCTCAGCTCCACAACACTCGGTCCTGCTCTGCTTCATACTACAGTAACGTTAATAAGCATCCATGAACATGATTTCTGCGCCGAGTCCTATTTTCCTCTGGCTGTGAGGTGAAGACCACTTGTCCCAAAATTCTGAGCTCAAACTTAGCATCATCAAACTACACATTTGTTTTAGATAGGCGCCCTCTAGCGGACGGAAAATTACAAAGTGCAGCTTTAAATGTACATAAGCCACATTTACTGTATTAGCAATGGCAGTTTGTTGATACTGGACTCAGAGATTGTGATTTCTCTTCATGATATAGTTATCAGGACTCGGGTTGTATCTCTCTCCCGCTTTGTTTTTGTTTTCAATTTTTTCAAGTTGCAGCCGCTTACACTTAATAGCATGGAACTTAATAGCATGGTGCTTACAGTATTTGTTTCTGCGACACTAGAAGCACCTAGCGGAATTAAAAAAACATTGGAATTAGGGCTGGGCGATATGACGAAATATATCGTCTGGACGATAGAAAATGTCTATCGTTTTTGTGATAAAGTTCGTTTGTGGAAGGAAGGAAGAGGACAAGGGGGTCGGTTTGACTGCTGACGCTCTCTTTATTTGTAACAAAAACTCAGTCTCTTCACACTGTTTTGCCAGTGTGTATTTCTCTCAGTCACTTCCGGGTTCCGGTTAAACGTTCCGCTTCCGGGTCAACGTGTCTCACAACTCAATGTCCGTGGGTGTGTGTGTGTGTCGCGTCAGCAGTCCCTCTCTCTCTCCTCGGTCTCCGGTTCCACCGATGTCTTATACCCTCTCCGCGCTCATTACTGGAACGAGAGACAGGTGTTATTAATCTGCTTCCAACCCACTCACTTACCGCTCGTCCCGCGGCTCTCTCTCCTGCTGCAGACCTCGCTGAACCACGCCCCCCTTGCCACAGTTTTATATTAGGCTCTATCGCTTACGCCACGATAAGGCGTTTACGGCAGAATTTTACGTAAAGATGCACCTCACGCCACGGCATGCCCATGCACGCTGCAATACATAAACAAACATGGAGGAAGACGGTAGTAGACGCGGTTCAGACCAGGGTAATTCTCAGAGTAATTATGCCAGAGTGGTGGCATAAGCGCTCAAAACAAACTTCAGACACAGACGCTGCAACGGGCTTTTACGCGTGGCACACCATATAGCCATATATTGAAATATATTTCAATGGCAGGTGTAGGGATGGCGAAAACGAAACATTTTCTTGACCGACCACCGAGCCTCATTAGCCGGTTGAAACCGGTTAACCGATTAGTTTAAAATATGCTGCGCTATTTGAAATAACAGCCGCTAGCCGCGCTCCCTCTCTCTCTCTCTCTCTCTCTCTCTCTCTCTCTCTCTCTCTCTCTCTCTCTCTCTCTCACACACACACACTGTCCTAGCCTCCCTTCCACTCACGTCACTTTTTTAAAATCCCCCACAGCGCGCAACACTAGTCCCGCCGAGGAGCTTGTTTGTAATCTGAGGACAATGGCTCCTTAGTTTCGAAATGGTTTGGGTACAAGGTGATCGCGTTGAAAATAAAGGCATTTGTCTAGCGTTAGAAGCTCATTTGAAACATTGCCGCGGCTCATTTAAGAAAATGACCGCTCCGAAGAGACGCCGCTTTAGTGCTAACAATAATAAAGAAAGACGATCAACACCTTATGTGTTACCACTGAAATGTAGATGTAATCCAAAAGTAAGCCCATTTTAAGCGAAATGCACGCTTCATACTGTCGTCTGCCCTGGTTCTAACCTCGACTGTTTT
This sequence comes from Pseudorasbora parva, assembly GCF_024679245.1. NCBI lineage: Eukaryota > Metazoa > Chordata > Actinopteri > Cypriniformes > Gobionidae > Pseudorasbora > Pseudorasbora parva. The sequence goes on along the minus strand of NC_090195.1, from coordinate 12,817,586 downwards.
AGCCTGTTTACTTTTTGCAGTGTTTTAACCTTGTGAGCGCGCAAACCCAAACGCTGTGACCTCGCGTCAAATGTTTTTATTGGTTTATTAAGTACAAGCAGGCGAGTTATGAAAAATTGAGTGCGAGGGATATGTTCACTTAACACAAAAAGATTTTGGAATGAGATGGCTAACTGTAGTAGCGTTTAGTCCACTGTCTATAATAATTTAGAGATCACTTTTTTTTTTTTTTAACCGACAACTTTGATCGGTTAACGTTGGTAGGGACCTAACATCCCTAGGCAGGTGTTAACTTTACCAACAGTCTTGCTTGAAAAAAAGGTTCTAAATAAAATAAAAATGTAGTCCATACTACCTTTATTTGTTTTGTATATCATTTCAAACTGCATTTCCACATTGCAATTTTGTATAGACTATTCATAAACTGAATTAACAGAAAAATTGCTATATCGTTATGTATATCGTTATCGGGATATCAAATGAGCTATATCGGGATATGAAATTTTGGCCATATCGCCCAGCCCTAATTGCAATCGGTTCTTCTTCAAACATCACAAACACAGCTCGTACCAGGGCATGAGGAAGCATCAATATGAAGTAGACTATATTGATAGAAGTAGACTATATTGAAAGACAATAGACAATAAAAGGTCCAACATATGGGGAATTTTTTTAGCTGTGTTGCTATGTTTCAATCAGATTTTTCGAAGTTAAGTGGTAATGTACATTTTTCCGTCCCACCCACACTATTAGAGGCCCACCCATCATCCACTTTCTGCCTACGCCACTGGTATAATGTGCTGTTTAATGTAACTTTGTGCAAAATTTTTTATTTTACAGTTATATCCTTATTTGTAAACGTTACCATTTTGTATGAAGGTTCTTCCTGACTTTACTGAATGAACGTTGCATGTGTGTCAATCAGACAGCATTAGAGAGGGAGTTGTTGTTGTTACATTCCGGTTTAAAAGTCAACATGTAAAACAAGTATTTTATGAGTCGTAACTGGGTTAACAGCGTGTAATTAATTATAAATGTAAGCTGTTTCTTACATTTACAGGATAAAGAAATGACAGTAACTGTGTCCAGTGTGAATGTGTGTTCCTGCGGAACATTCCTCTTATCAGTTTACACTGAGTTCACGTTTTTATTTTATTATCTTTATTATTATTATCTTCTTTTTTAATGTAGGTTTTACTTTTTGCTTTATAGCTCTTCTGCACATATATTCAATATGTTATAGCATTCAGTTGGCACATTTGTTTGAAGGACAGCATTGGGCAGGAAGTGGAATAGTGTTTGTCAATAAAATAAAATAGAATCTATCTTTTTCTAATCTGAATAAATAAAGAAATAATTGGCCATCTAATCGATTATCAAAGGAATATTAGTTGCAGCCCTATGTGCATAATGTATAGTTTTATAAATGTTAGTTTTCTAAGCAATCAGACTAATGAATTATGAAACAGACTTGTGGATTCTAACCACATCTAGGAAGCAGAGTTTGGTTTGGAATCTTTTTGACTAAACAACAGACTAGCAACCACTCAGAGCACCCTAGCAACAGCAGAGCAACATTCCGGCAACTCACAACAATGTTGAGGCAACCTTTGACAGGGCAAGCAGAACTTTTTTCAGTCAATCTAAAAACTACTTTAAAAAAGATTTTGATTTGATGAGCAGACCTGCCAGTAATCGGAGGAAGCCGGCACAACCGCTCAAGGCCCTTCACACCAGAGAGCATGACAGCCTTGCTCCGAGGAGCTGAGTTACTTAGGGGAAGCTTTTCCATATATTTGCTCTGGAATCGGCTCATGGTGCACACATACAGTCTAAGCCTCTCTTGTCTCTCTCACCCCTCTGCATCAATCTGTTCCCAAGCTGTTCCCACATTTTGGTGAATTTCCCAGGCTAATTCCTTGGCACAGATAGAGCAGAAAGGCTGATTACTTCAGTGTGAACCCCACAAGCCTTTCCAAGCCTGTGAAATTCAGGCATTCAGTGGACGAAAATCTCTTCTTTGTCTGCTTTAGGAAGCCTGTGGAATGTGCAGGGCAGAGATTTTGATTTTTCAAATATGATTACAAGCCACCAAACAATCTGTGCTTCTTTGCATTGGCCATTTATATACTGAACGAAATACAGCAAAAATTTAGTTTTGGAAAGAAAAAAAACCAGAGGTCATAGGTTAATATAAATAAGCTATTTCAGTCAGCCATAAATAACTTATGTGAGTTAAAGAGAAAAATTAATAAAGATAAAATAAATAGTAATAGGCTGGTCATGTGATTTCAATATTGCATCCCCCATGTGGGAACAGCTTTTAGTTCATCTCATATAAGTATACAAATATTCTCCTAAAACACTATTCAATTTTTTTTAACTTTTTATGAGGGGAAAATAAGACTTTTAAGACTTTTTAAGAAGAGCCACATTCAAAGAGTGTAACCAACAATTAAGCCAAAACTTACTAAAAGATATCACTTCTGAAACTCGATCCACTGTCAATTTATTCTTTTTTCCACCCCTCATAAATTACATTTCTGGGGCTGTGTGCAGATATTACTAGGCCGCAGGACAGCTGTGTCCCATTAAAATATGTGATGGTTGCTGATTTCCTACAGCACATGGTCATCAGGCCAAATCTACAGCCAGTAATTAGGAAGATGAAATGTTTAATTGTGCCTTAATTTTGATAAAATTTATCTGTCACCCATCCTATAATCAGCCATTATGCTTACAAATCAATGTCAGTCGATTTCAGCAGGGAGGCATTCACCATTCTGACAGAAATGTCTGCATGTCACATCACAGCTCTCAGATGTCCTCGGCTCAGGCAGACATTCCTGCCGCTTCATGACCTGCTACGCCGTGGTCCTGTGCTATCTCTTAGATCATCATTCTTAAGACATACAGGGCACAAAAAAAAGGGTGCAAAAAAAACAAAAAAAAATTGCAGGTGCCTTCTTTAATTGAGATACTGTTACATGGTAAAGGTGAAGCTTGTAACTTCTTCATTACTTACTTTATTTTTCCTGTAAAAATATCAAAAAATTATGAAATCAAAAATATTCCATTTGAGAAGCACAAACGTATGCATTTTTTAAAAATATGTTTTTCTTGTTTAAAAATAAAAATCCTTTTTGCCAACGGACAAGAAAAGCTTTAATTAAAAATTTGTATTTATTTCCTCTAAACATAAGTCTTTATATCAGTTACAATCTAGCTTCTCAAATAAAAGCATCAGAAACACTGGAAAACAAGACAAATAAACCTTGCAGAGCAGCAGAACATAAAAACATCTACTTAACCAATGATGTGAATTTGGAACCTTTTTCCAAAACTATGGCAGATGAAAAATTTGGAAATTTGAAACCTGTTTAAAAACAGTCGTTATTTTTGTTTAATGCTATTCTGTCAAATGCCACTAGATGGAGTCTGTGGCTCTTTTTATTTATTTATTTTTTACTTTTGATTGGTTCCCAAACTTTTTTGTCAGCCGAACCATAGATCCTCTTTATGGCAAAAAAATTACATCAAGGAGACAGTGCGGTACACTATAAAAAGTGCTGGGTTAATAACAACCCAAGTTGGGTTGAAAATGGACAAATCCAGAAATTGGGTTGTTGGAACCCAGTGAATGGACCCAATCAAACAACCCAATTTATGGGTTTGTCCATTTTTAACCCAACTTGGGTTGTTTTAAACCCAGCATTTTTAAGAGTGTATAGCCTATACTTTGGGCTTTAGACATAAAATATTTACTTGACATGAAATTTAATGTGATATTTCAGTACAATCTCTCTCTCTCTATATATATATATATACGATTTATGTATATATATATGTATATGTATATATATATACGATTTATACGATTTATATATGTACATATATATACGATTTATGTATATATATGTATGTATATATATATATATATATATATATATATATATATATATATATATATATATATATACATACACAGTTATGTACAAATAAGAAAAAGCTTACCCAAATTTCGAAATCAACGTTTTGTCTAATATAAACTAAATGTAACATTACATTAGGCAATAAATGAAAAGACTTAAAGCTAAAATTAGCAAATAATATGACGATAATATCAGCGTTACAGATCCATGATGTCAAAGGCTTAATTTGCAGAAGAGTTTATAGATTGAACTCACCGTGTAATCTGGAAATATATCTGATTCAGAAATCCAGCTCCACTCTATGGCTGTTTGCACGTTGAAGGGGTTTAGCACTGAAATAAACGAATAAATCGTTATAAGAACAGCATCCATAATTAGTATAGTTATTTGCACAGTTATTTGTGTTAGAAACGTGTATGTTGTGTAAAAGAAGCAAGGCAAAGGTGCACTTACCGGTTAAATCACTGCATAGATGGATAAAAATCCACATGTGCTGCCGCTTCAGTTAAAAAAATACTTTTACGTACTGTTTTCTTCCCTTCGTGTAAAAAATACGGTAAAATGCTGTAAAATCTTCTCTACGTCATTTCACGAACCGTAAAAAAACAGTAATGCGCTGCTTTTTAAAATAACAGGATTATACTGTAAATTTTTTGCCGTAAATTAACAGCAATTTTTAACAGTGTAGCATATGCACGCAAAAACTATTTTTGTAGGGCTGGTTATTGACACAAATTTCACAATTCGATTAAATTTGATTTTCGATTTGATTCGATTGAATATTGATTATTTTGGATATATATAAGGTTGAGATTGTGATTTATTGGACGGGAGGCACGTTACAATGTTTATTTCGGTCATTAACTGAAAACAGGATTACCAATCGAGTGTTGGGATTTAAGAATTGATATTGTAAAAGTGAAAATCAATTAAAATCAAGAAATCTATTTTTTACCCAGCCCTTGCATACAATGCACGATAAATACTATGAAATTGTGTTGCATATATTTTAGTAATTCAATGACACATTCAAATGTTCACAGTTAACTAATCTCTAAAATATTTTTTTATAATTTTTTTATAATTTATATTGGGAAACCGTGATCGATGTTATTAAGACAGAAAATTGCAATTAAAAATTATAAAATTATTGCATTGCATATTAAACCTGCATTCCTAAAGCAGGCCAACCACTAGGTTATGGCTCCAACTCTTTGTGCCACGTTTAAATGTTTTGGATGATATTAATGTGAAACAATGCATGAAACATGACTAATAACTGCTGCTCAAGGCAACACCTCTTAAAGTGACACTAACACCCAATCAGATCAACTGAACTAACTGAATTAGCCTCCGCACATGCTACAGCACAGGAAGTTCTTGTTTCTGAGGGACAGAAACTGTCCATCCTCTGTCAACTCGGCATTATGGACAAATGGACAGATGGACGGAGGAGGCAGAGGAGTGGGAGAAGGTCACCGGGAGAAAAACAAAGCTTTTCATGCAACATGATGGAGTGTGATATTTCTAAGCAAAAAGCACAGCTCTGCCAAGAGCATCCCAGCCAAGCTCTGCCGAGCTTGTAGCAGTTATCAATGACAGCATGCTTGAGGGGGCACCCAAACCCAGCGGAGAAAGGGAGGAACGTAGCATGCCTTCTACTTCGGTTTGTAAAGAAGGTAGTGCAATGTACCAGTAGCATTCATGGATCTTTGAATTTGGGGAAATCAAGTGGAAAATATTGCACTGAAATGCAAACCAAGTAAAATGTGTTTGTTCAGTGCTCATTTGTTCTATGTTCAACAACTTGTTAGCCAAGCCAGTGAGCGTGCAAAATCAGTTGTTATGACTGAGACAAACCTATATAGTTAATTAAATCAGTAGAAATCATTTTAATGTGACATTTGAAGAAAAATGAAAACATTTCCTCTGCATTGTTTTAAAACAACAGTTTAATACAAGCATCCCATCCAAAACTATGGTAGACAAAGATCATTTGGGAGCTTGAAAAATTATTCAAATATTGAAGATACTGTAAGTTATAATATATAACATTGTACCTATATACCTTTAAATTATGAAACAATTATAATGCAAGTGTGCATTCTGCTGCAACTCTTTTTGACTGTTTGGATGATACTAATTAATGTATTGAATTAGTAGAAATCTTTTGTTGATATGGTTGGTCTAAATGAACATTTTTGCTGCACTGCTTTAAACAATTGACACCATAATAGTAAGAATTGTTGGACTCTGCATATTAATGAGTTCTGTGCTTCCCAGGAGGAGCCACCCCCTCTCTGGAGAATTTCGGTGATTATCGTCAGTTCAGTCCTGCCAGTAATTCACCCCACATGTCACATAAGATGCATCATTACAAAAGGTAAAATAGGGCATCAGATCTGGGGCAGGACTCCAGCAGTACAGCTTTATCATCATAGAGTCCAACTGTTCTCTTCCACATTCACTCAGCCACAATTATCTGTGTGGATTTTTCTAACTTCTGCAATGGTAGAACATTCTGCTTAACATGTGGCACCCATAATAATTAACACAAAATTAACACATATCATTTTATAGCCCTTCTGCTGCCAAGCTTTGCCAAAACGGGCCCCTTGTTTGTGCAGTGATCTCTGGAGCGCTTCATTACGCCCACCCTGCTTCAACATGTCTTACTCTGACAATGATTTGGAAAGACAAATACTTGAAGCTGTACTCACTGCAAGTGTTTTATTATATATATATATATAAAATATAAAACACACACTCACCTAAAGGATTATTAGGAACACCATACTAATACTGTGTTTGACCCCCTTTCACCTTCAGAACTGCCTTAATTCTACGTGGCATTGATTCTATAAGGTGCTGAAAGCTTTCTTTAGAAATGTCGGCCCATATTGATAGGATAGCATCTTGCGGTTGATGGAGATTTGTGGGAAGCACATCCAGGGCACGAAGCTCCCGTTCCACCACATCCCAAAGATGCTCTATTGGGTTGAGATCTGGTGACTGTGGGGGCCATTTTAGTACAGTGAACTCATTGTCATGTTCAAGAAACCAAATTGAAATGATTCGAGTTTTGTGACATGGTGCATTATCCTGCTGGAAGTAGCCATCAGAGGATGGGTACATGGCGGTCATAAAGGGATGGACATGGTCAGAAACAATACTCAGATAGGCCGTGGCATTTAAACGATGCCCAATTGGCACTAAGGGGCCTAAAGTGTGCCAAGAAAACATCCCCCACACCATTACACCACCAGCAGCAGCCTGCACATCGGTAACAAGGCATGATGGATCCATGTTCTCATTCTGTTTACTCCAAATTCTGACTCTACCATCTGAATGTCTCAACAGAAATCGAGACTCATCAGACCAGGCAACATTTTTCCAGTCTTCAACTGTCCACTTTTGGTGAACTTGTGCAAATTGTAGCCCCTTTTTCCTATTTGTAGTGGAGATGAGTGATACCCGGTGGGGTCTTTTGCTGTTGTAGCCCATCCGCCTCAAGGTTGTGCGTGTTGTGGCTTCACAAATGCTTTGCTGCATATGTCGGTTGTAACGAGTGGTTATTTCAGTCAAAGTTGCTCTTCTATCAGCTTGAATCAGTCGGCCCATTCTCCTCTGACCTCTAGCATCAACAAGGCATTTACGCCCACAGGACTGCAGCATACTGGATGTTTTTCCCTTTTCATGTGACACATCATGTGACTCAAGACAATTCAGCTTTGCCATCACAGGAATGAATTACATTTTAAAATATACATTATATTGCCCAAAGTATTGGGACACCCCTCCAAATCATTAAATTCAGGTGTTCCAATCACTTCCATGGCCAAAGGTGTCAAGCACCTAGGCATGCAGACTGCTTCTACAAACATTTGAAAAAGGGTCATTTTAGGAGCTCAGTGAATTCAAGCATGGTACCGTGATAGGTTTCCACCTGTGCACACAAGTTTATCTGTGAAATTTTCTCACTTTCTGTTATAATACCAATAACTGTCAACTGTTATTGGTATTATAACAAAGTGGAAGGAATTGGAAACAGCAACTCAGCCACGAAGTGGTAGGCCACGTAAAATCAGCGGGGTCAACACATGCTGAGGTGCACAGTGCACAGAATTTGCCAGCTTTCTACAGAGTCAATAGCTACAGACCTCCAAACTTCGTTTGGCCTTCAGATAAGCTCAAGAACAGTTCGTAGAGAGCTTCATGGAATGGGTTTCCAAGATCCCATCCCATAGATTAAGAATGGGATGTCATTAAAGTTTATGTGCATGTAAAGGCAGGCATCCCAAAACGTTTGGCAATATAGTGTACTATTAAGTTAGAAACAGTTATTCTATATTGTAATCATATTTTCAAAATATTACTGTTTTACAGTTGATCAAATAAAATTCAGCCTGTTTAAGAAAATACTCATTTCAAAAACATGATTGAATGTTTAGGAAAAAAGTGTAACTGAAATTATGAATTATGGTTGACATATTTGTAAAATATAAAACATTAGAAACTTTCCAAAACCACATTATTCTATAAACTATTACTAAAACAAGATGGTGAAATGAGAGTCAATATTGAGAGAACTACTGTATAGAGGCAAAATTGCATATGTGGTCTTGCAGCTGGCAAGATAAAACGCTTCAAATTTGGTTCTCTGTAACAGCAGGACGTCTTTTGTGTAGATCACAGAGAATAAGCTAGACTGGATTCATGCTTCTAGGTCGAGTGAGCAATGACGCTCAGACGCGTCAAAACCTTTGTGGCCCTCGCTCAGATGCCCCACTGATGGCAAGAACTACAAGGGAGGGTGTCTTGTACAAGGAACAAATCTCCCGCCCGTCCTTGATTTTTGTTCTTTGATTAAAGAAGAACATTTGAGATTTGCATTTTAAAATATGATGATCAAAAACAATTATCGGTCCGTCTGTATGTCTTACAACAAATGAATTAGATTATAAGCCTTCATGAGCACCAGTTTCTTACAGCCTTGTTGCGCTGACAGTATTTGAAGTTTCCTGCGGTAACTTCATTACCCATATTTTGTCCAGAATTAGTGGAGCGTGCTGAAAATTGCTAATGACAGATGTTTCACCACTCTGTCACACTCCTTGTATCATTTGATTTGGAAAGCAACATACGGTGTTCTGGTCTATCAGTATGTCACAGACTGTCTGCAAACAGCTGGTCATAACTCAGTTCAGTGAAAACCATTACTTTCCAATGAAGTGCTGGAGACGGTCCAAATTGTGTTTTGGCATGGCCTCAGCCCCCTAATGCAGCCTGCTTGATGCTGCAGGTAGGGAGGGACAGGCCGAGTGCCAGCATCTTCGGCTAAACAAAGCACGGCGCTAGCAGGAGGGGACACAAGTCACCGGGAACGCTCTAAACACGGGGCCGTTTCATCAAAAGATGAATGTTTGAATGGGTTTTGAATGAGGTGATAATCTCTGACCTTTAAACAGAATGTGGAGAGAGAACGTCATGCTGGGCTGCGCAGGAAAGTCAAAGCCGTAATGTCAACTCAAATGCAACCGTAAGCAGGCTAAACGTCTCTGATGGTTTGTTTCACTAAAGACAATGTTTAAAACCCATGTAAATGTATAAAGAATAAACAGGCTAAAAAGACTAAAACAGGTTTTCTGTGTTTGATTTGCCAGCAGGATGTAAACATGAATTTAAGGAAGTAGAATTAAGACTGAATTATAATTCAAAGTAATTCATTTAAATAGTGTATGTGTAGTTTTTACTAATATATTTTTATTTTTAGAATTAATTACCCATAATCATACACTCAACATATTCAGAATTTTAAGAAACACGATTTTCTTGACTGTGGAAAAACATAGAGCATACAACATCCATATTTAATCAGTAGATTTTTTTTACCACATTTGTTTTTAATAGCTTAAAACGATACCTTAGATAAAAAAAAGTATAAAACGGTTGATACCTTAAAACGATAGATACATTAAAATTATACTTTAAAATGATGAATACCTTAAGGGGGGTGAAATGCTGTTTCATGCATACTGAGCTTTTTACACTGTTAAAGACTTGGATTCCCATCCTAAACATAGACAACGTTTCAAAAACTAATGTTGGACGTTTAATGGAGTATTTCTGTGTCAAAAATACTCCTTCCGGTTTCTCACAAGTTTCGGAGAGTTTTTTTCGAGTATGGCTCGGCTTGACGTTAATAAAGCGGAAGGTCCTTGTATGGGCCGTACGGGCTCTTTTCCCAGTAGGGTGCGCGCGCGTGACTAGAGCGAGAGAGGAAATGCACGCCCAATACACTCCCGCCACGCTCCATTTTATTCCTATCTGTGACATCAAGCGACTTCAATGCTTCAGCACAGCAAGTCACTGCTGTCAGGACTTCACCGTTACCGTAACGTTACTCCATTGTTCGTAGAACTTTACACTAGTCTGACGTGCAAAACCGTTTTGCTTGCTACTACTAAGGTTTAGTCGCATACAATAGTCCATAAACCGAATCATGTCCTCATAAACTGAGAGTAAACACACACAAATGTTGACAGGCCACTAAATACAGTACATACCACAGAGACGGACGTCCTGCTGTTGCTGTTTCTCCTGTTCAATTTATTTCAGCCTCCGAATGATTCTGGATCATATATCTATTAGCTGAGATCGATAGCCATGGGGTTCCTCCACGCTTGAGGACGTCACCGCTTTGTGCGCGCTCGTCATTCTTTAGCTCCGCCCACACGATACGCCTCCAGCCGCTCGGTTTTTTCCGGAAAGACTCGGTACAGCCCATATTTCTTTTATAAATATAATAAAACTAAAGACTTTTCGGAGATATGAAGGATGCAATACTACTCTATAGGTACTCAAGATTGACATGAGATTGACTGAAACTGAGTGTTTCACCTCCCCTTTAAAAGGATAATACCTTAAACAATTGATACCATAAAACAATACCTTAAAATTATACTTTAAATACTTTAAAATGATGAATACCATAAAATGATGAATACCATAAAATGATTGATACCTTAAAGGTCCCATTCTTCGCGTGTTTTCGAAGCTTTGATTATGTTTACAGTGTGCAATATAACATGAGTTCATGTTTCGCGTGTAAAAAACACAGTATTTTTCACACAATTTACTTATCTGTACAGCGCTGTTTCCTCTGTCCTAAAAACGGCCTGATGATTTCCTTGTTCTATGAAGTCCCTCCTTCAGAAACACGTAACGAGTTCTGATTGGGCCATCACTTCCCGTGTTGTGATTGGACAGCAGCTTAGCACACTTTGCCCAGAAAGGTCCCGCCTCTTACCATAACGGGGAGATGCAAGCACTGAATGTGCGCTCTTCTCCACGTGGGAGAGCAACGAGACCACAGCAACATTACACAGTAACTAAAGTTTGAAAGATGGAATCGCGAAGAACGGGACCTTTAAATAATCCCTATTTCTCTTGTATATATAATTTACTTCTTCTTACTTAACTTCTAATGTTAAATATCCACACAAGCCTAATGTTCGACACATTTGTCTGCAATTTATTCATTAACGCTACCACGCGTTAACTGCACCCTCAAAATTGCTACTGCTGTGCTGTCTCCTGGTGACACCCGCGAACCGCAAAGTCCTTTGAGCTGATGTACTGTTTAAACCTGTAACAATCCTTCCGCAAAGTCAAACGAGCAATACAGATCCTTCCACGAATTCAAACGAGCAATACAGATCCTTCCACAAAGTCCAGCGAGCAATATAGATCCTTTTTTCAAATTCAAATGAGCAATAATGATCCTTCCGCGAATTTAAACGAGCAATATAGATCCTCCCGTGAAGTCAAACAATCTCTTTTTCGTATTCATTAAAATTAGTAAGATTAAATGAAACAATTAAGGTTAATGAACTATATTTTTATATTAAATATGTAATATGTATATAAAAGTGTTGTAGGATCCATCTTAAACAAAACACCTAAAATACATCTAATTTCACAAATGTTGTTTTGATATAGGCTATTATCAAATGTTTCTAACAGCCCATTTTAAAAGCACAAACAAAAATCTATTTACAGTGGTAAACTATTGTGTTGGCCTTATAGCCTACTTTTATAAAATATTGACTGGATTTGCGTTTTTTTAGTCCCGTTAACATTTGCAATTCTAAATGTTAACTGGATTGGAAAATATCAATTAATTTAATGTTTTTCAAATATATTTCTGCAGACTTACGCCCGTTTCACACATACTCCGTCTGCAGTGCGTGTGTGTTGCGTATTTTTTTCCGTACCCATGTTAACGGATGGCAGCTTTCACACTGCATGCGGATGCGGTCCGTCAGTCCGTTCCAGGAGCGTTGCGTCTGCAGCAGTGCACGGATCGTTTTCGTACCGAGTCTATTTTTTGCTGCGCTGGGCTGCGTTGCGTTGCTGCATTAAAGTGATAGAACATTGTTCGCATTAAAATAAACATGTACTGACGCGAAAATCTAGTAATTTCACCACAGATGCATATCATTTAAAATATACTCTTGTTTCAAAGTCAACACATGGCTTTTTTTCCTCAAGTAAAGCAACAAAACGACACCGTACCTGGCATTTAGGTAAAAAATGTGCCATAATGGAGAGCACTCGTACATTCTTGGAGGTGAAATGCAAAGTTATTTTTGACCTGCAGGATTTCTTTTCAAAGGGTTTAAAAACGAAAGAAAAGACGAGAGTCGGCTGTTTTTGAATAGCCTATTCTAAGTTTCTAATATAAAATGTTTATGATTTTAGGCTATAACCTATGTTTAAATGTTTTGCCTTTTGTGTGAGCTAAATCTAAAGTATATTTATATATAAATATGAATTAATGAATTGAAAAAAATGTTGTTTAAATGTAGGCTTGTAGCCTACGTTAACCTGTCTACTCAGAAAGATTAAACAAAGATAATTGCAATTCTGATGAGCCATGATCAGTAACAACTTCTGGATTTTAAATAAAAAATCATTAATAAATGCTGTGTTTGTGGTATGTAAAAGCGGATCAGTTGCGGACTGCAAACGCAGCATATGTGAAAGGACTACAGGGTGTGGGGCTCCTGCAACGCATACACAACGCAACACGCACCGCACACGCACTGCAGACGGAGTATGTGTGAAACGGGCGTTAATATAATATGTCTTCTTAAGCACAGGTGAGAAAATTAGTTTTAACATAGTTAACATATCTTTTTTGCTCTTCCAACATTTTATTAATTGGCATGTAAAGCTGTAAGTTGGAATCCGGGGTGGCATGTGACGTACAGGGGCACAATCTTTTTTAAGACAATACCTAACTTTACATCATCGCATCGTTGTCTCCGCCCACTGCACTGTAAAAAATTATTTAGAAAAAGAGTTAACCGGTTGCCTTAAAATTTGAGTTAATTGAAATAAAAAATGTTTTGAGATTCGACAAAGTTTATTAAAATATTATTTAAAAAATTTGTAAGCATATTGGGTAATTGTGTATGTTTTATTTCTGATGACGCAGTGAAACATGCCAAATAGTGCTATTTTCATGATTTATCAATTTTTTTAGGTGGTTCAGATACAATAATATTTTGAGTTTCTATTTATTAAACAAATTTCCTTCATTGTATCAACTCAAATTTTTAATTTCAATAAACTCAAAATTATAAGGCAACCAGGTTACTTTTTTAAGTTAAACCAACAAAAACCAACAACATTTTTTTACAGTGTGGTGTTCCATGGATGAGCAGATCTAAATTAGGCCTAGTTGATTATGAAAATCTTGTGATAATAACAAGATTGCAATAACACCAAGACATTGCGCTATTTTTGGCTGTGGAAAAACATCATTTTGCATAAGCTGCCGAAGGATCCCGATGTCAGAGAAAAATGGATTCAGTTTATTTTTACATGATTTAACTGTGTGTGAATTATTTGTGATCAGTGATTTATTTAAGTTCAGGGAGATTTTCTTTGTCCCAAAACCCTGTAACTTTGTTTATGCATCAGTAAATCAAGCTAGTGACTAAACAATCATCTTCACATTGTTTCTCTTAATAGCATGAAAATAGTTTGTTATTTAAGTTGTGAATAAATTATATACAGATCAAAGAACGCTCCCTTTATAATGGCTGAAGCTGTCAATCAAACAGCGCAAGTTTATTCAGACACTTGCCAAAACTGCCATTATAATGAATGATGCTGTTACAACGAAGCTCTTGCTGTAGCTTACATCATGTTTGCTGTTAGTTGTGGTGAAAGCATTTTGTGAGACAGAAACCGCGTTGCAATGACGAGATAATTTCGTTTGCTCAGTGCTTATCGATGCAACTTGTCATGTGATGGGAATACATCTAAATATAGGCCTAATGCTATAATCAACACTTTTCAGGATTCGTTCATCTCAGCAGCTGTAAAAGCTAAAACGTAGTAAAAGTATTCGAGAGGGTTCCACATGTAATACGTATCTCAAATGCAAAGATGTCAGCCAATCGCAGTAGTGGGCGTTTACACTGAAGTCCCACAGCAGACACGCCCCTTGAAACTGAGCGTTCAAATCAGACGGCTAAAATTAGGATCGTAAATTTAATTTAATTTCTAAATTATGACAGTTTATTATGTAAAAAGCATTCTAACTCTATTATTCGTACACTGCATTATAAAATAATTTAAAAACCCAGTTCATGACCCCATTAAAACGCTAGATACCTTAGAATGATAGATACAGTGAGGAAAATAAGTATTTGAACACCCTGCTATTTTGCTAGTTCTCCCACTTAGAAATCATGGAGGGGTCTGAAATTATCATCGTAGGTGCATGTCCGCTGTGAGAAACATACTCTTAAAAACAAATCCAGTGATCACCAATATGTGATTTGTTTAAAGGGGGGGGGGGGGGGGTGAAACACTCAGTTTCAGTGTCATTCTCATGTCAATCTTGAGTACATATAGAGTAGTATTGCATCCTTCATATCTCCGAAAAATCTTTAGTTTTATTATATTTGTAAAAGAAATATAGGCTGTACCGAGTCTTTCCGGGAAAAACCAAGCGCCTGGAGGCGTATCGAGTGGGCGGAGCTAAAGAATGATGAATGCGCACAAAGCGGTGACGTCCTCAAGCGTGGAGAAATTTGTCTTTACTCTCAGTTTATGAGGACATGATTCGGTTTATGGACTATTGTATGCGACCAAACCTTAGTAGCAAGCAAAACGGTTTTGCACGTCAGACTAGTGTAACGTTATAAATTACATAGAACAGCAATGAAGTCCGTTAGCGCATTTGAATGACGAAGCACGCGATCGTGTCGTTTACTGATGTTTACTCACGACGATAAGCAACAGCACAGACATTTGAAGCTGTTTTACTCACCGACTGCTTCCAAAGCAGGACTGAACCTTTATCGCTGGGACGGTTCCGTCAAAAACACACTTCTTGGAGTGTGGAGATCCACTTTGCGATGCCACTGAAGCATTTCTGTGTTCAAATCGGTTCAAATGCAGCGCTGCCTTCCCGGAATGCTGTGCTGAAGCGTTGAAGTCGCTTAATGTCAAAGTGGAGGAATGAAGTGGAGCGCGGCCCGGACTAAAACCGGCATAAGTGTTCACGGACGACTGGATCTGCAGCTTGAGAGCAGTGTTTACGGCCGTGCATTTCCTCTCTCGCCTCTAGTCACGCGCGCGCGCATCTTACCGGGAGAAGAGTGTACGGCCCATACAAGGACCTTCCATTCTATTAACGTCAAGTCAACCCATACTCGAAAAAAACTCTCCGAAATTTGTGAGAAACAGGAAGGAGTATTTTTAACACAGAAATACTCCATCAAACGTCTAACTTTGTCTATGTTTAGGATGGGAATCCAAGTCTTTAACAGTGTAAAAAGCTCAGTATGCATGAAACAGCATTTCACCCCCCCTTTAACTATTTATTTTTAGGATATAGCTGCAAATAAGTATTTGAACACCTGAGAAAAGCAATTTTAATATTTGGCAAAGTAGCCTTTGTTTGCAATCGCATATGTCAAACGTTTCCTGTAGTTTTTTTACCAGGTTTGCACACACTGCAGGAGGGATTTTGGCCCACTTCTCGACACAGATCTTCTCTGAATCAGTCTAGTTTCTGGCCTGTCGAGAAAGTTTGAGCTCCCTCCAGAGATTCTCTATAGGGTTTAGGTCTGGAGACTGGCTAGGCCACACCAGAACCTTGATATGCTTCTTACAGAGCCACTCCTTGGTTATCCTGGCTGTGTGCTTCGGGTCATTGTCATGTTGGAAGACCCAGTCTCGACCCATCTTCAATGCTCTAACTGAGGGAAGGAGGTTGTTTCCTAAAATCTCGCAATACATGGCCCCGGTCATCCTCTCCTTAATACAGTGCACTCGCCCTGTCCCATGTGCAGAAAAACACACCCAAAGTATGATGCTACCACCCCCATGCTTCGCCAGTCCAAGGGAGATTGAAAGTCATCGTTAGCTTCTTCAATTTTCTAATGTTTGCTTACACAGGGGACCTTTTTTCACCAATCTGATTGGCAATTTCCCCATAACCCTTTCCAGCCTTGTGGAGGTGTACAATTGTCTCTAGTGTCTTTGGACAGCTCTTTGGTCTTGGCCATGTTAGTAGTTGGATTCTTACTGATTGTACAGGTGTCTTTATGCAGCTAACGGCCTCAAACAGGGGCATCTGGTATTTAGGATAATAAATGGAGTGGAGATGGACATTTTAAAGGCAGACTAACAGGTCTATGAGGGTCAGAATTGTAGCTGATAGACAGGTGCTCAAATAATTATTTTCAGCTGTATCATACAAATAAATAGTTAACTGTGATTGCTGGATTTTTTTTTATTTAGATTATGTCTCTCACCGTGGACATGCACCTATGATGACAATTTCAGACCCCTCCATGATTTCCAAGTGGGAGAACTTGCAAAATAGCAGGGTGTTCAAATACTTATTTTCCTCACTGTACCATAACACAATAGATACCTGAGATACCGAAAAAAACAATACTTCTGTATCAAATGTACGCCGTTGCTACATTGTAGGCTGTTTAGCAAGCATGGCCTGAAGTGCACCTCTACAAAAATGTATCAACGCGTCAATTCTACGTGGGACGCAAGCGCTGTGACTGGTCTGCCAGAATCCCTCCCTCTGGTCCGACGCAGAAGTATAAATCAGGGGGAAAATACTATGGTAGTGAATGGTTGTTCTATCTACTTTGTTACAAGCATTCTTCAAAATATCTTCTTTTGTGTTCAGCAGAAGAAAGAAACTCCTACAGGTTTAAAACAACACGAGGGTGAGTAAATGATGACAGGATCTTCATTTTTAGGTGAACTGTCCTAAGTCAAAACGAAGGATATAATCATTTATGTTTTGTCATAAAACTTGTGTTGGACTAATTCAGTTGCTGACTATTGTTGATTTTCTTTGAATTTCAGCGGTATATTTTATGGAGCCCCTAAAGGGACATGGTGAAAGAATAATATTGGAGGAAAAGTTATTTGTTAATGCTTTTGCATTCCCTCGCAAATGTTTTGCATTCCCCCGAGAAACTTTGTGTTTGCTCGCAAAGAGCTCAAAAGGTTTTGCGAGTGAACACAAAGTTTCTTGGGGAAACCTTTGCGAGAGAAAGCATTGGCTCTCATATTGTTTTTCCACCACCATCTCCCTTAAGGGGCTCTGTAATATTCCACTTCCTGTCGTTTTAATTCTGTTATGTGGGGCATGTCCAATTCCATTTAAGTTTCCAAAAAAACAAACACAATTTGACAAAAAAGCTATGTCTTGAAGATCAAAAATAATAATGGCATTGCCCTTGAAAGCAAAATGGGCTTTATTATTTCATACTGCCAGTTAACTGATGCTTGAGGTTTCTAAGCTAAATCTTGCATCAGTAACATCATCTGTAAGCTATTTACTTTCTTGTTATTTGTTGGTTTGACAACTGTAAACTGACAACTGTTCTATTAGCGCCCCTCTAATAATGATGGCTTGAAGGTCAAGAGCAGCTCCGATGTGTCTGAGCATTGTTAATTTCCTGTGATTCAGTCCAGGATTTAAGTGCTTGTTTTTATTCAAGGCCCACAGTCCTCATTTTCCTTACCCCTTGTTAGCATTGTGGGCTACAAGACTGACAAAATAGATGGAAATTGCTTTAATGAATGTTTGCTGCTGTGAATGAGTGAATTCACATGGATAAGTGTGACCCCCTCTTTTCCTGGCTGTTGATTTCCTTTCTGAATTACTGTAATAAGTATATGTCCCTATTCTCAGCCATGTCTCCAAATACATGCTCTGCTCTCACACTAGGAACCATGGTCGCTCCTATGTGATGCTTGTCATGTATATCATCTTAGCATGTGTATCTGCACATGCTGACTACAAGTGATTTAACGTACAGCTTAAAAACGAGATGACTCCAAATAAGGTAAAACACACTTGTCCTTTAACGATTAACCTGTATCACTACAGTGCATACTTTCAACAAAATACATATAAATGCATTTAAAGTTACTCACATTGCTCCTTAGCAACATTTTTAAAAAATCAGATGTGAAAGATCACTCATTAAAATGAAGTTATGCAACATGCTGCACTTTCAGCATTTGTAAAGGAAATTATTGTGCTAATTTAGAACAAGGTTTCATAATTTCATAGTTAGTTAATATTTCTATACAGCATTTATTATTATTTGTAAATGGTAATTTTAACATTTATATTTTAATATTTTTAAAACCCAAACACAATGTAAACTAACATGAAGGAACAATAAACAAAAACATTAGTTAACAATAACTAATAAATTCTTTAAACAATATATTGATCTTTATTAATGTTAGCTAATGCCTTAACTAATGTTAGAAATTGATACCTTATTGTAAACTGTTTCTAAATCAACTTGAAGAAAGTGATCAATATGAATTCTTTAAACTTGTTAATTAATTACATTTTTTAAATATTAATATTATAATTAATATGACATAATAAACCTGACTGTCTCTGTGTTCATTTCTAAAAAGCTAGGCAGTTGTAAATATATGTTATAAATAATAAAAAATAAACCTAAATGGCAATAAGCAGTCTTACTAGAAATGTGAGCATTTGCACTTGTATTGTATTATTTTCGTGTGCTTTTGACCTGATTGCTTTAATGATTTACCCCATTCATGAGCTCATCTGTAGTCTCTCTCAAGCATAGCAGGACCATCTCTGTCCTGCCAATCAATGTGACATGCTTCAGGGATTTCCCTCTATTTCACACCGAGCGTTTGCCATCAAGCTTGGCTTGAAACAAAAGGTCACATTTATTACAAAAAACCTGCCTTTATGTGCTTACTGTAATCTGAGAAATTTTTTATTTTTATTTCTTACTTATCCTTCCTGTTGTTTTTGTTTTTGTTTTTTCCTTTAGAAATCGTTGAGTGTGTATGTGGAGGCACGTATGCACTCTTGGAAGGTAATCTAAAAGCAAGTTGGGCCATGACAAATGGGGACAGCTGGCCTAATTGAATCATTTGAGCTAAGACAGCTCAACTTGGTTATCCTCTCTGCTGCCCATAGTGATATTAGCGCGGGAATCATTAGCCATGAAATCATGTCTGCGTTCTCGTCCTGCATCCTTTATGACATGACGGCAAGCGCTCCCTGCCTTGGTTTTTTTTTTTTTACACCAATGAGAGCCTTTAAGCACAAACAGTCTGGTTAGATGAGCAGGATACATCCATCATGCATACAAACGAGCTATGTGATATCATTCACGTATCAGTTTTTCAAATTCATTATGTTTATCATATTACTACACCAGTGTAACCAGATCTATACTGCTGCTATAGTAGGAGAGACCAGGGATGAGTGTTAACAGGGTGAGCTGTAACAGTCAGTTAACCAATTAGAACTTAGTCAAAGACCTCCATCCTCCTAAAAAAAAAAAAAAAAAATATATATATATATATATATATATATATATATGGAAGGTATATATATATATATATATATATATATATATATATATATATATATATATATATATATATATATATATATATATATGGTGTGTATATACACACACACACACACACACACACACACACACACTCATGTGTATATATATATATATTAGAAATATTTGCATGTATTTACTATACAAACATTTATATTATATTATTATTTCAAATGAACATTTTCTCAAAACGTTACTAAAAAGAAATGAATAAATAAAAATAAAGAAATATAATTTCTGAACAGATTACACATAAATGTCAGTTAAGTTTTTTTTTATTGTTTGCCCATGTGTTTTGAATTTGTAAAAAAAAAAAATCAAATAGTCTGAATTGTGTAAATATAATAATTATAATAAGAAATAAGTTTTGTACTATAAAAAATGAGGGTAACACTTTAGTTGGGGTGGCAGTGGCTCAGTGGTTCATGTAGGTTGTCTACAAACCAGAAGGTTGGTGGTTCAATCCCCGATTCCACCTGACCAAGTGTCGAGGTGTCCATGAGCTAGACACCCAACCCCAGCTGCTCCCGACGAGCTGGATGGTGCCTTACATGGCTGACACCGCCGTCGGTGTGTGAATGTGTGAATGTGAGGCAATATGTAAAACACTTTGGATGGGGTCTGTTAAAAGCGCTATATAAATGCAGTCCATTTAGTTTAGGGTCCATTTCTCATTATTAACTAGTTCCGTATAGCATCCATATTACTATATTGGCTGTTTACTTATAAAGGACTTATTAATGCCTCATTCTGCATGATCTTATTCTACATCCCTTAATCCTAAACAACACCTAAACTTAACAACGACCTTACTATTAATAAGCAGAATTAGCCGTTTATTGAGGTTACCTAAATAATATAATATTATATAATATAAAAAGTTATTATTATTATTATTATTTTTATTATTATTATTATTATTAGCAGTAGTAATAATAATAATAATGATGTATGGCATGATAGAAATGTTTCAGGAAGAAGAAAGGATATTGGAACTACTTGGGAAACATTTTGTGTGACAGCCCTGCCTGTCAAACCGGGATTGGTTAATGGGAGGGTTGTTCTTGTGTTATGCACATTAAGCTATATTTACATTAAATTTGTTTCCCATTGCTGTGTTTGATACAAAGGCTTTGTGCAGAGTTCAGGAAGAGTTCTGTATATGAGAAAATGTAATCTTTACCACGTCACACTCCAGAGCATGCAATGAGCTACAATTACATTCCTTCCTGCAGACCATTTGCTGGTAATGTAATCAGGTGTGTTTCATTGGCCGCTCCATATATGTGCCTCGTGTCCTCGTGTTTCCAGACCTCTGATATCTCCAGGTCTGCTTTTGCTGTCTTCCACCTTTCCTTTCCCCAGCAGGCAGACTACCATGGCAGACACAGACTCCGATCTCCAACTCTCTACAAACTCACAGCGGAGAGTCCAGGATCTGGATAGTATGGCAAGAGCCGCTGTGTTTTCTGAGGACGTATGGACCCTTGCAGTTTGGCCCTTAGTGGAAGTTCACTCATGACAGAGTGATTTAACGGTGCTGCGTGTGGGATCCCCCGCCACGTTCGGGTCAATTTCCATTTCGAGGGTGTGATGTGACCCCAATGAGACGCCTGCTTTAGCACCGTAGCATTAAATGATGTCCCAGATTCCCCTGAGCAGTGCTGTGCAGAGACCTCAATCTCACGGGTGAGCTTGACTGGAGACGCGGTCGACAGTGGTACGTACGCGAGTGCGCGGCCCCTGGGCACGTTCAAGGAAAATTTGCCATGAGCAATTATTGAGAGTTTTAAGATGACAGGTCTATTCCAGGTTTGAATCCGGAGCAGAGAGGATAAGCGTACTGACAGTCATGTGAAAAGATGGAATTACTGCCATTCCTGCTCTCGGATGACTCTCTCTATCCTCTATCCCGCCCTCAGGGCTTCTGTGCAGTGTGCCTTTTGGATGTTTACACATCATTACCAGCATTTCTCACCCATAGTCCTGGAAAATTCAGATGTGCATCAACAGCAGAAAAGGAGTCAAGCGTGAGAGAGCGGCACTAGTGCTGTAACATTCCCTTATTGAAGATGATACACCGCCTGACAGCACAACATCAGGGTGTTCAATGTCAAGTAGTCATTGCTGTGCCAATATTATAGGACACATTTTTATTGTGTTTAAAGCAGTAAAAAGATGAGATTTGGTTTCATGAAGTAAAATAATAGGAAGCAAAAGTATAGCATTAAATTTGAAGTGTGTAATGTTTGTGCCACAATCATTAAAGCTACACTGTGTAACTTTTTTAGTTTATTCTTAACTAAAAACACTTAGTTCTTTCAAAAATATATGTGCTCATTAATGTATATTTACTTCTTTCAAGTAATAAAGTATTTTCGTAAGTTTATAATATGCCATTGAAAATACATACGGGTGAGGGGTTCGCCATGTTGCCCCTCCATCTTGAAAGTGCATTAGCCAAAGAGGGACATACCCGCAAATTCAAGCTTCGCCTTTCACTTTTTAACACTTGATGGCACCGTGTCGAATGTGAAGAGGGGGATTGCCATGTTAATCTTGGACTAAATCGGCCACCGTAGGAGTTCAAACGAAATTGGAATTGAGAGGAACAGAAACTATTATTCACTGGATGGTCATATACCCTTTCACCGCTAGATGGGGGAAAATATCACACAGTGTAGCTTTAACAAATGGAATTGCAAAAAAAGAATTGTTGTCAAACAGGTTTCTCAAAAACCAATAGCCAATGTTGCTATGTTGGCCTGGACAAATAAAGCAATGTTTTTAAAACACAGATTTTTGTATTTTAACAATTACACTTCATCTTTAAGGGCCCTATTTTAACGATCCAAGCACATGGTCTGAGGCGCATGGCAGAAGTGCATTTAGGGCGTGTCCCAATCAACTTTTGCTGGTTTAGTAATCGGAGAAGTGGTCGTCGCGTTGGCACAGTCAAAATGGGCTTTGGGCGTAATGTGCAATATATCAATCAGAGTCTAATCTCCCATTCACTTTAAAAGCTAGTTGCTCACGCACCATGGCTGATTCGCTATTTACATGGCGGAATTTGCAAGCGGAAAGACTGAACACTTTTCTAGCGAGGAAACGGATCTGCTCGTCCAATGACGCCTGCTTGCATGTCATTTCTGCAAATAGGTAGGCTAATTCTGATACATGCAATGACTTTCCATAATTAAAGATGGCATGAAATCAAATTTTACAATTCGTATTTTTATATGTAATATTGTAGGGTTTAATATAAATGATTTATCTGTGCAGTTCATTAATTTAAAAAAATGTATTTACCCTTATAATCTTTAATTAAATGTATTAACCTCCCCTCCCCCCTCGAAACGACTTCTCTTCTCTCCCGGTCATGTGTTATTTGAGGGCGGGGCTATCGCGCTCTGTCTCGTTTCTGCCCCGCCTCTCAGACACCAGTTGCTGAGGGCATTCAAATCTGCCTCCATTTTGTTAGCAACGGCCAACTTCCAACGATCCAATCAGTTCCCGAAGGACGAAATCAACGTTTGATTTTGAGTTTTGACTAACAAAAATATAAGACTAAGATTGATGATCTACAAAACATTTTTTAAATGGAGCAAAATGAAATGCAAACATTTGTGTAGTACAAAACTTAATAGCAATAAATATTTTGCTTTTTTAAATTTAAGACTTCTTAAATGTACATCATAATCACTGCGTTGACATTCAAAGATGAGTAGTAAGCCATAAGTGATTATATATTTAAATAAAAAGCCCACTGCCATTTGTGATAAAGATTAAAGCAGATCATCAGTAAGATCCCTAGCAAAAGAAAATCTTTCCCTTCAAAGTATCAGAGCAGAGAGAGAGAGAGAGAGAGAGAGAGAGAGAGAGAGAGAGAGAGAGAGAGAGAGAGAGAGAGAGAGAGAGAGAGAGAGAGAGAGAGAGACTGGTGGGCTGCAGACACGTTAGACAACAGTGGCAATGAAGCATTGGCAGAAAGTGATAATTGTTTTAATTAATGATAATGGTTTTAATGATTCAACATTTTGGCTAATTGATTATGATTGATTGCACATTACTGAACAAGGAAAGTGAATCAGGGAGGTAATCAGGGATATGACAGCACAGGTCAACACTGCAGCACAAGAGAACATACAGTACACATGCTAATCAGGCCCAGAGAGATGGCAGACACCAGCACTGTCTGATCGCCTGTATACCTGCCGTTACACTACTCAACACAACTAAAGTGGAGTTATAGGCGATATATTGGCCAAGCCCAAAATTGCCCGTTGTCCTGTAACTGTGACCACACTTATCAAGCAACAGAAGAAGCTATATACAGTACCAAAATCTGCCGAAATTGTGTTTGTATCAAAAGAGAGACTATGGATTGATTAAAAAAAAAAACACAGGGACACTCGGTTAATCCTTTTGGCAGTTAATTTACACAAAAATGACAGTACATGTTCAGTCTATAGTCGTAGTGTTTCTTTACAAAGTGATATCGCAAACTACTGGCCTGACAAGCCAGACCCACATCAAGATGTTTGGTCTGGAAACTCACCATTGACAGCGCTCAATCCGAGGGGAGGGATAAACGGTTTTCTTTAAAACTCCCTCTGTATGCGATAGGATAGCGCTACACCAACCGGAGCAACAAAGGTGAAACAGAGCTTGTTGATAGATTAAACATTCACCGTATCCGGTCGGCAAAACTCTGAACACATCTTCCCTTCTTAAGAATGACTTCAGTGCCGTTCTTTGTTCTTTTCTCAGAGAAAAGCTTAACTCCAAGTCTTCCAGAGTCACGGTCAAAGCTGATTCGAAAGACCACCGCTGTTCGCCAGTTTCTGTGTTTACTAGAAGCACGCAAACGCAACTCGGCCGTCGTCATTATGGGCCCGCCCACCGAGTTTAGCGATTACAGCTCAGAAGTGAATTAAGAGTTGCTAGACGACACTCGCAGGCAGATTAGATTTGCTGCCGCTAGGGTGCGTCTAGATTTCTAGGCTAGCAAGCTACTGGTCTGGCATGCATAATGCAGCATTTTTAGTCGCTTTCGTGGATCCTTGCACTGTAAAAAACATTTTTTTTAAATTAAACTTAAGAAAGTAAGTTACCTGGTTGTTTTAATTTTTGTTCATTGAACTGACAAATTTGAGTTAATACAATGAAGGAGATTGGTTTAATACATACAAACTCAAAATATTATGTTATCTGAACCACATGAATTATCTAAGCTGATTTGTCAAAAGATAAAAAGTTGTGATAAATCATGAAAATAATATTTTACAGTGTGTGAACGGGGATTGTTTTGACTGCTGTCTGTATGCAAAACAAAAGAAAAAAAGCCCACATTTGTGGATCACTACCAAAGTACATTCAGCTCTAAGTTCTTAAGTGGAACACTTCAATTTTTTAACACGAAGAATAATGTTTTAACTTAAAATTTACAGTGATATGTTGTCCTATTTTTCCTCATAATTAGTGGGTTACGGCAGGTCATATTTCGTATTTTTAATTGTGATCTTTTCTGCTTTAGTTTGGATGCTCATTATATGAACCTAACACTGCTGCCACATCTCTCGTGGTGTTAAAATTTAGAGTACAGTCACATCTATAACAAAATCATTTTGGATAAACACTCCAAAAACTGTTGGCAAACACCAGCCCTCATTTTCACATTCCTCTACTCACCACGGGCCTAATGAGCCACACAGAGTTTTTAGTTTTCACTGGGCTGTATGTGCAGTTTTACTCGTGAAGGTGCATGTGTTTACACCAGCTGTGGAAAGTGGAAGCTACCTGTGATAATTGCAGTTGTTTGTGTACTTGAAAAAATGGCAATCTTGGTGCAATAAATGGGGGGCATGGAGGGCGTTTAGAAAGAGGCACACTTTTAAGCATCATCACACCGGTGTCCATGACAGGTACCACTCATCCAGGCCACTCTATGTTAATTTGGGGGGCCACTGAGAAACAGAGGAGTTGTCTGAGCCTTGTTGTCCTATGTTACGCCTGGCCAGGATGTAATTGTGCCTTCACCTGTTCCTCCAATCTCCCTGCGGTTAGCTGCATTTGGAGGACACTCATCAGGAGAGGAACCCATCAAAACCTGCCCGCCAGAGTTGCCTCAAAAGCCTTGTACATGCAAATATCGCACCCCTTTTATGTCATGTTGGAGAGTGGAGTGACCTCTGCCCTCTGCCCTCCTCTCTCAACTACTTATCCCTTCCGCATTTCCCCTCTGGAGGTGGCACCTCTCCGAGTAGGTTGACTGGGTTAGACTTTAATTAATGAAATGTATGATAATGTGATTTCTGTAATAGAATGACATAGTCTAATGGTGTTGTGTGATTATGATTAATACAGCACTTTACAACATGAAAATCCAGCCAAGGGCTAAATGACGGCCCTTTTTGATTCTCGACCTCGACCCACCAAAGAAACTGACCCGATCAGAACAAGTTCTCTTTACAAGTTCAGCAGATTCTTTGATTTGATATCTGCAGGGTTAATCTCAAAACAACAGCCCAAATGTTATCCGGACGAACATGACAGCTCTCATTATCAGACTTTTTTTTTTTTTTTGAAGGTTATGCCAAGGATGCAGACAAACGGTCTCCTGGAGGAACGGAGAACTTTCACAGGTGTCTGCAGAGGAGCGTTAGTCACCCTCATACCTTGTGAATTCGATAATTAATACTGTAATTCAACTAAAACCACTCGGCGTGAGCCGTAATGAAAACTGATGTAGCTACTCAGCACAGTGAGCATCACAGGTGGGCCCAAATTAATGTGCAAATAGAGCTAAATTGCCTGTGCTTAGTGTTTTCGTCAGCACCATTTCAGTTTGTTGGAACTATCAGTAATTAATTCTGATATAACAAAGTCATAAATTTAAGGTTAAACACAGGCATTACCTTCAGATGCAGTGACGGGGTGCTCGATTGAGAGTCCCAGCTGGGATCCAACATCTCACCATTACTGAGAGATCAGATGAGCCCTTTGAGACAAAGAACTACAAAATGCTGTCAACTGCGGTTAGTGGACTAAGATACTCAGATCCCCATGCAGATGAAAAATACATTTAGTAAAATATCAAGTTTGGCTTTAAAATCATCTTTGGAATATTTGACATGAAGGAAGGGTTAAGGTTAATTTTGTTTTGTGTTTTGTTAAGTTATGTGTGAACGATGTGAATCAAAACATTTTTATTCCTTTTTTTTTTTTTATTACTTTAACAAAGCATCTCATTTACTGAAAATGGTGCCTGAAAACAAACCACAGACAAATCAGAAAAATAATCACACATTTATGAATATTTAATATCATAGTCACGGCAAATAAGGCAAGTAATTAGTGGTTTCCATAAATTTGCAAATTGTTATTTCATGTTGATGAAAGAGCTTCAGTTTTCCTCATAAATTATTCATATATCAACAAAAGTTTAGCGGAAAGGAATGAAAAGTGAAAATTGCTGGACTATGTGAATACATGCACACATGCTGGAAAATACATTTGACAAGAAAATGTTGATACTGAGCTCAGACAACAGCATTTATCCTAGATATGCAGTGAGATTTACATTTTAAAGTCAATTATTGTCATGTTTATAAGTGCCATGTACAAAGTACAATGGAAAGCATGCAAAAAAAGAAAGAAGTAAATCACCTACAAAACAGACCCCCAAATATGATTATCCTCCTGCAAGGGACACCCATTCTAAAATTTAAAAGGCATATATTTTCAAGTATAAAGACCCAAAATTAATAGTATGAAATATTGCTATTTTACATTATTACATTTTCTTCTGCTTACCATTATACTGTTCAGTTAGATGTATTATTTAAATCAAATTTATATCATTTTATTTTAATACATTCTTATTTATTTGAATCACATTTATTTAATTCTAATTTTTATTTAATTCTCTAAACTTTTCCATGGACCCCTAGCACTCCCTTGCGGCACTAGAGGGTCTCCAGACCCCAGTTTGTAACCAACTGAGTTAGGAGATAGAAAATATAACTATAAAAACACTAGAAGGCCCAACCATTATAAAAAGCAAACATTTTTGGAATCAAATCTTTGAATTTCCACCAGGCCAGATCATCGATCTTTCCCACATCCTCCAAAGTAACTCATCCACAAACATGGAACATTAGCGAAAAGAGCCTCTTTGTGATTGTTGTCGGTGTGTGTGTGTGTGTGTGTGTCTGTGTGCATTTAGAGGGGTGGGGTGCAGGGGTTAATGTTTCGGTGGAGCCGTGAGACGCAGTGAGTCAGAAAACAAGAGCAAAACAAATCTGTGATCTGGAACTTCCCAAGCACCCACTCAGGAGGGATTAATGAGGAGTACACTGCTGTGAAATTACGTGCCCTTTGAGTCAAGAAAATGGCCTTAGTGGTGCATGACCTTGAAATGAGGTGAGACAAACCTCACCTGAACCACAATTAACAACGTTACATGGGCCGAGTTTGACATTAGCAGACAAAAGAATACAAAAGTCAATATTTTATGTGGTAAAATTTGTTTTCAACCCACATCGGGGCTAATTTTCTGAGGCCCAACGCGAGCCGCCTAAAGACTGCGTTTGATTAAAAGGTATTACGGAATAGGAACACTTGCTCGCCAAGCGGATGTTTGTTTGTCTTTGTCGACCGGTGGCCGCTTTTATCTTTTGTGTAATTCTCTGTCTGCTGAAATGTGTTTAAAGAGATGAATTGGGATTGGAGGAGCCGTCCTGACATGATTATGAAGGATTCATCGGGAGCCATCTGCCATCGTTATGAAAGGGGGTGAGGGTGGGTTCGCACGGCGAGTGTGGAGAGACAGCGGACCTTCTGTTCAGCAGTCTTCCTGCTATCACACAATAGACAAGCCTTTAGCGTGTTGAATTAACGCACTTGCGCATCCAGCTCGCCTTCGCGAGGGACAGTTGTGGGGTCGGGCAGACGCGTCGAAGGTACGAATGCGTTCTCCAAGATGTACGCGGCCAAACAGGCGGAAAATCTGTGATGCTTTCCCAGAGCGAAGTCCAGGTAACAGAAGGACGAGGGTTCTCGCTGAACATATAGTCTACGTCATATTCACACACCAGTTGGAGGAATTTAAGGAGCAGATGGGTTCTATTGCTCATCAAAACGTCCAGTTGCTCTTCAAAAAGGACGAGGCCGGAAATGAAGCCAGCGCGAGCTTGTTCTGATGGCACATAAGAGATATGCTTGAAAATCACACATTGTTTTCTCTCACTATTTAAATTTGTCTTCGGATAGCAACTGACTGTACAGGCCAACATAAATCTGTCAGTGATGGGATTATTACCGCATTAGCATGACACTGGTTTTCAGATTAATTTAAGTGTTTATACTTCTGTTTTTATCATTTTAAAAAGAGACGTGGATAAAAACAAGTACAAAAACACTGTAAAAAACAATATTCTCTGAAAAAAAGGGGGGGGGGGAGACATTGTTCCACTTTTAATAATAACATTATGTAATAAACATCAACTTAATACATGAAATGTAACTCAAACCCCGTAATGTTAATCAAATGTGATGCTTAATGCATAACTTCAGGGAATGTCATAATTCGGCTTACACAATATATATATTTTTTAACAAATATTTAATGTAAATGTACATCTTATTATATTCAGAGTAGCCTATTATACAGTGTGAAGTATAATAAATTTCATAATTTTTACTCCCAAAGCCATACATCCTGCAGTATTTTACAATAAAATTACATTTAACATTAGGCATTTAACAGATTTTTGTTTCAATTTCTCCGATAAAATGGATTTTATTATTTTATTTTATAACTATAGTGACTAAATACTGATAATACACTATATGTATTTTTGACAGTTCAACAGCAACTATTCAAGATCAAATGTAAAAATCAGTCACTAAAAAGTGAAAACCCATATTGATGGAACACTATTCTAAATATTGGGGGTGACGCATTCAGCTCAATGATTTTAAATGATTTTAACACCAAAACCAAAGAAGCGAAATGGATGTAGAGGCCTAGAGCCAGATTTACTGACATGATTCTGTTGGATCAGTAGTCCACATCCACAACTTTTATTTCTGCTACTTTAGTCAGTTCTGAGCGAGCGGTTTCTCTTTAAAGACCCTGCATCACCCGTTTCACTTGCCATCGATGCTGTGGACATAAAATCTCACTATAAAAAGATTTATATCACTCTCTTTATAACTTGATTTATATTGCACGTCTTTAGACCATTTCTCCTCTAAAAAAAGTCATCGATGTGCACACAATAGACAGGGCGATCATTACCACAGTAAAAGGTGGTTGTGGCAAGTCTTTTCATCCTTGTAGGAGAATTAAATTTCACATGACTGCGCCTTAAAAAAATTCAATTGAATCATATATCGTCAGCTTAGTTTGAGGCAGAGCGAGCACCACGTCCAAAGTGATCATAACTGCGGTGAATTGTGGCCCGTAACCTCTGAAGTAAACGGTCAGAAATCTCAGCGCCGTCTGGGCATCTTTTTGACAGCCTGTTACGAACATGAACCCAAGGAGAATCAGAAGCAAATAATCCCCAGGGATCCGCTCTCTTCCCTGCATTGTTTTAACATAGTGCCTCCACCTATTACAATCCTGCCATCACTTCACATTACAGGTCAAAGTTATGGTGCTTAATTACATGCCGCCTGCTCCCCGCTTCTAATAACCTGTCATTTGGGGGGAATTTGAATGTCACACCATATTGTGGAGCCGTAATGGCGTCCGGCAGATCCACTGATGGGACGTTTTAGGACAATTATAGCAGATATTCAAATCGCAGGTGGGATATTGAGTGACCCGCAGCATATACAGATTTTCTGTCACTGTCTGAGACACACACACACTTCCTCCTCCACACTCAGAACTTGACCCTGCGATCCTCAGCGCTTGACATTGACTAAATGAACGCCTCCACCGCCGAAATAGTTTAACTGTAGCCTGATCGCTTTTATTATCCTTCTAATCCAGATATCAGCTATTTCATCAAGCCGGAAGATATGCATGTCATGAATTATTTTGACACGGGGACCTTTTAATTTTCTCCAGCAATATTTCATCCCACCAATCAGCGCCTGAAGTCAGCGGTGCCGCGCGGCCGTGGCGGTGTTAGAGGACAGTGCTCTCCCGACGGCTTCAAATCATCTGGGAGCTGTAATGAGCTATGGACACAATTATTATCATCTCCTGTGCTCACACATTTCATCAGCCCAAGGGGGGCAGATGCAAGATCACACGCACAGGGAGACTTAAACATAACACAAGCCATCCTATATAAAAGTGTTATACTCCATGATATTCTGGGGTAAATTTAAACCCTATTGATGGCATTTATTGGAATTATTTTGAGTCATTCTTTTGTTTACAATAATGCACTTACTATGAAAATCTAGGGACTGACATAGCACAGAATTGTCCTTGTTTTTGAAAGTGGAGTGTAGTATAATTCAATATCAAAGGCATAATAAAGGGAGGAGGCGGACCACTTATGCAAAAAAAAAAAAAAAAAAAAAAATTGAAGAAATAACACTCAATATGATGGCTAAAAGAATGTAAGGTGGACGTAATTTCACCAAGTACAACATGATCCTTTTTTGATCCTGGAACAACATTTCAATCAACCAATCAGATTTGAGGGACAAGTTTACAGATTATGTCTAGTTTAGGCTTACAACAAGGGTTAGGTGCTTTTACGTCAGTGTTATTCACCGATCATTTCTCTATGATTTTAGAGATAACTTATGGGTAGGGTTAGGTTTAGGGGTAGGGGTAGGGATAAGATTAGGACTACATTTTTGGACAGAAATGTTGTTCCTAGAGCAACAAAATGTGTTGATACAGGAACATGACTTGCTTGGCAAAACCACAGTGACCATTTTTGCACAATTTAAGCTAAGGAGGTGCAGCTCTGACATGCTTTTGAAAAACAATAGTGACAACTAATATTTTAGATTCCTGTCTTTTCCATTACATTGATAAGAACTGTATGTCAAAATCTTTGTATTTTCAGTTTCAAGGACTTTTAGTTTGCTATCATGTGTTCCTGTTTTTTTTCTCTTTTCGTGAATATAGTGACACTGTACTGACATTGGCAAGATGGCCGCCTAGTGGACTGATGCTATATATCTTATTGTAAACGATTTATATGTATATGTATCATTGTTTTTATATCTTTTGACCTTATAATTTTTAATCAAAATGTCATAACTCGATCTTCCGGTGAAAATGATAAATTCTCCATCCATTTTGTCCACTTAAACCCCTCCACTCCATTATCAAGTTTGGAGCGCTAACATCTCAAAATCCCTGCCGTACCTTTTATGATAATCCTTTTCACTCGAATGTTCATCAGAATAAGAAAGAAAATGCTGTGTCTCAATGAAGAAAGAAAATGCTGTGGCACCTACTTGCAATGCAACCAAATACAGAAACTTGCTGAAAATACTCACAACGCAATCAATTATAGAAACAAGCTGCAAATACTCAAAACTTGCTGCAAATACTCACAACGCAACCAAAATACAGAAACTTGCTGAAAATACTCACAACGCAATCAATTATAGAAACAAGCTGCAAATACTCAAAACGCAACCAAATACAGAAACTTGCTGCAAATACTCACAACGCAACCAAAATACAGAACCTCGCTGCAAATACTCACAACACAACCAAAATAAAGAAACACGCTGCAAATACTCACAACACAACCAAAATAAAGAAACAAGCTGCAAATACTCACAACACAACCAAAATAAAGAAACACGAGGCAAATACTCACAACGCAACCAAAATACAGAAACACACTGCAAATACTCACAACGCAACCAAAATACAGAAACACTCTACAATTAATCACACCACAACCATAATGTAGAAACACGCTGCAAATACTCACAACACAACCAAAATACAGAAACACTCTGCAAATACTCACAACGCAACCAAAATACAGAAACACGCTGCAAATACTCACAACACAACCAAAATACAGAAACTGTACTCACAACGCAACCAAAATACAGAAAGACGCTGCAAATACTCACAACACAACCAAAATACAGAAACACTCTTCAAATACTCACAACACAACCAAATACAGAAACATGCTGCAAATACTCACAACACAACCAAAATAAAGAAACACGCTGCAAATACTCACAACACAACCAAAATAAAGAAACACGCTGCAAATACTCACAACACAACCAAAATAAAGAAACACGCTGCAAATACTCACAACACAACCAAATACAGAAACACGCTGCAAATACTCACAACACAACCAAAATAAAGAAACACGCTGCAAATACTCACAACACAACCAAAATACAGAAACACGCTGCAAATACTCACAACACAACCAAATACAGAAACATGCTGCAAATACTCACAACACAACCAAATACAGAAACACGCTGCAAATACTCACAACACAACCAAATACAGAAACATGCTGCAAATAATCACAACACAACCAAATACAGAAACACGCTGCAAATACTCACAACACAACCAAAATACAGAAACACTCTACAATTAATCACACCACAACCATAATGTAGAAACACGCTGCAAATACTCACAACACAACCAAA
Source organism: Pseudorasbora parva (assembly GCF_024679245.1). Lineage (NCBI taxonomy): Eukaryota > Metazoa > Chordata > Actinopteri > Cypriniformes > Gobionidae > Pseudorasbora > Pseudorasbora parva. The sequence goes on along the minus strand of NC_090195.1, from coordinate 12,784,045 downwards.
ATACAGAAACACGCTGCAAATACTCACAACACAACCAAAATACAGAAACACTCTTCAAATACTCACAACACAACCAAATACAAAAACACGCTTTAAATACTCACAACACAACCAAAATAAAGAAACAAGCTGCAAATACTCACAACACAACCAAAATACAGAAACACGCTGCAAATACTCACAACACAACCAAAATACAGAAACACGCTGCAAATACTCACAACACAACCAAAATACAGAAACACTCTACAATTAATCACACCACAACCATAATGTAGAAACACGCTGCAAATACTCACAACACAACCAAATACAGAAACACGCTGCAAATACTCACAACACAACCAAAATACAGAAACACTCTACAATTAATCACACCACAACCATAATGTAGAAACACGCTGCAAATACTCACAACACAACCAAAATACAGAAACACGCTGCAAATACTCACAACACAACCAAAATACAGAAACAGGCTGCAAATACTCACAACACAACCAAAATACAGAAACACGCTGCAAATACTCACAACACAACCAAATACAGAAACACGCTGCAAATACTCACAACACAACCAAAATACAGAAACACGCTGCAATTACTCACAACACAACCAAAATACAGAAACTGTACTCACAACACAACCAACATACAGAAACACGCTGCAAATACTCACAACACAACCAAAATACAGAAACACGCTGCAAATACTCACAACACAACCAAAATACAGAAACTCGCTGCAAATACTCACAACACAACCAAAATATAGAAACTGTACTCACAACACAACCAACATACAGAAACACGCTGCAAATACTCACAACACAACCAAAATACAGAAACACGCTGCAAATACTCACAACACAACCAAAATACAGAAACCCGCTGCAAATACTCACAACACAACCAAATACAGAAACACGCTGCAAATACTCACAATACAACCAAAATAAAGAAACACGCTGCAAATACTCACAACACAACCAAAATACAGAAACACGCTGCAAATACTCACAACACAACCAAAATACAGAAACACGCTGCAAATACTCACAACACAACCAAAATACAGAAACCCGCTGCAAATACTCACAACACAACCAAAATACAGAAACACGCTGCAAATACTCACAACACAACCAAAATACAGAAACACTCTTCAAATACTCACAACACAACCAAATACAAAAACACGCTTTAAATACTCACAACACAACCAAAATAAAGAAACAAGCTGCAAATACTCACAACACAACCAAAATACAGAAACACGCTGCAAATACTCACAACACAACCAAAATACAGAAACACGCTGCAAATACTCACAACACAACCAAAATACAGAAACACTCTACAATTAATCACACCACAACCATAATGTAGAAACACGCTGCAAATACTCACAACACAACCAAATACAGAAACACGCTGCAAATACTCACAACACAACCAAAATACAGAAACACTCTACAATTAATCACACCACAACCATAATGTAGAAACACGCTGCAAATACTCACAACACAACCAAAATACAGAAACACGCTGCAAATACTCACAACACAACCAAAATACAGAAACAGGCTGCAAATACTCACAACACAACCAAAATACAGAAACACGCTGCAAATACTCACAACCAAATACAGAAACACGCTGCAAATACTCACAACACAACCAAAATACAGAAACACGCTGCAATTACTCACAACACAACCAAAATACAGAAACTGTACTCACAACACAACCAAAATACAGAAACTGTACTCACAACACAACCAACATACAGAAACACGCTGCAAATACTCACAACACAACCAAAATACAGAAACACGCTGCAAATACTCACAACACAACCAAAATACAGAAACTCGCTGCAAATACTCACAACACAACCAAAATATAGAAACTGTACTCACAACACAACCAACATACAGAAACACGCTGCAAATACTCACAACACAACCAAAATACAGAAACACGCTGCAAATACTCACAACACAACCAAAATACAGAAACCCGCTGCAAATACTCACAACACAACCAAATACAGAAACACGCTGCAAATACTCACAATACAACCAAAATAAAGAAACACGCTGCAAATACTCACAACACAACCAAAATAAAGAAACACGCTGCAAATACTCACAACACAACCAAATACAGAAACACGCTGCAAATACTCACAATACAACCAAAATAAAGAAACACGCTGCAAATACTCACAACACAACCAAAATACAGAAACCCGCTGCAAATACTCACAACACAACCAAATACAGAAACACGCTGCAAATACTCACAATACAACCAAAATAAAGAAACACGCTGCAAATACTCACAACACAACCAAAATACAGAAACACGCTGCAAATACTCACAACACAACCAAAATACAGAAACACGCTGCAAATACTCACAACACAACCAAAATACAGAAACCCGCTGCAAATACTCACAACACAACCAAATACAGAAACACGCTGCAAATACTCACAACACAACCAAAATAAAGAAACACGCTGCAAATACTCACAACACAACCAAAATACAGAAACACGCTGCAAATACTCACAACACAACCAAATACAGAAACACGCTGCAAATACTCACAACACAACCAAAATACAGAAACACGCTGCAAATACTCACAACACAACCAAAATACAGAAACACGCTGCAAATACTCACAACACAACCAAATACAGAAACACGCTGCAAATACTCACAACACAACCAAAATACAGAAACACGCTGCAAATACTCACAACACAACCAAAATACAGAAACACGCTGCAAATACTCACAACACAACCAAATACAGAAACTCGCTGCAATACGCACAGCACAACCAAAATACAGAAACACTCTGCAAATACTCACAACACAACCAAAATACAGAAACACTTCACTTACAACACAACCAAATACAGAAACACTACAAATATATATTTGCTGCACATTTCTGTATTTGATTGCGTTGTGAGTAGGATATTTGCAGTGCATTTCTTTATTTGGTTGCATTGACTATTTGCTGCACATGTTGTCAAACTGATGGAGATGTTTTCTTAATTTGCCAACACGATCACATGGTAATGCGTATCAATAGTACGAGTGTGCAATCTCGTAGAATGCATAAGCCAAAATTAGTTTTGGCGTGCATATGATACGCACTGTATGGCATGCATATGACCCGCTCTTGGCTAGGATTTAGGGTGGATTCACGTTCACCCCACGTGAAGGGTTCGCACGTATAATATGCCATAAAGTGCGTATCATATGCACGTGAAAAACCGCGTACCATATGCATATACATTCCACGAGATTGTGAGATCTGGGCTCAATTTGCTGGTGTTTTTTTTCTTTTTGCATGTGTTTTCTACAGTCGCAGCATATTGAGCTCTCGCGGTGACCATAAGAAAAGCTCTGCCGCTACGTCCGTTACATCCACTTAGTCCCACCCAGCGGACAATAAAATTTTTTTTTGGAATAATTGTATTTAAAAGTACTTTAACTAAAAACACAAGCTTCAAATGTATGATTTTAAAGACTCCAGAGTCCAGACTGTCTTGCCTCAGACTTCTATTGTAAACATGTTTATGATTTAAAAAAAGAAACACTTCTTATAAACACTTCAAAAACAGTAATCGATAATTCGAAGGACCACAAGGTCCAGATTTTAGATCTTTGTACCGTGTCTCAGACTGCCTCGTTGCGTCTAACCTCATTGCATCATGATTTCTGCCGATAAATGTATGTGGAAAAGCTGGTCCCATTCCTAAATCTGGGAATCCATGACCTTCTCCCAACCAGGTGATGACCCCAGATTTAAAATGAAGCATTACAGATTACAGAGCATTACACAACAAGACGCAATTCCATCAACCTTTGAGGAAAAGAAAAATGTTTCAATTAAATCTCCAGTATCAGCACCGGCGCTGATTACACACACACTTTCACATCCTCAAAAAGTTATTTGACATAAATTACGGGTGTCACATCATTTTCCTGCACACAGAGTGTAATTTACAGCCGATCCCATTGACTGGGAGCTGAACCTCAAATAAAATCGTCAAACTGCCTGGGCAATAAGATGCACCTTTCTCTCCCATCAGCACACAATCAGTCCACCGGCCACAGGCAGATTAACAATGCAAATACTGCTCATGATAGTAACGACACATTTATGCACAAACACTGAGCTGAGGTCGATATCTTTCAAAGCCAGGGAGGTTTGGAGGCATTGGCTTTATCAGTGTCCCTCTTCAAATAAAATGAACTGCCTATAAGAGGAGGGAAGAGATGCATCTGTAATACTCAATAAATTAAAACATGATTTAGCGGAATTCATAGCATCACTGTATTTGTCTTCAAGGTGAGTTTAAAGGTCTTTAAGACAGTTTGCTTCAAATCTAGAAATGAAAAACATCAGCTATATAAATATGGATATACACTGTATACATTGCAGATTCCATGTGTCTTAAAAAACAATCTAAAGACCTTTTCTAGACTGCATCAGTACATTTATTAACAGAAATCAGTGAATTTATGAATGTAAGTGGGACACTTAATATGTCATTGTGTATATTCTTCCATTAATCAAAATATTGGTTGCACTTTATTGTATAGTATGTGTACTTACCTAAGAAAGAACTGGGTAATATAAGGTAACTACATGGGTTAAGGTTAGGTTTAGGGTTAGTACCTAGTTATTACCCAGTTATTGTAATTACTATAATAAGTATAGTATGTACATGACTAAAAGGACTGTAAAATAAAGTGCTACCATTTTTATTTTCAAAATGGGATGACATTTAGCATGTGTATGTTTTAAAAACAGTTGAGACCTATTTGCCATAAAATAAAGCAACAAAGAATGAAATATTGTCATATTTGGCAACTCATAAGTTAGAAAATGTAAATATAAGGTCAGGTGCACTTCCTGTTCACCTTTGTATTAACTGCCAACCCTATTTAACAGCTAAAATTGTATCAAATCACTTTCTCTTTTTATTCTCACTTGTTTCATATTCTATGAAATATTATGGATGTTTCAAAATGTTTTTAAAAAGTATTTAAAAGTTCTACAAAATTTTAAAAACAATATAGGCTACAGGTTTGACATAATGGAATTTATCCCATAATTAGCTGATTGATATATATTTGATATATATTTGTTAAATATAAAAATAATCTCCAAAAGTTCCTACTAGATAAACTAAAATATAGTGTAGGTAAGTGGGACTTTTATATGGATGAAATTTTATATTAGGCTAAATGGACTAAAAAAAAAGTAACCAAAATAAACCTCAGAATTTCTACTTGATCAGCTCATATAAATACATTTAATTGGTGAATGATTTAATCATCTATTACATAACATTTTTACTAGAATAATAACAGATAAATTACATTCTATTGATAACAGGTTATTGTTTAGGTTACCTGAAAAGCACTTTTTACAAAGAAGGATCTAATTGGATTGGCTAAGGATTCATTTTTGATCCCATTAGGATCTTTTAGTGTTGTTGGTCACAAACGATGACAGGAAATTCCTTACCATTCCTTGAGAATTTGACCACTTCTCAAACTGTTGACAAGTCGACGTTTAAAGCGGTTATCAGAATGTTTCTTAAACTGGTCTTAGTCTCATTTAGTCTCAATAAACGCCTGCACACGGCCCTCACAAAGCTGTCATCAAACACTTAAGCACATGACAAGGCAAAACATGCACTTTGTCCTTAAATGTGATCGCTTAGTAAGGAAGCAGCGCTTCACTGCATGAAAATCATAGCCAACCAGCGCCTCCTAGTGTCAGGACTGATATAGTTACTGTAACAAACGCGTCAGACATTTCACCAGAGGCTTGGAGAAGTCTCACTGGGTAGCTCTGGCTTTTGAAAGCCAACATCTATAGAGTCACATAGTACTAACACAATTACCCCCAGCTAAACCTGCCATATGAGCGCAGTATGGTAGCCATATGCATGTCTTCTAGGCCTGTGGCCCAGTTGCAGTAGCTGACCCACTTCACATCACGATAATGCCATAGGGGTCTTTCAGAGATGAAGGTGTGTTTGTTGGAAAAGGTGCATAGTGATGATTGATGAGGTTTCCTGCGGCTTTCTGTTAGAAAACCTGTTAGAAGAGCAAAGCAGAATGACTTTGTCCTGATATCTCCCTATACATTAGGCCTACCCTGCAACATAGGAATCTACAATTGGACTAGGAACTTGTCGATTTACTTATTAAACCCCAGTGTTCTAGCACCATAGCTGGCCATGCATGTTCTGCTATCCATCTATGCAGAGCGGGAGGAGGTGGGTGTGGGTGTCCCTTGTGGCTCTTCACACCAAACATCAAATAAAAAAAAAAGATTTCCAGCCCTCCGCTCTCCGCTCTTCTGCAGGCCACATCACTTTGGCTGCTATTGTGACGCTGACAGTGCCCCCTGGCCAGAAGGTTAGACCCTGATTTTTACTACTCTGAGTACAAATATCTTATGAAACTGTTAAAGCAAAAATAGCTTTTACAGTATAGCCTAATGCAATTACACTGAACTGAGATGAATATTAAAATATTACAACAATACAAGGCAATAAACCAGAGGTGGGGGCTGATAACTAAATGAGCCAAACTTAGACCACTTTACAGCTCAAATAACATATTTTTGTATTATAGTCGACCAATAGGGTTTTTTCAGTGGTAAAGATAAAATAAATCATATGTTAAATATAATATTTACACTATCATACAAAGTTTAGGGTCAGTAAGGTTTGTAGTAAAGGACATATTAAATTGATCACAACTGATAGTAAACACTTTTACACTCTGAGAAATAAAAAAACGATTTCAAATAAATGCTTTTTTTCGTATTTTTGACTGACTAAAATAATGCAGCCTTGTTTGAGACAGGCGTTTTGAACAGACTTCTTTAAAAAACTTTTACAGACCCAAAACTTTTGAATGGTAGTCTGAAGTATATTAATAACTTTTTTGATTTAAAGGAAGTGTATGTAAGATTGTGGCCAAAACTGGTACTGCAATCACTTTCAAATGACTGTAGAGTGGTGTATCCCCCTCCCCCTGACTCGTGGTTGCCAGACTGCAGGATCAGCTGTTTGTAGCTGCAGCTGTGGCAACTAGAGCAGATCTGGCAACCCGGATGCAGGAACCTCCATAGGTGTAATGGTTTTTCATACCGTACAAATTGTATAATCTCTCCCCTTACAATAACCCTACCCATCACAGGAAACTTACTGCATTTTTACATAAAAATATATATATTCAAAAACCTTGTTTCATCATGTGGACCTCAATTTAGGTCCCCACGGTGACAAGTGTCAATGTGAATTCAGGTTGAAATACCCACTGGGAACAGAAACACACACACACACACACACACACACCAGAAATCATTTACCATCCATTAACAAAACTGTGGAATTGGGAACTGATAAAGTGTGGCGATAAACATGTATGTTAAAGAGATAGTTCACCCCAAAATGAAAATTTACTCACCCTCAAGTGGTGAACACAAGATATTTGTAAGTATGTTTTATAACCAAGGAGATCTCACAGTCATTGACTTCAGAGATCTGCTAGTTATAAACATTATTCCTTTGTGTTTCACTATATGAAAAATACAAGCTGCACATATCTAAAGTGCCTTGCCCCATTACTGTAAATGCATTTTTTGCCTACAAACTAAGCATGAGTCAAATAATATGCTATGGTGATCAACAGCAAGCCACGGATGGTGCTGAGACCTTTAAAGCCATAGTAGTATCAATTTAATTCATGGTAAGAAGCTTTCACAGAAAACTGGCTTAATTATCAGATGTTCGGTCGCTGCTGCTTGGTGTCCATGAGCATCCAGCTTAAATCGGAAAGAAGACAAAAACAGGAAGCAAGTTGATAGTAACAAATTGGTGTCACCACACCTAATGAAATGCAGTTTCCAGTGAGAAGAAAACAAAACACAACAAACCAAATTTATTTTATATATTTAATAATCCTTGTCATTACTGTGAACAGTCCAGAATTGTGTGTCCTAAAACTCTTTGTATATAACAGCGTATAAGCACTGTACATGAGAAGCTACTAAAATCTACCATCTGCCATGGGCTCTGGTTCTGCGTTCCTGGAATAACAGTGAACAGTAGCTCAAAAGGCTTCAAGGAGGGAGGACGTACAGTACAAGAGGAGGGAAATAAAAATACAGAAAATGCACAACTCATTTCAATTTGGATTTTGTTCATAAATATAACACTGATGGCCTCTCTCATCTTGCGCCCAACTAGAAGCACGCCACTGTGTATGGAGATTCAATTCTGTACACTAATGCTTCTTATGACAAATCCTTAATGTGAACCGACATGATGAGAGTTAAAAAAAACTGTTCTAAAAGCACTGCTGATTAAAATATTAAAATTATGAGGAAAAATAGAAGAGGGTGCAAACACTGATGCTTTGTAACAACCCAAGTGTTTCATCATAATAAAGTAAAAAAATGTAATTGATTTCAATAAAACAACAGCTACATGTAGGAAAGGGTTGTATTGGTTTGTGTAGACTCATTTTGATATTGATGTGTGCAGGTCTCCTTTTGGAAGCCTATACTGAACCACTTGCGGGAGAACGTGCACACATCCTGAATGCGATATGCGAGGTCAGTCGATCGTCTAAACTGTTAAAAGACACCGTCGGTCAGGGAGTTCTCAGAAAAAGGGGCGAGAGGTGATGGTCATGCAGAAGTGACAGGCGCATATCCCGTCAGATTTGACCAGGTCATGCGTTTGGCTAGCAGGCAAACACTAACATGATCATGTATATGAAAGGCCCTGAACAAAACATTCAGATTAAACAGGAAAAAAAAAAATCATTTTATAAATAGTCAGCACGGTATAATGGAAAAGTATGTAAAAGGTACAACAAAAACATAAATTCGTAAAGGTTCAGAGCTATATTAAAACATATTTCGCTAGTATAAAGAAGGTTATCTGGTGTTTGGCACATGCTGCAACAAACAAAACAAAAATGGTTAGCATTACACGCATAGTAACAGCCATTTTGTGGTGACTTCCCTTTACTGGAGGCGTTAAACCGCTGATTATTATTATTACTGCACACCAACCAGTGTTGATGTTTTAATTCTGTATCATGTGAAATCATCTCTGTGAGGAACCATATTTACCCATTTTAAACCTAAATATATCACGTCTTGAGAAGGCTTTAGAAGTTCAGCCGAAGCAAATAAAGAGGATTTAAAACCGTGAAAATGAATTGCATCAACAAGCTAAGTAGTAAAGGCACACACAGAAGGAAATGGGTTTTAAAAAAAAAATACAGCATGCTTTGAAAAGTGCTGATGAGTGGTAACATTAGGATTATCAAATAACTGAAATAACTGAAGTTGTTTAAAAAAAAAATGTACAAGAAAGCTGAGATGAAGGGTTAGAACACATCAGAAAACACCCAAATTCATATAGAAATGTAGAAAAGCTCAAGGTACGACCCACCCTAGCGAAACCCCGGGCTGTTTAGTCTCAACAGACACGAACCCGCGAGGAGGATCTGGGGTGAACCGTTTGAAAACCTTCTCCCAACCAAAAAATAAAAAAAAGTGAGTAAGAGAGAGCAGATACACACAAAATGCTTTCTGTGAACTTCTCCCAGTTGCTCTCAGGTTTTAGTGTCTCGTGTGGTGCGTATGCAGCGTTAACGTGAGTTTTCGGGAGCAGGTTGGATTGCGTACCATTTACAGCCGCCTGTCGTGGCATTTTTTAAAAGTTGGAACACGGTTATAAGTTTACTGCGAGATGCGCTCGGCAGTCTGCCGTGTCGAGGGCAGGCTGTAAAGAGGCGGGGCATGCTGGGAGTCATCGGGTCACCAGTAAAATGAGCGGGACAGGAAGTTGGCGGCCGTGTTTAGCCAGCTCACGCCATCTTGCACGGAGCCCAGTCTCGTCACGGCCTTGTGCTGCTCCTGAGACGGGCTCTCGTCCTCAGGCAGATAATCCGGCAAATTCAGGTTCTGCTCGACAACCACATCCGAGTCCTCTTGGAATGGGATTACGATCTGGATGAGAGGGAAAAGAGAACAATAACCCATTTTGTTTTAATTGCCAAGCTAGCAAGCAGTACAACATGGAATTAAATATATAAGCAACTAAAAACAAGTACATAAATTAGCAGCCAAAACAACAAAACAGAAAGCTAACCATCAGAGTAAACATGTTTCCAATATATAATGAAAGAATCTTACTATTAGAGCTGGGAAAATACTTAGATAAAAAATATTCAAAATTATTTTGTAGTTATATAACTTTAAAGGTTTATAAAAATATTTTGTTAATATCTTATTCAGCAAGAATACATAAAACTGATTAAAAGTGACATTCTTTTGAACTTTCTATTCATCTAGTAATGCTGAAAAATGCATCAGTTTCCACAAAAATAGTAAGTAGCAAAACTGGTTTCAACTGTGATGATGAAAAATCTGTGTTCAATCTCTGTTTGTGTTCAATCCTCAAATAAAGATTCAAATGGCCATAAATCAGTGAATCGATCAATGATTCGGATCGCCAGCGTCACGTGATTTGAGCAGTTTGGCAGCATGACACGATCCAAATCATGAATCAATATGCTAATTCATTACCGTTTGAAGGTTTGAAAACAAACGCGGAAGAGAAGACAATGCTGAATAAAGTTGTAGTTTTTGGACCAAAATGTATTTGAGATGCTTCAAGAGATTCTACTAACTAAAATAATAATAATAATAATTCGTTACATTTATATAGCGCTTCTCTAGGCCCTCAAAGCGCTTTACATAGATGGGGGAATCTCCTCAACCACCACCAATGTGCAGCACCCACCTGGATCCGAAAGACGGTGCTCTTTGACAGTACAGTGTCCCATCACTATACTGGGGTGTTCGGACCCACACAGACCACAGGGTGAGTGCCCCCTGCTGGCCTCACTAACACCTCTACCAGCAGCTACCTGGTTTTCCCAGTTGGTCTCCCATCCAGGTACTGGCCAGGCTCAGCCCTGCTTAGCTTCAGTGGGAAACCAGTCTTAGGCTACAGGGGGATATGGCTGCTGGTACAACTAACTGATGTCACATATGGACTACTCTGATGATGTTTTTATTCCCTTTCTGGACATGGATAGTATAGTGTGCATACACTTAGACACGTTCTCAGACTGAATATAAAATATCTTAAACTGTGTTCCGAAGATGAACGGAGGTCTTACGGGTGTGGAACGACATTAGGGTCATTAATGACATCAATTTCATTTTTGGGTGAACTAACCCTTTAAGATTCAATTGTATTACATTGAATTGGTAAAAACTGATTCAACAACTTATTTTGCAACGTTCAAATAAGCCCTAATGTGGCATTTTGGAATGTATTAAAATATTTAAATCCATTAAATTATTTCAATTTAGTGAAAACCTAACAATATTTTACATTTTGAATCTACTAAAGAATGGCTGTTTGGTCAAAATTATGATTGCCTTGATTTGAATACATCTCTTAAACCATTTTAACCATTTTAAGAAAACATACGGCTAAACATTTACAAGACATTTTTTTTAATTACATCACCCTAGCTAGCCTTAACACAGCGCTTTCTCTTTGTGCCAGTTCAAAGAAAAAAGCCTGATCAACAAGTCCATTCCTCAATCAACTGTGCCACCTGCTGGTTGTTAAAGGAGGTGCGTGCTAAAGCAGTGTTCCAGCCCGCAGGGCTGCCGGCCACCGGAGGTCATGACTGTGCCGCTGCAGGTAGAGATCGCCCTTCCAATTCAACCAGAGAGGACACATCTTTCTTTACTGACCACACAGTGCCTATTTGCACTGCATGCAAGAGTGTGTATGTATCTCCGGGGCCCTCTGACACATGGTTTCAGGGGAAAAGGGACATCCTGAGTGATCATGTGATGAGGGGAAAATGAGTAACTCTTCTGAAGGGGAGGAATAGCAGGGATCACCCTATCATACAGACAGTACCAGCTCACATGACAAACTGCATTACTCTCAGCCTTCTCATGGCTTCGAGGACAGATGCAGCCATGACAGCATCGGCTAACATCCTCAGGTAGAGGTAGTCAACAAAACCTAATGCAGCTTCCATTCAACACCGTTATATTTACACTCTCACGTCCATGGAATGCACAAGGAGGTCAATTTTCAAGATATTTTTTTCCAGAAGAAAGTATATAGTAACCGAGGCTTGTCTAGCTTTAAAAAGTGACATGAAGATTAATACTTGTACTTGGTTGAACTATCCATTTTTAGATATGTTTGTTTGATTTACTCACCTCCGATCCGTCTTCCCCCTTCATTACCTGCTGTGCTTTCATGACTTTGGTTGAAGCTATAGCAGTTCCCAAAGCCTGAAGAATGAAAAAAATAATAATGCATGAGAAGGCTGAAATTGATTCTGAAGGAGAGAAAACAACAACAACAAACACACACACTTTATGGAATCGAGATGCTATTAGAAAAACTTTTCTTTCAAACTGTTAGTTTCAGTGAACTGGTTAAATTGATTTATTATTCTTTTTTATATCACCACCAGTCAAAACATTTTTTACAGACATCCTCAACCTAAATTTTTTAAGTTTATTAAAATGTGTACTTAAAAAAAATGAAATATTACAATTTAAAATAACTTTTCTATTTTAATATATTTTAAAAAGTAAATGTATTCCTGTGATGTCAGCTGATTTTTCTGCATCATTACTCCAATCTTCAGTATCACGTAATCCTTCAGAAATCATTCTAATAATTTAGAAATAATTTGCTGATGAAGAAAAAATTCATCTTATTATCAATGATGAAAACAGTTTAATATTAAATGCTTAATATTTTGTGAGAACATTTTTCAGGATTCTTTGATGAATGATAGTTCAAAAACAGCATTTAATTATTTATTTTGTTAGCGCTGGGCAATAGATTCATTTTTGTTTACATCATATATGTGTGTGTACTGTGTATAATTATTATATATATAAAAATACACACTCCATGTATGTAAGAAATATTTCCATGTATACACTATGCATGTACAGTATGTATGCATGTATGTATACTTGTGCTGCAACGACGGAAATACGTCGACGTTCATGAAATGCGTCGACGCGTTGTGTCAGACGTTCATCTCGCGTAATGTTGGCTTCTGCTCCTGGTTCTATCACAAAAACCTAGACCGCGAATATCAAAAGTATGGGAATACTTTAAACAGAGGCCAAACAGTGTTTCCCACACACAGACTAATTTGTGGCGGACTGCCACATAATCAATAACGGCCGCCACATTCGTCATTCATTCATTTTTACGCTATTTAAAAGACGCACGCATATTCGTTTAGCTGCATTTCCTTAAGATCTCTCTCCGCCCTTTTGCGCGTCTCTTACTCACACACACGCGCGTTGCATTCGACCGTAAAACAAGTTTTATTGCATTTTGGCGCATTTAGTATGACATAGCTTTTAAAACCAGAGCAGTTGAATGACAGAGTTGCGACACGCCTTCATCACGCGGCAGCGCGCGGTCACGACGCTCATATAATTCTGTATTTCCTATAATTCTATATTTTATATAATTCGCGGTGTCAATCAATACAGCGTTTCCCAACCGGGATCCCGAGCAAAAGTTGCGGGGACGCACTTACACTTCGGTTCATCTCGCATCTGATGACGCATCTTTAATATGGGTTGTAACTTGGAAATAATGCTGTATGTATGTTTCTGTAGATGGATACACGTGCTGACTCCTCAGGTATACACTACAACAACAGCGATAATAAAAGAAAAACGTGGGCAAAACGGTCTCTCTTTGTAAACTTTATAAAACGCATGCGAATGCTGCTGTACGTCCGAATATGAGCAGTCATTTTCACCGTCATCACCCGCATGTAGCCAGGAGACTCGAATGAGAAGATCTGTCTTTGTGCACTCGTCCCAAAGCGCGCAAATATTGAGTTCTTTCAAATCCTGTGCTTAAACGGACAAACTCGCAAAAAGTATGTCAAAATGTCATAGCCTACTCTATGCCTTAAGTGAACTTTATACTAAAAATACGACGACTATCCGTGGGTCTTAAAGGGGCAGTAGCCTTCACTGCTGTCTGTTTAATGTCAAACAAAAGATAAAGACATCACTTACTGCTCCTGACTGAATAGCTTTTGTAAGTTTAATAAGGATTTTTTATTTTTTATTTTAAACAGTTAAATGTGTGGTTATTTTACTTTTGATTACTTCATTCCATGTCTCTACCTAAAAACTAATGTTAGACCTACCTAAAAAGCATTGTTTATTTTATTCTCATCTTTGCTCAATAGTATTTATTTGTGCTGCTGCTTCTATTTAAGTTATCTGTTCTTATTTTCTTTATTTTCATTTGACAGGAGTCCTTTTTCACCTGAACATAGTAAATACCGAACTGTACTGAAATGTGAACCTAAAACCGTTATACAAAGCGAACTGTGAGCAGTCTGTACTGTTACACCTCTAGCGTAACTTATGTGAGGGGGTGCCACAGAATTTTGAAAAATTTCAAAGGGTAAAAAAATGAATCGTTAGATTAGTCGACTAATCGAAAAAATAATCGTTAGATTAGTCGACAGAAAAAATAATCGTTAGTTGCAGCTCTAATGTATACACACACACACATACACAATATAAATGTATGTGTGTGTATTTATACATAATAACTATATACAGTACACACGTATATGTTGTAAACACAAACTTATATTTTGGAATGCGATTAAACGTTTGCCTGCACTAATTTTTTTTGTTGTTGTTCAAAAAAAAAACTTTTTTATCAGTATAATGCATCCTTGCTAAACCAATTTTTAAAAAGCGGTCCCAAACTAGAGTAGGCTATATGTAATTATGTGTTTTATGTTTTTAAAACTACAAGACATCTAAAACAAAACAATATACTCAATCAATCCTCAGGCATTCTTATGTAGTGTAGTCGGTCATATTGATTCTGCTGGATTGTGATCTCACCTCGGCCTTCAGGTCGGAACGGATCCTCACCACACATCTCTTCACAGCCATCTGGAAGGTAAAGCTGATGACTCCTTTGATCTTTAGCAGCGCCTCTTCACAAAGACTCCTCCGAGTCTGACATAAACAGAAACGTTGTGTCAAATTGTGCAGAACCGAAGATCTGACTCTCCATGCGCTGTGGTTAAATGGGTTACAGTACAAAGTTGTTTGAGTGCAGTTACCGAATCGTCAAGCCCGTCAATCTGAAGCACCACCGTTTTGGCCCTTTTGTTCGTAGCGCCCAGGAAAAACTGAGCTTTTCTTCGGCACGAGGCGGACGCTTCTGCCTGTTCGCCCTCCGCACTGCTGGAGTTCTGCAGGATCTCGTAGATCTCCGAGGCTAGAAGCTTCGTCTCGCCTGGCGACGTGCCCCTAGAGAAACACAACAGATGAGAAACACAACAGATGAAAAAATAACAATAATGTCCACTTTTGATGAACAAAGAAATAATTGAGCAAATACGCTCATCTAGTCTTGTTAAAAGAGCATGCATTATACAATTCAGTGCTTGCCAGTGCTGATATTTGAAAAGGTCGCAACTCCAGCAGACAAGAGGACACGACATAGATCTGCACGGGGGGTAATCTGCCGACATGAGGGCCACAGAAAAGTCATTCTGATGGAGCTTGAACCATCTAACCTTTAATAATGAAACCCGTGCATTCCGTATGGTTTAATATCACAAACTAGTATGAACGTATGAATGCATATTGAATGTAAAGTACGTTTGAAAATTAAGAGATTGATGCATCATATGAAAAGCATAAATAGAAAATATACAATACACAAACAGTACTCTAATAGAAAAAAATATATAAAATAAAAATGTATAAATAAATAATGAAATAAAGGTTAGTTTAGTTCAAATTAGCCCATTAGAACAAGAAGTGATGTAATGAAATGTAAACATAATACACTCTGTTATATTACAGGATGTCTGTCATCAACAGAAATGAGAGGAAAGTGTCTATAACATAAGGTAAGATCAGAGAAACAAATATTAAATAATAATAATAATACAATTAAATCTACACTATGTAAGTTTTCCGTCCGCTAGAGGGCGCCTATTCAAAACAAAGGCGTAGTTTCTTTGATGACACCAAGTTTGAGCTCAGAATCTTGGGACATGTGGTCTTCACCTCACAGCCCGTGGGAAAGAATCAGGATATGACCTCATGTTCATGGATGTGGTTATTAACGTTACTGTAGTATAAAGCAGAGCAGAACCGAGAGTTGTGGAGCTGAGCACGGCCGCTGGAGCTATTGTTACACAAACACACGGCTTGCGTTCAGCGGGACTTTTATTATGACGGGACACAGTCACCAGCGCCATTTCTGCTTTTCCGGTCATGAGTATGAGGTAACGTAGCTCTGTTTATCATATTAGATAAATTTGAGTGTGTTTAAAATTATGTTATGACGTTATGTTATGCGTTTGCTCAGCGGCTGCTGTGACACTTGCTGCACACTGCTTCTTAGCAGTGAAGCGCTTCTGGCAAATAAAACCGAAAACCGTTATGACACAATTGACAGGCGACTCCCTCAGACTCTTTGGTTAAAATAGCAATTTTCTCACAATCTACAAATAGTTGGAAACATTTGGGATATTGTAAGAACTCTGAAAAATATAACACTGGCCTGGTGGTTTTTGTTTATTTTACTGCCAAAATCCTACATAGTGCACCTTTAATAATAATAATGGTAAAGAAAAGTTTGGTATTTTGACATAATCAGCAGGATATATGCGAGTTCAAATAAGAATCTGGAAAAATGTATTCAAACAATAAAACTACAACAATATTTGTATAACTCTTATACTATAATATTATTATGCTGCAGATTTTCATGAAAACATTTATAACTTTAATATTCTGAATATTTCTTTTTACATTTAAAAGGGGTTAAATTCTAGACTGTGTAAACCCAGCCTGGTCTGCTGGCGATTTGATTTCGCCCGGCAACTCAGTCTGGAAGCCTGTACATTAATTTCTACTGCTTCTGTTACACTTTAACAGGAACCAATCGCTGACTGGCTTATCCACCTGGCGTGCTATTGTCAGGTTTAACACGATGACGGAATGGGCTGTTGCCCGTTGATCACGCCTCTTGTGGTCTGATTGGTTGAAGGACTATCCAAGGACTATTGCGCACAGTCATTTGAACAATGCTCGTTTATCACACCTCTTGTGCAGTAAAAAAATACAGAGCAGACTCCCCAGGCCAATGTTCAATCTTAAATTGAGCTTGGTCTGGCCATACCCAGACAAGTTAAATTCTAGATAAAATTTATAAATTTGCTAAAACATATTTTAAAAAATTGTCTTAAAAAGGTCTAATATTCTCATGTGCATCTCTCATTCTAAGGCAGCTTTAGATGATTGGCCCATGGTAAACATATGGTCACAAAAATCATGCACACAGGTTAGGCTACCCAGTGGCACATCTTTCCCCTATGGATTTTGGGTTGGGGGAGCATCAAATAAAGACCAAGAATGAAAACAAATGGACGGTTATTAAAAATTTCTATTTACCCTGTCTGTTTCTTGGTTGCTAACTATAGTCAAGTGACCTGTTCATTTAATGAGGTTAAAAAAAACAGCAGTTCATTGACACCACCATTTTAGGTCAGGCATGACATCAGGATCTTGATATGCCCTACAGGCGCTAATGGGGGAGATGCAACTCTGCCATCACTCATGCAGAGTTACAGGATCGGGCATCTGCTCACTGGCATATCAGAGCTGCCAGACCTCCAAGCTTCCCATGTATACCCGAGGGAATGCTGACGGCATCTATATCCTCCATCAAAAGCAAGTTGTACATCAACTTCTAAAGCCAATAATAGCACGTTCACATATAGGTCTTGGAAATTAGGGGGGGAATGCAATGTCAGAAAACAATGAACGTTCCCCATAAAAACAAACTCGATCATTAGCATAGGTTATTTCTGAGCTCTGTCGTCTCATCAGGGGTGATAAAGGATTTCTTCACTTCCTCTAGCCATAAAATTTAACAGACTGGGGCAATGCACAACCTCTACCCAAAGTCGTCGTGCCGGAAATAGTGACGGGCAGCTCGTGGAACTGCAGGGCACTCCTTGATGGTGTCTGTGCTAACTGAAGTGACTGGTGAATCGAAGGGGGCGGGCAGGGAGTCGCCCTGAGAGAAGGATAGGCAGCTCTCTGCCAACCATCCGCACTTCTGTCTGTGAGGCTCCATGTAAACAGAAGGCACTCGCCGTCTAAAAGCCTGCAGACGTTCGCACTCGAAATAAGCTGAAACTGCAGCGAATATACACATATACTTGGATCCTGTGCCTCTATACTTAGCCTTGGGGTGTAAAAAACACGCAGTTGTATGAATATTTAAAGCATCAGTTGGCATCTACGCAAGTGTTGTTTGACATGTGAGGTAAAAGAAACCCCGTTTTCTCAAGCATAATTTAACAAAGGCTCAACAATAGAGATTTTACATTTTTCACTGGCCCCATCCCATCAGAATATATACACACTATCTATCTATCTATCTATCTATCTATCTATCTATCTATCTATCTATCTATCTATACACACACTTTAAATTCAACAAATAAAAAATGTTAATTACCTTAAAAAATATTAAGCAACCACTGTTTTCAACATTGATAATAGAAATGTTTATAAATTATCTATAAATGTTCATATTAGAATGATTTCTGAAGGATCATGTGACACTGAAGACAGGAGTAATAATTCAGCTGTGACATCACGGGAATAAATTATATTTAAAAATATATTAAAATTACTGTTTTTACTGTACATTTGATTAAATGCAGCCTTGGTGAGCATAAGAGACTTCTGTAAAAACCAACAACAACATAATACCGTATAATAATATAATTATAATGTATAATAATTGTAACAAAAGTAGCAAATATTACATTTTTTATTGACAATTGTTTATTGATTCAAATTCAGTTCGAAAACAACTTTTTGAAAGGTTTGAACAGCTATAATGTACCAAATACAGCTATAAATTCATAAATATTTTTGCTACATTATTCTCACATTATCAAATACATCAGTTTGCAATGCATAAAAAAATGTGCATAATCAACAAGTATAAGAAGTACAGATAATTTAGCAATGATCTGAATAGAACAATGCAGTCAACTGGCCCTAAACTCTCTCACACTGGCCATTGGGCCATCCTTACTGTTGACCCCCGAGTTATGATGTCATTTCCCTTCTTGTCAGGTACATGTATAATAATTGAAAAACCCATATAGATTGACCAATATTCGTAATAAGGGCACTGAACATGGTGGTATGACGTCCTCTTTTCTCTCTTAGACTGACCTCTGCTGGACATTAACCGATGGTGAGCAACACAAATGCAATCGTGCACCAAATCAGGCTATCTGACAGTTTGCATTACGCTTAAATGGCAAGATTGCATCATCACGCCCATTTAGTTTCAAAACAGACAGATCTGCTTATGACAGGACGACCTTTCTTGTGCACTTAAAATCTGCCCACCACACACATTCACTAACTAAAGCTGCAGGATGAGGTTTTCTGCGGAATGTGCAATGCGAGCTCATGTTGCCTTCATGTTTTGTGGCAGCGTGATGGGAGCGACTTACTTCTGCACGACGTTCTGCAGGCTCAGCATCATTCCCAGCTCGCCCTTCATCTTCTCCCTGTTGGCGCGGCATTCTGCCAGGTAGCGCACCGCCTGGAAGGACACAAAGCCATTAAGGGTCACGCAGGGACATTTCAGAGGCATAGTGCCAGGCACTGCTGTGATAACAAATCCGTTAACACAACACCAAGACTACACGGGTCAGTTACCGTGTGTGCGTGAAAGAAAAAGTGACATTCAAATATTCTCCAAATTGTACCCACAGGTGTGATGTCCTTCTGAAAGAGGTAAAACATACAGTGGCATCTAAAATGCTGAGGGCATATGGAAAATCTGGGGAAATCTTTTATGATAAAAAAAGACATTCTAGGTCACTAATCAAATAAGGATATTTGTGACCATGTCAACTCATAAAATATGTAACATGCGTCCGATTTTCTTGCTTCAACTGAAAAATGAGATGCTCTGGAACAGAGCTGTCTGTCTTACAGAAAAAGGGAAACACTTTCTGGTCTTCCTGCACAAGGGGGCATTCCTGTAGAAGTGAGGCTAAGCTTTTTGGACAGCAGGTGGCAGTCATGTGACATGTCTTTGGAGAGCTGGGTATGAATGCATTTATCAAACAACTGATAAACTATTTGAGTTTCATAATAATAATAATAATAATAAATAATAACAGTGTGATTATATGTTATAACAACAAGTATATACTAATGCAAATAGCCACTATATTACTTACAAATTATTTATTTATTAATTTATGATTTAATGCCATATCAACAGCAATGGTTATATTCATGGCAATCGACGGTATTTCATTTTTTTTTATTATTCAATACATTTACAATAATTTAACAATTTTGAAGAAAAGAGAAAAAAAACCTCCACGAAACCAGACCGCCTATATAGCAAAAACAACATATTAGTTACAAATCATCAGCATTATTATTACCGTATTATTGATAACAATATTATTATAATTATTAACTCAAATAAGATGTATATGTATATAGTATTAGTATTATTAACAATAAACAGTATTATTAACAATAAGCGATCTGATTGGCTGATATGAATACCTTGATATCGACAACTGGGACATTTAAAAATGACTGGAGGTATAAGGAGTTCTAAAATCGAAACGCCTTTCTATTATACTTTATATTGGGAAGTCTAAATTGGAAGTAGAAGCTGAGACTGCTTACAGCACTCTATAAATAAACCATTCATAAGATTTCCTAGAAATTTGGAAACAATGCAGCTATCAAAACATTGCTGTTTATTTGAGCATATAGACATACCAAATGTATACATTATATTATTATAGCATAACGTTGGAACATGAATTTATTTTCGAATTCCTGATATGAACCCTTACCTACTATACTAACATGGAAGGAAGTATCTTACAGGTCGCCATGGTAAAAACGTGTCTTAACTGCAAATGTCTCAGAAACTGGATCTTACCAATAGCGCGGAGTAGACGACTTGTGGATTGGGGTGGTCGAGGAAGAGAATGAGGCCTGGCAAGCAGCCTTGATCTTCGACAATAGCTCGCCTGTTGAGGGGGTCAGCAGCTAAGTCCCTCAGCTGATTCACCACAGCCAAGGCATCAGGCTCCCCGCTCATGGTGCTCCCACACCAAGGGCCATGCACATAAGACACTGATCTTAGCTGAAGGGGGATAAACAAATCAGCATTAGATTATTTCAGATACCATGGAACTCTGTTAATGACAGAGATCACACTAATGTTTGTGATAACCTGGAACTGGATTACATACTTTTTTTGTCTGCTCAACCTCTGGAATTTTAATCATTAAATTAACTTAATATACGATTTTTATATTTTAAATATATTATTTAAACAAAAAATAAATAAAAACCGTAATCAGTGATACGGTAAATTGCCTGACGTCACTCAGTCAACATGCATTTTTGTCGCGCGTCACTTTCGCATTGATTTACTGATTATCTTTATACACGTGGCTTATTATTGCCTTTCATTGTGCACCGAGTGACCCATAATGGTCATGTCAGATTCATATAGCACAACGAGGCCTTTAAATGGGGCCTGTGCTGTGCTAACCGGCTAACATTAACACGGCATCCCAAGACAATGACAGTCTGAGTTCTCATATGGGACATAAACAGCAAGTAAAAGCAAATATTTGGCGTTGACTTCTCATTCATATGTAGTCTACAGACATTAATACATGTGGCCTGAACGTCTTTCTATGAACAAAAACAATGCCAGCACGCAGAAAGAGAAAGGAGGAAACCTTCTATCATGTCAGATATAAATATACACAGATATGTAGCCAAATAATAATAAATCCGCAATCACTGTATTAGTTTCTGATGTCCGTTGTGTGTATCTTGTTAACCTTGTGTGTCTGTGTGTGTTGTGGCACTGTTGTCCACGCATAACCTTACAGCAAACACGCCCAGGACGACTCCTCGCTTCAGATGATCCTGTCCTGTCCAAGGATCCCAAAAAATGAACTGCCGATGGACACGAAACTGGATGTAGCTCGTGTAATAACGACGAGAGTGAATATGGTTGAAAAGTCTTTATGACATCTGTTCTGGTCAGGTTTATTTGGCCATTATCTACGGAGCTTTTAGCACCCTTTGCAACACTTCCTGGAATTGGGCAGACTGATTGGAGGATATGGATATGACGTCATGCATTCTTGACCAATTAGAGAGGGTTTTACTGAGATATATTAATATTTATATAACTGAGATACATACAAGACTTACTAAAATATATATTTTTTTAATTGAAAATGTTTGGCTGTTGTTATTTTTTTGCCCTGTAGGAATAAAATAAATAAAAAACAAGGAAGCAAGTGAAACATACTATTATTTACTAAAATGCACAATCCCTTCCTACACTTATATATATATATATATATATATATATATATATATATATATATATATATATATATATATATATATATATATATATATATATATATATATATATATATATATATATATATATATATATATATATATATATATATATATATATATCATAGACTGTAAAAAATACATATATGTTGTTGTTTTTTGGTACACGCCTTCGTATATTCAGACAATTAAGACGGGGGAGCAACAAATACATAAAATGAATGTTTGTTACTATTTTATACAGCTAAAGGTTTTAAAAGCATTGGTTGTCATAGTCAACTGAACACCAAATAGTTACAAAATAAAGTCATACGCCGCTACACACCTATGCATGCCTCGTCATTACTATGTCATGATTGGCCGGTTGAATTGCCTATCCACCACTCTAAACCAGTGGTTGACTCAATATTTCTAGTTGGAATATTCTCAAGGCCAATACTGTAAAGACCCGCCTCTTTAAACCAAGCGAGTGCTCCCACATTGTGGAAAAACCGCTAGACTGGTCTGGAGAGCATTAGCATTAGCATAGCACAGCCAGAAAGGTAGACTAGAAAAGTCTGTTACACTACGGTAAGACATCGATATTTTCCTGTAATGTCCTGTTAGGAATCCAGACTTTTTTTTTGTAATCAACTAAGAGCGCGTTATACAACGCTTGGGTTTTAGCGCATTTGACCCTAGTCGGGAAGTTTTATGTACGTTACTGTTCACTAGTCCGCTGTTTGTTAGTGTCAAATACTCTCGTACATCTAGACATTTTAGTAAGTTATTTATTTATTTATTGGCAAATATTAAAGTGGACTATATCCCTTTGAACGCTGGATGTTTGCCACACAATAACTGTTTAGGAAAGTAGGAGTGGAGACACGTTTGTACAAGATGCTCCTGAAGATCTTAATTACCAGTGTTTGGTCAGGATTTTAGACCTGACATTTTCAGGAAGGTAGATCTCCAGAAACAGGATCGGGCAACCCAGGCTTACAGGGATTATGATATGTTTATTTGGGAAAAACTATAATGTATTAAAGATTAGTGTAATAAAACAAAATGATCATGCATAATAAAAATACATAAACATTTGTTTAGGTTTTGATCTGAAGATGACTTAACACAGATCCTTGATGATGAGAGAGCTGTGACTGAATCACAAGATGAGCAGAAATCATAGACGGATAGAAATGGATCTGGTAAATGCATATATTTATGGAATCATATGTACAGATTTGGCTAATCTCTCATTCATTAAATAGATGAATGAGTTTCTTTATGTCTCTCTAAGGCTTTACCATCACCATCATCAAAGCCTTATGGGTCATCCCGGAGTATTGTCAGAAGAATAGCCACAAATCTCCCACTGGCGCCTTGTGCCCGTGTCCATTTTCAGGTAAGGCGTCCGCTTGTGTTAATTCAAATGTCAATCAAACAAGTATAAGAATGTCTCAAATGTTTAGTAATGATTTCAATATATGTGTTTAAAATGATGTGTATTTTGTGCACACATTTGTGTTTATATCTTGTATTTTCAATATTTTTATGTGTAGGTAGTCTTTGTTCATTTTAATCCATTAGTATCATTGTTGTCCATCTTTATTGAAGGTCTGCATCTCAATCTTTCGCTTTCTTAAAGTCTTCAGCACCTTTCATTTTTAAGTTCTCCCGTATCATATTTCTGTCCTCTTCTCTGTTTTGATTCCATTATTGTGCTGACCATAAACAATGATGAATCACATGGGACAGGTTTCAGCTCACATATCTAATTTATCCTTTTCCTACTGCCTAACCTTTAAAGTTGTAAGTATGATGACATTAAACCCACCTTGAAACTTTTATTACTGTCTGTTTCTCTCTTCTTTGCCCTTCCTTCCAGCTGTCCTGTATGTCAGGAATGCAACATGTCTGCTTTAGGTCAGTTCTCAGGTACATTCTTGAAAAATCTAGGCTCTTTTAAAAAGCTTGAAGTGCCTTTTTCTTTTTTATAAAATGCTTGGCACTAATAATGTGCAAAAATGATTTCCTCTCAGAAAGACTTGACACTGTAATGTTCTAATTGCTAGGCGATATTTAAACTGGTTTTCCTGGTGCTATTTACATTACCGTGGCTGTAAAAACATTCGGCGCTTGCTCTGCTGTTGTAGCTCTGACATGGTTTGAATGCTTGAGTGTCTGAGGGTTTGTTTGTCTTTGTTGTGAGACTTGAGCAGGTGATGTAATTATTAACCGTCCTTTAAACTGTCTTTGGGCCGCGTAGCTTCATCCGTTCACTTCAGGAGCCAGTTTCCTCAACAATTCAAATGGGCCAAATGGACTTGTGGCCACGCTTGCTGATGTTGGCTGGATCGAAAGAGAAGAGGGTGATGACACTGGAAGAAATAGGTGAAAAATCATTTCTGAATTGAATTAGAAAACATATAAATGTTGATGCGGTGGTGTTCATCATGTACATATATCTATGTGCAGCAGGTTAGAGGCCGGTTCTGGGCTGTTTTTTCGCACCCAGCAGCGCAGGCCCCTGAGACGTCAGCGGTCGTTACCCAGCTTGCATCAGGCTGAACCTGCGCCACAGAGCCAGACGGTCATCAACGATGAAGCCATTCAGAAAATCGGTGTTCTTGAGACTGAGCTGGCCAAACTCAGGGCGCAAATCGCACAGATAGTTCAGGCACAGGAACAAAGCGCTCAATCCACAGGTTAGTTGCAGTGTTACTCTAGCATCATTTAGATAGAAAGAGAGAGAGAGAGAGAGTGTGTGTGTGTGTATATATATATATATATATATATATATATATTAGGGGTGTAACACAGAAGTCACAGAAGTCAGTTTTGGGGTGTCACGGTTCAGTATGAGTACGGTATAATAGGAAAATGGTCACACTTTAGTATAAAGTCCAATTCTCACTTTAAAGGGATTATTCACCCAAAAAATTTAAATTTGATGTTTATCTGCTTACCCCCTTGGCATTATCATATTCAAACCAAACTTGTTACGTGTCATCACAAGCATGACCTGAGACAGCATGCAGTGTTTTGGCACAGCACCACCTACTGGTCCGGAGATATTTTTGCTTATAACTTATAACCATATTGGCCATTTTGCCTGTCAGCCATTTTGAATTTGATGATAAAATGCTGTATTTTATGAACACATGAACGGATTGTTACAAAACTCGGTATGGGTCATCACCACAATGCCCTGGAAGAGCCTGAAAAGTATTGAAAAAGTTTTTCCCCGAAATTGCTTATAACTTTGAGTGTGGTTGACTTATTTGCATGAGAGTAACTTTTTTTGGCTCCTGAATCCTTGCTGAGTCCAACAACACCAGACTTGCCAGGTTTCGATGTATGGTTTGTGCAGTGTTGTAATTAAGTGCTTATAAAACATTAGCTGATATCTTCAAAACCGCTCGGCCGATTAAGACGAAACCAGCCTCAGAAGGTTTCCAAATATTGATAGTAGTGGGGTTGTAAAATAGTAATAGGGGTAGTAAAATCCAATCAAAGTCAGGTGCCTATTGTGATAAAAGTTCATTATTTTCTATAATGTAATGATAAAAATTTAACTTTCATATATTTTAGATTCATTGCACACCAACTGAAATATTTCAGGTCTTTTATTGTTTTAATACTGATGATTTTGGCATACAGCTAATGAAAACCCAAAATTCTCAAAAAATTAGCATATTTCATCCGACCAATAAAAGAAAAGTGTTTTTAATACAAAAAAAGTCAACCTTCAAATAATTATGTTTGCTTCATTAAATAAATGACTGCTTCAATGCGGCGTGGCATTGAGGCAATCAGCCTGTGGCACTGCTGAGGTGTTATGGAGGCCCAGGATGCTTCGATAGCGGCCTTAAGCTCATCCAGAGTGTTGGGTCTTGCGTCTCTCAACTTTCTCTTCACAATATCCCACAGATTCTCTATGGGGTTCAGGTCAGGAGAGTTGGCAGGCCAAATGAGCACAGTAATACCATGGTCAGTAAACCATTTACCAGTGGTTTTGACACTGTGAGAAGGTGCCAGGTTGTGCTGAAAAACGAAATCTTCATCTCCATAAAGCTTTTCAGCAGATGGAAGCATGAAGTGCTCCAAAATCTTCTGATAGCCCATCACTGACTGTGGGTACTTGACACTGGACTTCAGGCATTTTGGCATTTCCTTCTCCCCAGTCTTCCTCCAGACTCTGGCAGCTTGCTTTCCGAATGACATGCAAAATTTGCTTTCATCCGAAAAAAATACTTTGGACCACTGAGCAACAGTCCAGTGCTGCTTCTCTGTAGCCCAAAATTGGCTTGACCTGTAGCGTGTGCCTGTGCACGGTGGCTCTGGATGTTTCTACTCCAGACTCAGTCCACTGCTTCCGCAGGTCCCTTAAGGTCTGGAATCAGTCCTTCTCCACAATCTTCCTCAGGGTCGGGTCACCTCTTCTCGTTGTGCAGCGTTTTTTGCCACACTTTTTCCTTCCCACAGACTTCCCACTGAGGTGCCTTGATGCAGCACTCTGGGAACAGCCTATTCATTCAGAAATTTCTTTCTGTGTCTTACCCTCTCGCTTGAGGGTGTCAATGATGGCCTTCTGGACAGGGTCAGGTCGGCAGTCTTACCCATGATTGCAGTTTTGAGTAATCAACCAGGCTGGGTTTTTTTAAAAGCCTCAGGAATCTTTTGCAGGTGTTTAGAGTTAATTAGTTGATTCAGATGATTAGGTTAATAATAGCTCGTTTAGAGAACCTTTTTATGATATGTTAATTTTTTGGGTTTTCATGAGCTGTATGCCAAAATCATCAATATTAAAACAATAAAAGACCTGAAATATTTCAGTTAGTGTGCAATCATTCTAAAATATATGAAAGTTAAATTTTTATTATTACATTATGGAAAATAATGAACTTTATCACAATATGCTAATTTTTTGAGAAGGACCTGTATATTTATTATTATAATTCTCATTATTGTTTACACGTACAAGACACAAATGTATGTCAAATTACAACAACTGTAGTAGGACCGTTGCAGAATTATATCAAAGCACAATAAAATTAAACAAACTAATACTACACAACACATAAAAAGCAGTTAATAACTGGAAATAAGTCATTGTTAATAACTGGTAATATTAAAAAAACTTGGGACAAATGTGGTATTTTGTGGAGATTGTAACTATTACAATATAAATAATTATCTAATGTTCAAGCTAAATCCAGCAGTGTAAAGTCATCATTAATTAACACCACTTTGAAGTGATCTAAAGGGAGCGAGGATATCATTTCACTTGATTCAATTCCTCTGCCCTTCTGTCTTTTCCTTCCCTCACTTCCTGAAGGGGTGGACCTAAGACGAGAGGAAAGGAAGCTAGGAAAGGAAACAAGGATGCACAAAATAAGAATCAACAAGCACCTCCTTGTCTTTAAGCGCTCAAGTCCATATGAGCGTTTTTTCTGTTCTTTTCCCTGTTGTGGCGGTTAGCAAACTTTTGGATTGGAGAGTGGATAGCCTGTGACTTACTGTGTTAGTCATGTTGCAGTCAGCTGTTCGGAACGAATACATTTACAGTTACACCCCTATTCTCTGTCTGTCTGTCTGTTTGTATGTGTGTGTGTTTGTGTATGAATTTTAAATAGCTTTAGTTAATAATTACAACCTTGGTTAGTTGTTCTTTATGCCCCAGATATACATAACATGTCAACACAAGCTTCTGAAATGTGTCGGACTACAATTCAATTTGCATACTTGCGTAGTGTTTTTCGGACCTCAAAAGCCTATTTTAAGTATATAGATATATAAAATATAATTCTGCAAAAAAATAATTGTAATGAGTAGTTTTACCCATTTAAAGTTGCAATGTTTGTATTGTTTCAGCTCCAGCACCAGGCGGTCCCCCTGTACCCCAAGCTCCACCTCCACCACCCCCTCCTCCTCCTCCGTGTCCTGCACCCGGCATGCAGAGGACCTATTCCGCCATTGACCTCATCCGAGAGCGCCGTGGAAAAAAGGCGGAGCCGAACACGGTACTGGACTCGGCACCCAAAAAGCCAGAACTTCCCAACATGCTAGATGTGCTGAAAGACATAGGGAAAGTGAAGCTGCGCTCAGTTAAGAGGTGAATGTATTACTGTGCTAATTAAATACAGCTAATTGTAAACGCTTACCAATAGGGTTTATTTGTCCTTTTGTTCACAGTCAAGAGGACGGCCACCCAAAACCCAAACCTGTTGAGCCCACAGATGCTGCCGCGTTAATCGCAGAGGCCCTGAAACGGAAGTTCGCTCACCGTTATCGTAGCGACAGCGAGTGTGACGGCAGCTTTAACTTGCCAGCCCCTGAGAATAAGACCCACGTAGAAACACCGCTGGTAAGAGAAATCATTGGAAATCTTTCTGATGTACTCTGTCTTAGTGCTGTAATGATTTTATGTTGTTTCTTTTGCAGTTTGGACAGCACCTGTTGAAATCAACTGGAAAGAAGAAACTGTACTAGGATGAAGCTGTGGCCTGTTTCTTCTTAAGGGGTTAAAGAGAGTTTACCTATTGACTCTTAATTTAGCTAACTTTTCTTGTTAGCGCTTAAATTCTGTGTTCACTTAAAGGGATAGTTCACCCAAAACGGACAATTCTTTCATCATTTACTCACCCTCATGTTGCTCCAAACCTGTAAGAATTTCGTTCATCTTCGGAACTGAAGATATTTTTAATGAAATCTGAGAGCTTTCTGTCTCTCCATTGACAGTCTATGCAACTGGCACTTTGACGGTTCAAAAGTTCATAAAAAGATTGTAAAACTAATCCATATAAAATAAGTGGGTTAGTTTAAATTTTTTGAAGAAACATTCTGAAAAGATTCAATTTAAGCTTTTATTCATCAAATCACACACCAGTTGTGGTAAATGGAAGCTCAAACTTGATGTGAAAGAACCAATGAGGTTCATTCTTTTTAGTTACGAAACACGTTTGACCTTTTGCAAGAACCAGAGGTTCATTCTTGTTTGTAACGCCGCACCCTTGAGCTTCTGTAAGAGGTTTGTTCTTGCATGTCAAGCAGGTTCGGTTGAGCTTCTGTTTATATTCACTGATCAGTTTATATGTGAATAAAAGCCTAAATTAAATCTGCTCATCATATTAAGCGTTTACATCGCTTCAGAAATTTGGGACTAAACCTCTCTATTCATGTGAATTAGTTTTACAATCTCTTTATGAACTTTTTGAAGCGCCAAAGTGGTAGTTATATAGCTATCAATGGAGGGACAGAAAGCTCTCAAATTTCATCAAAAAGATCTTCATTTGCATTCCAAAGATGAACGCTAGTCTTATGGGTTTGGAACAACATGAGGGTGAGTAAATAATAGAATTTTCATTTTTGGTTTAGCATGTACATGCTAAAACACTACGCAGGTTTCCCTATTGGATATTTTTGCACTTTGAAAAGTTAGTCTCTATTAGTATGTTGTGCCTCTGTGAGTACCATCATTAATGCCAGTTATATGGAAAAACATGTTTTGTTTTTAATCTATGATTTTATTTGTGGGTTTAGTTGGATCTGTTTAAGGTCCAGTGTAAGTATTCAACCTTGTTGAATTCCTCTTGTTTCAAGGGATAATGTTTAACGAAAGCACCAAAGTGTATGGTTTTTATTGTTTTTATTTTAATCAGTAGTTTTAAGTGTATTTATAACATCTTTTTGCACACAAGTTCATTCTACTTCAAAGGTACAATTCATAACTGCTGGGAAATCAGTCATTTCTGTCATGCTGCTACCACTATAGCACACTTGCGTGATCATAAATGGGGCTTAGATTGTGCTGTCAGTAGTATTTGCTCCCTAATATTGAGAGTTAATTTAAAATACCTTTTTAGGTTGTAATTTATTATTTTTTTTAGAACATTTAGTTATTTAACAAATCATTTGAATGTAGTTTTGTTTCATGTAAAACCATTGCACAGGATAGTATGTACAACACAGGCCATTTAATCAATGTGTATCATCAGAATTGTTTTTGTAGAGTTGTGACCAGTATTTGACTACACCATTTAAAAGGTTTCTTCTTTTGCACATTTAACCTAATCTATCTGTTGCATCCACCAAAAATCAGTACATTTGCATATTACAATAAAAATGTCTCATTGTAAGGGTTTAAACTGGATTTAATGGCCAGCACATAGGAGCGATACTTCAGCGGAGATATATTTGGTTACATTATATATTTGGTTTCATTATAGATTGTAGTGGTAATCCAAATAGTTGTTTATGTCACACTACAGAACCATTTTAATGGACTTTAAGTTCTTGAATAAACCTACAACAGTCTGTTGGTATTTTCTCATTTGTGTAGTGGTGTTTGTGTTCAAGCACAAGATACTCAACACATGATTGGGTCTGGTTTGTACAGAACAGCATGAGCTCATGCCATCCGGTAGAGAAACATTTCGCGAAGTTTTATTCATCAAAAATGCAACTGCAACAAGTATGTATCAAAAGGTTATACGGCAAAGCCTTTACAAAATGGCTTGACACATAGGTCGTCTCCCCAAAATGGCTGTTACAACAAACTGTAAACAGTTTTTTTTCTTCTTAAATCAACAGTCTTACAGCACTTACAACAAAAATACAAATCACCTAAAATAAAGCACCTCTTCTCTTTCCAAATGTCAAGAGAAGCACAAAACTGTCCATTCTGTACATAATCCAAAACCATACACAAAAATGGAATGTTCAATGTTAAAAATCAAAGCATTAAACCAATTCTCCTCCATACTGTATATTAAAAAAAAAAAAGTCCACAACAAAAGGCAAAGGGTCAGACAGTGCACTAAATGGACAATGTGATGGGTTTAAAATGAAAATGACGGCTGGTTTGGTCACTTAGCTTTGTGCATAGTTTTAAGGCATTGTGTAGCAGTCTTCCGAAGAGACGAGAGTGGCTTTGAGACATTCTGAGAAGGACTTCTTATCTTCCTTTACAAAATACAGAGGAGAACGAGAAAAAGAGGGTGGCGGCTACCTACAAAAGGCACCTTTACTTCCTTGTTTCTCCCAATAAGCAGGTTGGTGAAACCCTGAGCAAAATCCATGGAGAATCCGTTCAGCTACATGTCCAGTGACAAGATCCTTCTTCCATGGTCGAAAGGGTTCATCTCTGCCACCTTTCACGGAGTGACGTTCCTTCAACACAGGGGCATTGTCTGAAATACAAGGGAGAGAGATGCAATGGAGCATTCGTATGGCATCTGATGCGTCACACCGGCGGGGTCTGACAGATTTCGTTGATCATCAGCAGTAGGTTTTGAACAAAATGTACAAGTGGTTCTTCACATCTGTGCTTAAAAGGCAATAAATCACAGAACTAACATGATTCAGTTAAAAAACAACATGTAAACAGTCTTCAGAGGCAGCAAAAGGACTGGGCTCTTCACATTTGTATTTTTGTACACAAGGAGGAAGATTGATTTGCAGAAGCACTGGCACACGCTCACACACGCACGCATTCAGTTTCACACACATTGTCTCTTGGTGCAGTTGTAAAAACCTCTCCTATAAATACTCAAGGTGTTTCAAATGACTTTCAGAGCAATTCATTGTTTCAAAATGGCACTTTAAAGCCATAGGAGGGGGCTTCCTACCTACCCCGCATTCCCTTACAGTCTTTAATCAAAGCATCGGAGTTGAATTAGTAACACCCCAAAAGAAAAGGAAAAAAACTAAACAAATAAGGTTAAATAAATAAACCACAATAATTAAAAGGAAACAAAAACTGCAGCAGTAGCCAAATGAGGTATCTATGTATTGCTCTATGTCGAAGGGTAAATGAGAATTTAAAATTAAATAAATTAAATCCACAAACAAATGAAAAAGAAGAAAACAAATCATCAGTGGTTGGTTCAAGATGGGTGGCGAGCAACTCAAATGTGACGCAAGATGTTTGGCTGAGGGCAGTAGAGGTGTTCTTCCCCCCCAATGTGAGTGTTGGGGTGTCATGACTCTTGGCTTCCCTGAGATAAGGCTCTGGAACTGGGCTCTTCGGTGGCTCGGGCCAGCTCGGACTCCCCCTCCTCGGAGCTCCCCGACGCCTCAGGCTCCGTGGCACTCCAACTGGCCTTATTCAGGCCCAAATGACCCAGCATGGTCTGAGAGAGCCGTGTGTCTGAAAAACGCGCCCACTCTGCAAACAGAGGCTCCACCACGTAAGTCATGAAACCT
Source organism: Pseudorasbora parva (assembly GCF_024679245.1). NCBI lineage: Eukaryota > Metazoa > Chordata > Actinopteri > Cypriniformes > Gobionidae > Pseudorasbora > Pseudorasbora parva. The sequence continues at coordinate 12,751,230 of NC_090195.1, read as the reverse complement.
GGTAAAAGAAAAAGAATCAGAGGCGGATATCACAAGATCAACTAAAACTTAGAAATAAATAAATATGAAATTATAACCATTACATTTACACACACTTTTAAAAATATTTTTAATTATATATATTTATATATATATGGAATTTGGGATGGATATAGATATATATAAATCTCATTACAAATTTGGAAAGATGATTGGCGCATTATACAAATTAAAATTATAAGCAACTCAAACACACAACACTTCCAGTACTGAAACATTTTTTCAGTTTCATACTTAGTATTTTTGTCTTGTTACTGTGAACATATGTAACAATTAAGAAACATTTACTAGACAAAAAAAAAGTAATTGTCTTGTGGAAAAATAAAAATAAAGAGTTTTTGCTTAAAATAAGCAAAATAATCTGACAATAGGGTAAGATAAATAATATTGTTTTTTGTTTAAATTAAGATTATTTTGCTTACCCCATTGACAGATTATTTTGCTTATTTTAAGCAAAAACTATCTTAGAGTTTTTTTCCCCAAAACACGACAATTACTTTTGCTTGTCTAGTAAATACATCTTGTTTTAAGAATTTTTAGATGTTTGGATTAGAAACAAGACAAAAATACTAAGTAAGAAAAGCATTTTTTGCAGTGAGAGCAGCATTTACTGTGAATCTAAAGTGAAAATGAACACAGCGTTGTGCTTTACTCTGAAACATGGTGCGTGACAGACTATATATTTATATAATTACATCACAACCATTGCGATTCATATTCTTACAACCACGCATTGACAAAATTCATAAAAAACAGGTATTTAGTTGTTTATTTAGTAATTGTTTAAGGCCATTTTACGATTTAAACTATACTACAGTAATCACATAAATGACAGTTAGGGTTCTTACCGATTTGAACACTGGCTATGGTGTTGGCTTCACTGTCACACAGTGGACTGATTTCAAGTTTATGCTTCTTTTCAATGTCCCCTAAATAAGACAATGCCAAAGCGCAAAGATTAACTTTTGAACACAGTGAACCAGTAGCAAAAGCAAAGTGTTTCGTCATCATGAGTACTGGGTACCTTGGTGGAAGAACTCCTCTGTGACCTTCTCACTCCACTGTTTGCTGAGCTCCCACGGTCTGCATGGGTTACAGATATCTGCACACTTCAGGGCCATCTGGAACACATGAACGCACGTGAATTTGGTTTTAAGTGCTCAAAGGTAAAACGAGACTTTCACAGATCTTATCACATCACAACTTCAAGTACATAAAAAAACAGCATTATATTAACTAAAACAAACTAAAATGTATTCATCACAACAACAAAAAAATCCATTCATGTTAATAAATATAATCTTAAACAAATACAAATTATTCCATAAATTATTCAAAATAAAGCCATTTTTGCATATCAATGGTATATAGAAGTACAGTGCATCCGGAAAGTATTCACAACGCTTCACTTTTTCCACATTTTGTTATTACAGCCTTATTCCAAAATGGACTAAATTCATTATTTTACTCAAAATTCTACAAACAATACCCCATAATGGCAACGTGAAAGAAGTTTGTTTGAAATGTTTGCAAATTTATTCAAATTCATTCAATTTATGTAAAGTATTCACAGCCTTTGCAATGACACTCAAATTTGAGCTCAGGTGTTCCTGTTCCCAGTGATTATCCTTGAGATGTTTCTACAACTTTATTATGGTCCATCTGTGGTAAATTCAGTTGATTGAACATGATTCGGAAAGGCACACACCTGTCTATATAACGTTCCACAGTTAACAGTACATGTCAGAGCACAAACCAAGCCATGAAGTCCAAGGAATGTCTGTAGACTTCTGAGACAGGATTGAATCAAGGCACAGATCTGAGGAAGGGTACAAAAATGTAGCACAGTGAGCACAGTGGCCTCCATCATCCATAAATGGAAGAAGTTTGGAACCACCAGGACTCTTCCTAGAGCTGACCGCCTGGACAAACAGTGATCAGGGGAGAAGGGCCTTAATCAGGGAGGGAGGTGTCCAAGATCCTGATGGTCACTCTGACAGAGCTCCAGTGTTTCCCTGTGGAGATCTGAGAACCTTCCAGAAGAGCAATCATCTCTGTATAACTCAACCAATCAGGCCTGTATGGTAGAGTGACCAGTCGGAAGCCACTTCTTGATAAAAGGCACATGAGGGCCGTCTGGAGTTTGCCAAAAGGCATCTGAAGGACTCTTAGACCATGAGAAACAAAATTCTTTGTTCGGATGAAACAAAAATTGAACTCTTTGGCCTGAATGGCAAGCGTCATGTCTGGAGTAAACCAAGTACCGCTCATCACCTGGCCTACAGTGAAGCATGGTGGTGACAGCATCATGCTGTGAGGGTGTTTTCAACAGCAGAAACTGGAAGACTAGTCAGGATCGAGGGAAATGAATGCAGCAATGTACAGAGACATCATTGATGATAACCTGCTCCAGAGCTCACTGGACCTTAGACTGGGGTGAAGGTTCATCTTCCACCAGGACAATGACCCTAAGCACACAGCCAAGATAACAAAGGAGTGACTACGGGGCAACTCTGTGAATGTCCTTGAGTGGCCCAGGTAGAGCCCAGAATTGAACCCGACTGAACATCTCTGGAGAGACGCTCCCCATCCAGCCTGATGGCGCTTGAAGTGTCTTGCAAAGAAGAATGGGAGAAACTGCCCAAAAATAGGTGCTAAGCTTGTAGCATCACACTTAAAAAGACTTGAGGCTGTAATTGGTGCTAAAGGTGCTTCAACAAAGTATTGAGCAAAGACTGTAAATAATTATGTACATATAAATTAAATTTTTTTATTTTAATAAATAAAAATGGCAAAAACTTCAAGCAAACTTCTTTCATGTTGTCATTATGGGCTTTTGTTTGTAGAATTTTAAGTAAATGAATACATTGAATCCATTTTGAAACAAGTCTGTAACATAAAATGTGGAAAGTGAAGTACTGTGAATACTTTCCGGATGGACAGTTTTTTTATAGTGAAATTGATAATGAATTCCAAAATCTCACCTGCAGAGTGAAATGCCGATGAGATGAGTGTCCTAAACACAGGTCGTTGTCATCCAGATGCCTCCTGAACCGGGACAGGTAGTCATTCTGTCGGCTGATATCTGTGGCCAGAATCAATGATCCCAGCTGCCTCTCTATACTCAAACTGTTAGAGACCAATTAAAGTCAGTCAATCAGAAGGAACAGAGGTCATTTTCAAGTCTTAAGGAGATGGTAACAAAAAGCTCTAGGGGACAGAAAGAGGATGAAACATTTATAAAATGATGAATTGCTCGTGGTGTAAGAAGCTCTAACTAAGGCTGTGTTTACACTTGTTATACACATGCATGATATGTATCTGGATGTTGTTCATATGCCTTGAAAAGACAAGTGTAAATGCGTTTGTGATCGGAATGTTATCCGATCAATGTGTCCCGGTTCGGAGGTAGTCGAGGACGCATTGTTATCGGATTGTGTCTGCATTCACAGGTCAACGTCACAAAACCTCATCTACTGCCATTATTCCCCCTTATTACGCGAGAAAGAGCGTTTTGATCGGTTATCCAGACACAGAAGCCACTTGATGTTGACAAGTTTAAACTGTTTAAGCACTGTGTCCTGACTAACTGACTGTCTGATCTGCTTAATAGGATCACAGTGATCGCATACTAATGCCAAGTGTAAACGAAGCCTAATATACAATACAAGATGACTTTAGGCTGAAAAGAAATGCTGAGACTGACCTGTCCTCAGCAGGAAGATGTGAAAATAGATCGGTCTCTCTGAGCAGACCCACTGCAGACCTCCAGTGATGGTTCTCCAGAACCGAGGTATTCTACAGAGCGACACACACACATCAGTACTGATCGACTTTGACATATTTACAAATACAGTAATTTACTTCAAACATAAAGAAGATTATGGAGCTAATGATATGCTTAAATCCCATTGGATGGTGCTCTAACCCGGTACAAAGCTGCAAGGTAATGGTTGGTTTTGATGAGGAAAGGCTGGTTGACTCCAGGGTGGTCCAGATCGTGTGTGGCCGCTGCCAGCAGCCCTAAGAGGATGTCGAATGATGTGAGGGACTGGGCGAGCTGTGAATACAGACACGCAGATACAATCGTAAGCCTGTAAGTACAGTATTGTAAAAGGGAATTTAATATAAGGACAATCACCTTGGGTTCTCTCAGGTAACAGTGCATGGCCTGGGTGACATCAGCAGCATGGACTGCATTGTGGTAAGGGTTTTGATTGTGGTAGTCTTCTTGAACCAGAACTGAAAACCAAAGCACAACATTTCATCAAAGTAACTCAACAAGATTAATACCTGTCAGTATATTAGAGCTGCAGCTCATAACTCAAATCAATTATGACAATAATCAACAACAAATTTCATCAATTAGTTGGATCAGTGCAGTCTGGCATGCAAAACCTTCATCACTGATGTTTATAATACTGAATAAAAGTGATTATAATGCATACGATTTTATAATAATAAAAGGATAATAAGAATAAATGGTGGAGTTCATAATTCATAAACAAACCCTTTCATGTGATCCTTCTGTAGTTTAATGTACTTCAGATATTTTTTCTAGCACATTTTATTGAACAAATTAATTACACATTGTAAAATTCTTGTAAATAAGTTCAGTTTATCAAAAAAGCTCATTCTAAAAATGAGTTGATTAACTCTCAATGATAATTATATTCTTATATATAAATAATGTTTTAAATATGTTATTATTTTAGTAAATGCTGACTAAACTATTTCTTAAATTTTTACTAATAAATAAAATGTATAAATAATACGTTTTTAAATATTGGATTTAGGTTTAAAATGAATGTTATTCTGACAAAATGTTACATACATTTTTATTTTTTTTTAAAGGCAAAAGTTTATTTATATAGCACATTTCATACTCAATCTCAAATCCGAAATCAAAAGGGAATTACAAAAGTTTTTAACTGCAATATATAAATTCATACATTCATGTTTGTTTCATAGCCTGTTTGGAGGAGATTACTGTGCAAAATGTGTAAAGCATTTTTATACTATAAAAATATTAAAAACACTTACCTAGAAATCGACGCAGTTTAACCATGTCTAACTGGAAGAGCTCGATGAGGCCATACTGGTTCAGCAAATGAAATGTCAAGAAGACCAGACTGTTTCCTTAAAAACAAGAAACAGCACAAGGGGAATGAGGGCTGGGGTAATGTAATGCTTCGTCCTCAATATCGCACATGCATTATTCTACCAGCAGGTGGCAGTGTTCACAATAAAAAGTGAAGTATAGACTGTGGATAGCTATAATGAGGGAAAGCACAACAATACTCACACATACAGATATGAAGTTCTGCAGAATCAAAATATTTACCATTTGTAAGTCTGTCAAAGAGGAATATGTCAAAATTCCAGCATCCAACCTTTTCAAGCATACACTGTGAGAAAATTACAGTGAGCACAGATGAAAAATCAAGAACTTATTTTAAAAACATACTATAAATATTGAATACTCAGGGTAAACTAAATTCACTGCATCCGAAATCAAATATTTCCTACTAAATAGTATGTGAAAAACTACGCCAAAAGAATATTATGTCTCAATGCTTAGTATTCGAAAAACAGTAAACGACAAGCCCCCATTTGACCTACTACATCCCCCCCGAGATACTGAAGCACGCATTCAATGGACACTTGAGACCATGGAGGAGGATTTGTGAATGCCAATGAAGCGACGCAACTGACGCAAATAGGTCACAGAACATATGGTGGATGTAGTACGTCCCAATTTCATTCATACTATATAGAACTTTTTTAATTTTTTAATTTTTTTAAGATTTGCAAAGTAAATTCAAATGTAGTGCTTAATACGATTTCGGACACACTGACTGAGTTTTTAGCACAGTGTGTGTTTGCGATCCCATACCTTGGCCTGACCGCAGTAGTCCTCATCCAGGATGTGGAGGGGGTTGAGGTGTGGCGCTCCTCGTAGCAGACGGGACGAAAGCAGGTGTCGCTGGAAACTAAAGAGCCTCCGGATTCTCCGAGCTGGAATCGACCCTGCTGACTCAGCACGGGCTGTACACACACACACAGAGACACACACAGAGAACATGGAAATTCCATGATGCAAGATCTTCACATTTTCAGCATTTATTGTCTTTAGCTTTGGTTGGAGGAGCCCCTGCTGTTTAAAAATTTGGTTGCTATCGTTAAGATCGTGGCGCTCAAGCAGCCTATATAGTCCAAAGAGAGTCTTTAAAAGGGTTTCATTTTACCATGACAAAAGAGCTATAAATCTTTTCATGTGCTCTGTGTACCTTCTCCTAAATTCCGCTCACCTTGTTTTAAAACAGACAGAGGGACATATGCACCATGAAAACTGGGGAAAATATCTTTAATATAATTAGATATATAATTCTATTACAATATATTCATATGGTTGGAGGGATAAACCAATAAAGGAACGTTTCATTTAAATAATACAAATGTATATAAACATCACTTTCAAATGAACTAGTAAATAGATGTTTAAAGCTGTTTACTGAGTTTATATTCAAAGAGTGGTTAAATATAACAAATTAATATATTTCAACTAATATTTGAAACATGAATTTAAAAGGCACAATATGTAAAAATAAAAAATTAAATTAAAAAAAAAATCTTAAAGCACTAAAACAATTAAATATTTTGTTACTTGTGTACTAACATTATCTCAAATATCCAGAGAAATAAACATTTTAACCAGGATACCCTCGATTTCCGGTTTATTTTGTAGAAACCATGGAAACACCAAAAACGCTTTAATGTATTATGTGTTTTATTAGACAGGTGAGCAACGTTTGAATACATTCGATGACAAAAAAAGCAATTGTTTTATAGCTCAACACGGTTAGTCTTATTGTTTAAATCTCGTTTTCTTGATTTACCGCGAATACCATGTTTTACCATGTCTAATATTGATCTAGCTTACTGCAGTGTGCAACACGTGTCTCATAGTAGCCTCTGAGCGAACGCATAACATCCCAGAACGAATCTGAGGCCCAGTTTACACCTGGTATTAGGATGTGTATTGGTCCATTGGATCACAAGTGGACGACGCTAACAGGTTTAAACAGGGTTTAAAACATTTTAAGCTCGTCCACTTCCGGCATGATTGCTTTCGAAGTGCAAACGCTCAATACATTCGAACAGCCGCAAAAGATGCCTACTCTTCGCCTACTGACCTAACGACCAGTGGACACATACACTCAAAGGACTCCAATTGATTCACATTTCTTGTGTGTAATGTGTTATGGGATGAGTAACTCATTCTTCCATTTTGATTCAAAACTTTTTTTTTTTAACATTGAACCAGCTCTGAAATTAATCGTTATAGTATTTGATTTAAAGCCAAAATTTGGTACTTACAGTGCAAAGTGCGGAAATCGACGCCCAGGTATGGGTGCGAGCCTCTTCGTTCAGGTTCAAAGCCTACCTGACTTCTCACTCTCACATCTCCTAGAAGGCATCAACACACAGGTCCTCAAGAGATTTGTTAGCAAACACAACATACAGCAGGTTACAGGCCTGGCTACAGGAGGACAGAGACACAGACATACACACACCGCCGATGAATGGGGAAAAGGGAAGGACAGGGGACAGATCATGCATCGCCATGCCAGAGGGACTTATGCATTAGTATTCAGACGGCTAGGAGCAAAGGAGGACGCATGGAAGAAAGACAAGCTTGTGCTTCAGCCCAGGACAGAATGGAGAGGAAATCAGAGGGACTTCAACGAGGCTGGCCAAAGCTCTAAAGTCACATCTGTTAAAAAGTCATTCAATAGGCCTTTTCATCAAACTCTGGCTGTGTGTGTGTGTGTGTGTGTGTGTGTGTATTTGCATGGAGGGGGAGAAGGAGGGGGACGCATAAACTTTTACTGAGTAATGGCAGCCTCCAACATGTCAGTCACTACTGATTGGAGTTCATGTGCAGTAAAAAAGTAGTCAACGTGTAAATAAGTCAATAAACAAATAATAAAACAGCCTCCCACCAGTATATTTACTTACTTGAAAACAGCTGTTTGAATATTACACAAGCCCCTATCAAAATACCAAAACTGTGAATTACAATTACATAAAAAACACTATTGAAATGAATAAGACAAACAAGAGTTTCAAATGAAACAGAACAACAACAAAACCAAAAAAACAGCAATTATAGATACGGACTGACCTTACAAGTGTGTCACACATGCAACAGGCGAATCAGACATTTACAAAAGAAAAATAAAACAAGAAAAAACCCAGACGGAAGCTATTCGGACATGCAGAAAAAAAGCTGCGGAGGTCGAGGAAGCCAGACCACATCCAAATTAAGGAACCAAAAGTGCGCTCTATTTGTTTTGCGCCAAACCTCTCGTACGCAACCAGAACTCATCTCCTGACCCACAAGTATAATTAGAAGACATTTTAACGTGAGAAATGCCACTGATTAGACTGAGCCCACGGATGCAGGTCTTTAAGGAGGAATGGTGTGGAAAAGTTATTAAAGGGAAAGGCCGTGAAAGCGAGTGAGCGGGTTTGTCTCTCCTGGTGGTGAGATGTGTTGGTTCATACCTGGTGTAAACACGAATGAGGGTTTGATTGTTTTGTTTGTCACAGCTTAAAAACAAAACAAAAAAAAGAAATTACGATCAAATATTAGGTCAGGGTTAGCTTTACTGGGTTTTTGGCTACATGCTTGAAGAGGGGATGTTACTGAACGTGTAGATACTCCAGGTTATGATGTTCTAGTGTATTGCTAATACATGGTACAGTGACAGAAAGCAAAGCAGTCAGTCAGTGTGATACGGAAGTGGTTAACTCGTACAAGATGACCTAGTCTGATTGTGTGAACGCCAGTAAATCGGATTTAATGTGAAGCTACCACATTCTGGCGAAATCTGACAGCACAGACCAGGGCTCTCATGTATAAAATTCATGCAAGTTTCATCCTAAAAGGGTAATTGCTCAAAGATGAATCGCAAAAAACACATTTGGTGTACACTGGGACTGCACGATTAATCGAAATTAAACTGCACGCGATTTAGCAAAGGCTTAGCAGCACAGCTCTGTGAAAGCCAGAGGGCGCTCTCGCACAAACTCCAAATATGCCCCACAAAAGTCCAATAACGCACATCATTCCAGGAAATCCCTATGGGCATCATACTATTACTGTAGCTGAATAAACAGAAGTTTGAAATGCTTTAATTAACCAATGCTAATAAACATACGACTACGACAATACATGGTTTATTTGAGTTCTTCTAGCCTTCTCTTTGTCTGGCTATCACCGGACCAAGCTCAATTTAAAATTGAGTCTGCTCTGTATTTTCTACTGCACAAGAGGTGTGATCAACTAGCATAATTTAAATAATTCTTTACAATTGGTTAGTTCTTCAACCAATCAGACCACAAGAGGGGTGATCAACTGGCATTATTCGAATAACTCCGTACAATTGGATAGTTCTTCAACCAATCAGACCACAAGAGGCGCGATCAACGGGCAACAACCCATCGCTTCTCCATCTGTCATCGTGTTAAACCCGCCAACAACGCGCCAGGAGGATAAGACAAGCGATTGGTTCCCGCAAAAGTGTAATGGCAGCAGAAGAAATTAATGTATAGGTTTCCAGAGTTGCAGGGCGAAATCAAATCGCCAGCAGATCAGGCTGGGTTTAAACAGTCTAGCCTTCTCTGGTATTTTCATGATAATAAAGTACATTTACACTTCAATGCTAATCGACATAGCCTTTATCACTGTATAGAATACTATGAACTAATATGTTGTGAGCCTTATTATTCTGTGTAATAAGCCACATCATCTCACAGAAGGATGCTCAACTGTCGTTATGAGAGAGTTTGGAGTAAAAACATGTTGTTAAATATTGTCTTTAGGTTCATAAATGTTTAATGATTAATCGTGCAGCCCTAGTGTACACACAAAAATATATATATTTAGGAAGGATGCACTGATACTGATCATTATTTTCAGAATATGATACATGGCTGATATTAAAAATCTATGACATTGTTAAAGGGATAGTTCACCAAAAAATTTAATCCTTTCATCATTTACTCACCCTCATGCCATCCCCAATGTATTTGACCTTTTCTTCAGATAAACATAAACAACATTTTTACTGTCATACAAGCATCTTCAAGCGTCAACGAACATTATATGGACTTGCAGAGATTGATTTTCATAAAAATCAAATACATGTAAGAGGGTGAGTAAATCGTGAGAGAAATTTTCCTTTTAGGGTGAACTTACCTTTAAAAAAAAAACTAAACGTGACTATTATATGCACACAGCAACTCTTTTAAAGAGAACGCTCTAAAAGTAAACAAAAAAAAAAAATCCAATAATTGCATCAAAATTAACCAAAAACAAAATTATATAGATTATCCATCTATGTTTGTCTGTCTAGATCACTTTACAAATGTTTTATTTCCCACCCCATCTACTTCTAAAACTATTTCCACATGCATTTTGCCATCTATACGTGATACTACTGCATTTAACAGTATTAAAACAATAATAAAAGTTTAACCTGTGCCGATAAGTGCAATGATATACTGCAATAAAATGACTCAATCAGTATCTTTGTCTAGCTTTCCCATAAAATGTCTAAATATCCTTAAAAACAAGATTGACTTGAAATCCAAATTGCCTAATATAAAAGCATAAACCTAAGATGTTTCCTAGGTTAATCCGACATGAGATAGCGTACACACTTTTCGATGTGCATTTTGTTCATACGCAACGTTTAAACATCAGGCCCTTTCAGAGCTTTCAGTGCTGTCCTATAAACTCAAAGGGTCCCCAGGGTCAGCAATCAGGCAGAGCCAGGGCTTGATAAGTATTAAATCAAAGACAAATTCAGGGAAACACTAAGCAATTCCCAGTTGAGGAATGACTTAAGCTGTGGATGTAATGATGAGATTATCAGAGGCTTTTTGACTGATGGTTGAGGCTCTCCATCCCCTCTGTTGCACAATCTGTTGTATAATGTGCTGTGCTCAGTAACTTCCAGTGCAGTGGTACATCTACCCTGTGACTGCATGTGTTTACAGGTTGAGAGTTTGTGTTAGTGTTTGTGTGTGTGTGTGTGTGGTGTATTAGCCAGGGAAGATGGTGCTTACCTAGCATGCGAATATACAGAGCGGTTTGATCAGAGCTGTCATAGGAGATTGCTCCGCGTCTCTGCGGGGGAAGAGATGCAGACGAACGTCAGTATTTGCATTTACTCAAACAATAATAATATACAAGCCAAATGCTCAGCAGTGTATATTCAAATAAAGCTTAAACAATAACACCATGTTCAAGAAAGAACAACATTAATGTTTATATTCTTTTATACTTTTGTCATATTTTGCCATTTACACATAAAATGAACGTGAAAATATCCCATGTAAATATGTTATATTATACATTATTAAACTGATTCAATAAAATTTTAAAAGGGAAAAACATGATTTTAAAAGCACCAAACAAATATAGCACACATAAACAATCCAAACTGCCTGATGAAAAATGAAACATGACTAGTAATCATTTATTAAAATGGTAAAACAGTGCCGTAAAACCAATATTTCGGTAATAAATATGTATATGTATGCAATTGAACACACTTAGGGATGCTATTGAACACACTCCGATATAGATAATCCACCAATTATTTTATATTTATATTATTTTATAAAGACTGATCAATGACTGAAATGCTGTATTTTGTATAAATTAACTAAAAACAGCATACATTAAATTCAATAATAATAATTAGAATGAAAAAAATGTATATTCATTTTGATGTTTGCTAATATTTTATGCGATTTACATGTACGTCTAATTTCTTAGTACTTTTTAAAGATTAACTTTAAGGGAACATTAGATGACCACGCACATTTACATATCAAATAAAAAGTACAAATAAAAATCATCCCTGATCACACAAACACTCGAAGTCAGGCCTCATAACATTGTTTTACTACAAGTAGCCAGCATGTAAATAAAAGTGTGATCTTTGCCTATATCTCTAAACACATCTGCATAAATGTCCTGTTATCACTGTAAAGCCCTATATAAACAAAGGTGACCTGACCTCTAAAATGAGTGGTTGGCCAATCTCCGCGACTTAAAAAAATCAGTCCCACAATAATGATGTGAGGGGAAACACACATGCTGGAGAATGTAAGCTCATCTCTTTTACCAGCCCAGCTTCCAGTGCTCACACACAGGAAGCAGGAGCGGAGAAGACTGCTTCACTGAATTAAGAGTGCATCATCTGTCCAGTGTAATCTGCACTCCTGTTCATCACGCTTCCATACAGGGCCGTTCAGAGATTAATTCATGAACACACTCGCACTGCTGCTCATTATGCAGATGCGAGTCTGATTGGCCATCGGAGAGCGGTGGGCGGAGCGTTCCCTGCCCGCAGTACTCGAAAGAGGCCTTTGTGTGCCGAACACGTAGTTTTCGTACTTGTTCCTTAAAGGTAGCACAGGTTTATCTTTTAAGATGTTACAGGCACTGCTAGCACACAGCACAACTAGGGGACGACATAAGGGCTTGTGATAAAAATGCTTTGTGAGAGAAAGAACCTTTCTGACATATTTTCTTTGTCTCCAGTAAATACTCGAATTGCATTAAGGGGATCCTTTTGAGAAATTGAGGAGGAGAAAGGTTCACTGTGAAAACACAAGACATGGCACATCTTTGTGCTGAAATATACCCAAAAGGAACCCGTGCATATATGCAGACAAAGACAAGCACTTCAGCACAGCTTTTAGATGGCTGGTCAGGGTGTCCCCAGATGGCATACAATTCAGTTTCTGACGTCAATGGACTGAACCAATTTGCATACTTGATTTTTATCCATTAACAGCCCTCCCGCGCCTGGAGCCTCTGCCCAATAAAACTGCAAATGCACAAAACTAGGACTGTCACTACAATTGGAAGATAGAGCTGAAGAACATTTTAGCCTTGCGACAATATATCTTAACATTTATATTGAAGTTCTATCAAATTGTTTCAATCAAACAGCAAATGTTGCCAAGTGCATTCAACACGTTTTGCAAGTAAAAATACAGCCAAAAACACTATATAATAAAATAAAATAAGCTAAAAAAAAAATACAAAGAATGTTTTTACTAAATTAACACAAAGAAAAAACATTTCAACATTATTACTAATATAAAAATCAATATAATCATTCATAGTATAAAACAGCAAAAATGATTAACATATTTCTAAAAAAGATTATGAATAATTGAATAATTTGCATAAAATTAAAAGTATGTGAAGCCCTTGCAGAATCTGTGAAAAGTGAATAACATTTTTACATTATGAGCATTATTCAAATTTTCTGCTAGGGGTTCATATTTTTCTTGCTACATAAATATATACATATATATATATATATATATATATATATATATACATATATATATATATATATATATATATATATATATATATATATATATATATATATATATATATATATATATATATATATTTATATATATATTATATTTATATTATATTTATATATATTTATATATATATATAAATTAAATATTAAGTTTAATAATTTGTTTTATATATACACACAAAAAAATTCCTTTTTGATGTTAATAGAGCCAGCAAAGTAAACTGAGAAAAATCCTGAAGGTTCCAAAACAAAATCACCTAGCAACCATACCTTAAAATCCCTGGTAATAACACCAAATACAACAGTCAAAACCAAATATCTATAGGAAATTATATATTTCAACATATTTTTCCATGATACCACAATTGCTTGATCAACATGAACATGAGTGATACCACAATTGCTTGATCAACAAACAGCATATAAGACCTACTGTACCACACAGATGTTTTCTAATGTTACACAACAGATGCTGTTCCACAACATGTAGCCAAACGTTCACATAAGACATAACAGACCACGTTTATGTGAATACTCGCCAAGACAGATATTTTGAAGTACTGCAATTCTGTGCACGCGTGTATATCGGTATCGCGTGCTGTCTGAGCGTCTTTGTGCGTCCGCTTCGGATCTGTAAGTCAGCGCGAGTGAGTGAATGAGATCATGATCAAGTACAAATGAAAGGTACTCCTCCCAGAAAATGTACAAATAAAGATACTTTGAGATGCTTAATTGCTATTTTAAGCATTGCACTCACTCGACGAGGGCTTAATTAACTCATTTTTGTGAAAACCTCAAAATCAACCAAAAATGAACATTTTTCACTTGTTTTGCCTCTTGCTTGAAATTATCCTGTGCGCATTCTGACTCCTTTTACCACACGTGTGTATCACACCAATGGCATGTAGCCATTAAAACACTACACATGACAGCGAGAAGCAATTACAAAAATGATTTTAGCACAATACGCTTATGTAATCCTGTGGCAAAATGCATTTATTAAAAATGAAAGACAGAGGGTCCGGTAATCTCCAGGCGGCCACTATTAGGTCAGGATATTAATGTTGCTGGAGGCCAGTCTGCAGTTTGAGAGGCAAACAGGACTTAACTGATGACAGTGCTTTAAGTTAAGTTAATAACCAGTGGAACAGATGAACTGGAAAACTGCTAAGTGAATAAACAGGCTACAAAAACAACTGCACCTTGCAGTTACCCTCATATGACACTTTGACATCCCCTATCTGCAATAACCACCATCAGGCCAGAGAAAAACAAGCTTTGAGTCATCCGAGATTGAGATGAGTCGCGGCAGTATTTTAGTATCAACAAACTCAGTGTTTACACACATTACTTGGTGTTTTTGCGTGTGAGTAATTTCTACCAGCGAGCTGAGCAGGGCATGACAAACCACCCAGCCGTGCCCATATGGGCTCAGCACACGAGCGGCATCAGCACAGCCGGACATGGAGCGGGAACGGAGGAGTTGAATTTCTTGGAGAGGCCAATGCCGCTTGCATGCCAGCGAGGCGTGACAGTCTGTGTGGTTTTGCTGACTTTCAGCAAGCAGACTAGAAGAGCAAAAAATAATGAAACATAAATAATAATAAAAAAAATTGGGAGTTTAGCAACAAAAAAAAAATGACACGGATATTTCAGGAAGGCTGATTTCAAATTGCAACTACTGAAAACTACTGAAACTTGTTTTCCTGAATTCAGATTCCTGAACAGACAAAAGGTCAGTCTTCACTCCTCCTTTAATAGACAGTTGTATCCGTATTATGTTTTTATAGTAGTTAAATGACTAGTTCTATGGAAAATGCATTTAATTAATAATTATAATAATATGAATCAAGTCACCAGTTTCAAAGCAGCTTTACAAACAGGAAATTATGATTCAGTGATGCAAACAAAGTTATATTCTCAAATATTCAAAAAGTGTGGTCAGTTTAATTAATGATAATAACAACAGAACACCAGCGCCATTTTAAAGTACATCAATATTCATAAATACTGAAAATAAAAAACAAAGGGTCTCATTCACTAATAATTGATTTGTACGCACAGGAAAACTTCTCACAACAAATCCCTGACTAATTTACAACATGTGCATGTGCACATGAATTTGTTCTGAATCTCGCTCTGATGTTAGAGAACTTAGAGTATTCTAAATGAGCAGCCGTGTACACAAGGTTAGTCGTTTGAATAAAACGGCCAAACCTTCTCCATATAAGGGTTCCCAGACAAACTTTCGTCATACATATGCCGCTCTCTGCAGACGCGCTCTCGCCAGATCAAGCAATGCCAAAGTGTCACTCAAAACCAGTTCAAACACAATGAACAACTTTAATACAGACCTGTCATTACCCAGCTGTACAGCTCTACTCTTTCACTCTTATAATTCAATATATTTAAGACTAAAATTAAATTGTATTATTTATTCTAGTAATACATTATAGTCATGTAGGCTTCTTAACAAAATAATACGGCCGTACAGCAAAAAATAGCTTGTTGCGTATGTGTGGTTTCAGTTGCTTCTACATTTTTCTGTCAATATACGGATGTACGTTTTTGGTCAATCATAATTTGTTGGTGAAAATGTTTGTACGCAGATTTCACACACAAATTTGTGTACGCATGCTTGAATGAGGCCCAATGAAAACTGGATAATTGAATACAATGGAAAATAAAAATAATATTTAACAAAAACAAGTGGTGTGTGAAAGGGTTCTTTTAGCGTAACTTAAGACCTGTGTGCTCTAGCACCCTGCAGAGAGTTCAGAAATGGTACCAGAGTAATTTAGTGTAAATACATTACTTTGTGTAAAACAAATGTCAAAGTGATGCATATCTCCAGAACCTAGAGACTCTAAGCTTTCAAATGGTACCACATACGAGATCAGAGCTCCTCCACAGACATTTAAAATTGAAACTATATATATGATGTCATTCCTCTACAGGGTCCGCAGACGTTAAGTGGTTAAAGACTTTTACTTGTATTACTAAAGTTTCTATCAAATTTGTATTACTGAATACATTTAGCTACAAAAATTTGCACTGAACCATATTATGTTCTGTGTCATTTATAAATGGTCAAAAAGTTTAAACACTGTTGCGTCTGTCTGACAAAAGACTCTCCATTGCCTGGGGCGAACCTGAAACTCAAACCCATCCAGCTAGTTTATTCAACAATACATTCTTTTATGTGCCATTCATTGAACTTTCTTAAATACCTCATTGCTGCATCATATTCAACTAAACTATTTAGATGATCGACATCT
Organism: Pseudorasbora parva; assembly: GCF_024679245.1. Lineage (NCBI taxonomy): Eukaryota > Metazoa > Chordata > Actinopteri > Cypriniformes > Gobionidae > Pseudorasbora > Pseudorasbora parva. Next base: position 12,734,483 of record NC_090195.1, on the reverse strand, counting down.
CATGGCTCAAAAATGCATGAAGTCACGCCTACTTCTCTATGATACTAGACATTTGCAAAGCAAATGAATGGGCTTCATCTAATCGTAATAAAACAAACAAGCTCATGACTGGACAAGCAGTCAAGAAAATGAGATCTGAGAACATCTGCCATTTATCTGCAATCACACAAAAGCAAAACATTCTGTATTTTATCTCTAGAATGAATCCTGGGCGTGTTAACGTTCTGTTTACAAGATGCATTATTGTGATATATTTGGTTTCACAATGTGGACAAACAACTGCTGCCACCATTTACGTAGTTTTAATATGTAACTATCAAACTCTTGACATTTGCCATTTTTTGAGAGAGTTCTATCTAGACTTTCAGCTTTGTCTGATCCACTGTTATTGTAAAGATTTCTCATATAGGAATGCATAACATATCAGACATTATTTTAAATCTATTGGTATCATCTGACATTAGAGATTTCATTTAGTCAGAATAAAATTAAAATTCATCCCATCAACTTTGTAAATGCATGTTTTAGATCTTATTATGAACACCTCATCCATGTATACTTTTTTCACTTTCTGATAATACAAAATATTAAAACTCGATCTTTCAGTGAAACATCAGACTTCTCTCTGGTGACCTAAATGATTTCTTGAATAATTTAAGTCTGCTTAATTTCCAGGCTGTTTCTTACAATCAACTGCAAGTTGACACAAATGTAAGAAGTTTAAAGTTTAAGTAAGCAGAATTTTTTTTTCAGATTTTTATTTTGTAATCATACATTTTAATTGCTCTGAACTTTAAATATTTGAGTACTCCAATTCATACATTTAACTTAAAAATATAATTTAATCTCAAATGTATAGTAGTGGAAACTTTATAGCCAATTCAATAAATGCCATCTTGCTAATTGGTTACACAATGCTATGGTAGCAAGTTTTTTTCACCTTGTAATGAAACAGGGAAACATAAGACTTTTCTCTGGTGACACATACTGAATTTCTCCAAACTTTTAAAGTCTGCTTAATTTCCAGGCCCTTTCTTACAATCAACTTCGCTACAATTTGGCATCATTTTGGTGTAATGGCCACAGCCCAATATAATCCAATCAACAAACAATGCATAATAAAAGCATTTTTTGACAACCCCTTAAACTGGGATATACATCCCAATTCAAAAGAAAAATCAGATGCAACTTCCATTTCATTGTGACTTTAATCAAATTACTCAAGTAATCATTTAATCTCAAAGCCAAAGCTACAGCTAACTTCAGGAACCGTTCAATTGGGGCAACCAGATATATTGTGCAAAAGAACCACAGTATGATGAAGTTTACTCAGGATTAGCCAAGTTCATTAATACCTATTCCTTGGAAGTAAAACTTTTATGTTACCAACTCCACTTGATTACCACTATTTATCATTGTCCAAAACCTGATAAATAAATGTGCTTCTTACTACATCTAACCTAAGAACTTCTTTGATGGTGGTAAAAGGCATGATTGCCACCTTTTATGAAGCTCTTGAGGAATTTTAGCAATGCTTTGAGGGGTCTATTTGAACAGGTTAGCAGGCCTACAAGCTAATTATTGACACAGCGTTTGGATGCGAAACAAGTTAAAGGCTTGTGTGAAAGAGGACGGAGCCCAATCAATTCAACAAGAGACTTCACAATATGCCACAACCACAGCGGACTCAGTTCTACACCGCCGTCTCCTGCTGGAGGCTCGACTGAGGCCTTCAAACAAGAGGAAGCACCATCACTACTTCCTTTAAACTAATCCAGGAAAAGCAGTGGGAAAATTATTCCGCACTTTGTTCCTCTTTGTTTACCGCATTAATCGCCTGAGAAAAACTGTTCAAAATTAACTTTTAACTTATATTCAAATAACCATTCAGGCCGGATCAACATAGGATGATATCTGATAATTCAAGAACTAGAACTACATGAAAATTAACCATACAAACTGAAACAGTTTCGACTCCACTTAGGCTAGTCAGCTTTAGCATAGAAAGGAGGAAAATCATTTTAAATATGGTAAAACTGAGCAGAGAGCCAAAATATTGAACAATCCAATGTGCAATAGGTAGGAAATACCTATAAAAATGTTATTGAACTTATTGTGAATGTCTAATCCATGCAACTTTTAAATCAAAATCTTCCAGTGAAACGACAGACTTGTTTCAACAAACTTGATGTTTGCCGGACTTTCATTTCGTTCACCCCTTTCTTATAATCAACCACAAGCTCACATCCAGATCTGCCATCATCCAACCAACAACCGATGGAGAACAGCAAGTCCTGACACACAACCCTACATTTTTAGGGTTCAACGATTCATCGCGAATCACACCCAGATAACAGAAAATGGCAAAGAGGCGGGACGTGGGCAGAGCCAAGGTAGCATAATGACCAACAGACAGCGAATAAATGGCTATCCTCCTGTCACTCAAGTGGCCATGCCCTTAATTATGCAGAACTTTAAGACTTTATATAATGTAAACAAATGTGTTATAAGAAAGTTCACCCGCTCACAGTTGTCATGAAGAGCAAAATTAGCCTTATAGACCAAAACCACAATTTGTACCAGGCTATAAACATCTTTTTTTTCTGCTGTAAAGTGCACAATTTTAACATGGGGCTCAATGAGATTGTGCTCCCTTCTGGAGCCTGTAATTGCCAGTCGAGGAGTTGCAGTTGAAGTTACTTCCGTATTGGCTTCAAGAGAAACTGCGGGAGGTTGCCACTTGGTCGCAACTTTAACAGAGCGTTAATACTACTCATTTACTTCGAATGGGGGGGGACGACATGAGCCGCCGAACTAAATTGTGCGTTCTGTTGCGTCATGTCAATGGCATTGCTTGCAGCAGAAGTTGAAAAATGTTGAAAAATGTTGAAAAACTTTTCAAGCGGCAACGGAGGCATCAGCCAACCAGATCGCCTCAATGCAAATACAGACGCTAGGGTAGTAATTTGATTGGAAAAGTAATGTGATTGGCTAGGTTCAGACAAGCTAGCCAATTGCGTTCGTGCATCACTGGAAAAGTAATGTGACTGGATGTTTTTACTATGACGGTCATGCTTTAGACATGCCCTCCGTCAAATGTCGACGCTTCATGTGAATGCAGTGAATAAATGCCTCATTATTCATGTTAATAACAAATGACATTACAATTATTTTTAAACGCAAATATAACAAAACGTACATTACATTGCAAGCATCATTTCTGTGTTTATTTCTGAAACAAACAAAAAAATTGTTTTAACGACTCTACACAAAAAGTGCACGAAATGGACGATTAATTTGCTCTGCCGAAGGCGACCGCTATGGCTTGAGCCATAGATGAAGTTAGGTCAATATGCATTTTGGTGGGGTTTCCTCACTGACTCAATCACTACTTGATAAGCAAGCCTCTCGCAAGCAACTTTCCAAGTCAAGTTATCTGTACGTCATGCTCTGTATCTTAACTTGATCCACTTTAGAGTCAAGACAAAGAGTTTGGGGCAATTAACAGTTAGTTTTCTCTCTAAAAACTGATGAACAGTTGTCAAGGGTTCTCACGTAATAAAAGCTGAGCCAACAAGGAAATCCACTGAAACCTACCTTAGAAAAAATCCATCTGACAAGAACCGTGATTAAAGACCAAATCAGAACTATTCCCATTGGACCTTGCGAAAACGGTGGATCATAGTCTCTGTGTCAGTTTGCGTATAGGTGTTGCAGTGTATGTCAGTATGTGGGTGTATGGATTTGCGTACGTGTGTTCGCACGACTGTAGATGGCCGGAGACCAGCTCAAGGCCCAGACAGAATGCGTGCTGAGCTTAGTGCAGCTGTCTTAGTTGCGCACACACACACACACACACACACACACACACACACACTTAAACGAACTCTCCGTGTTAGCCCTAAATGTCTCTCCCTCTCCCATACACACTCACACACACAGCCACCTAGCAACAGCCAACCAGACCAGCAGCGCTACTGACGTACATGGTGAGGGGCTGGCAGCAGGAGAGCATGCTAGAGTCTCCTTATCAGCAGTGCAGAGAGCATACTGTATGCTTTATTTTCTAAATAAAACACTGTCAACTTCTCAGCTGCCTCGTAATCAAAGATGTGTGCTCACTATCATGAAACATTTATTTTTATTTGCAGTTTTGTGACCTCAAGGACTCACGTCTCAAGAACCTGTTATCATAAGAGTCTATTTGGAACCAGATTTATTTTTAATTGTTTTACATCTAGTCAATACATGTATGTATATTTCATGTGATTTATTTATAATAATGTTATATATATATATATATATATAAAGGGTAATATTTTCTCAAATATCAGCATGATTGCAAACTAGGCTTGCTGTGATAGACGGTGTTACCAGTGTTAAGGCACAACACCGGTTACATCACTTATCCATAGCGACACTGTCCCCACCAGTGTTTAGATTTTTATGGTAATAAACTCAATTAGTTTAGCTAGTGAACAGACACTACAAATAAAAACTGAACGTGTCTGCTTAATAAAGCGTGAGCCGAATGAGAGTCACCACAAAGACCAGCAGCAGGAGTTAGGTTTCCTTTATCACAAGCAAGGAGCTGACAGACAAGATGACGGCTTATGATTTGGTTTCAAAGCGAAATGTAAAAGCGCCTTTTAGTTTGTCATTGTACCATTTTGTTGTTGTTTTTCCTTAAACGGTTACTTCAGCGACTAGCATATGGCTTTGTATCAATAGAAACCCTGGAGTATATTCAAATGATTGTGCTTCCCCTCCTTATATCCCCCCGAGACAAGAGATTTATGCATTTTATTTCTGGAAAAATTCCTCCCATGATGCAAATATCGTCAATTTGCGCCATCGGAGGAATTGCTGGACAGAGGCTAAAAACTACAGCCAGCAGAGGGAGCCATTTCCGCATGTTTTCAGCTCACCCGTGGGGGATGGGAGATCACTCACAGCTACAGTAAGTCTTTCAACTTCTCTAACTAATTCCAATGAAAGTTAAGCTTTCAAAGGCATGAACTGAAAACACCCCAGACTGAATATGCGCTGTGAATCTATGCCGCGAGTGCTGTCGCGTTTACCTCAGCTGTCATCACGAGCTCATCCATGACTTTCAATGTGACTCCTGCAGTGTTTTGGGAATCTCTTAGCGGCTAAATCACATATTGAACACACACGTTCAGTTTTTAATTGTAGTGTCTGTTCTCTAACTGAACTGATTTTATGAAGATGGTCGCGGTGGGAAAGTTATCAGTTATTCAGTAATCTAGTAGCGGTGGCTTTGGGAATGGCCTTGTAGGGCAGCGAAGCATTCTGGGAATTGTTGTCTTTCATCCCCATGAGACAAAAATACATTTTCTGTCTATTCTCAGTCTAGAAAGCACCAAATAAAAAAATAATTTCACATTTCTACTACATTAATGACCCAGTTTAAATACACATTCATCTTCCCAGGGCTGAAGTACTCCTTTAAGAAAAATAAGCCAATGAACCCACCATTCAAGCAACCCGCCCCCGAATTAGCCCTAATTCTAAACTGAATTAAGTAAAATCCGCATGGTCATTCATTCACGCTCTCACAGTACGCCCATTTATGGCCGCACTGTCATTCACGGTGTGTCCGCTGGCACATTTTCAGTTCATTCCTATGGAAGCTTAACTTTCATAGGAATGCATTGAAACCACTTGCTTTGCTCCACACCGTTATGAATGCCAGAGCAGCAGTGCGCATTTTAATTTCGATTTAGAATTAGCGATTTAAAAGCCATAGTCAATGTTGTCACGCATCATTTAACAGGTGGGATAATGTCCTCATCATCACATCCCTATTGCAAACTGATATTCATTTCATGCACGAAACAAGAGATGACTTGATAATTTTTAGACACAATGTTATCAATACTGACAGATTTTGCATTATTTTGCCAACATATCTGATTCCAAACAAAGCAGAAAAGTTGCATCTCCCAGCAACTCAGAGCTGTGTTTTGTTCTTGAATGATTCACCATTTTTTAACAAATCGAATCAATGATTCATTCATGAAGTCAGTGGACACTTGTTACTTTCATAGATGAATCAGCCGGTTCGAGCAAATCAATTGAATGATTCTATAGGCCAATTCACACCGCACTGCAGAAAGACGGCAACAGTCGATTTGTCTGGTTTCGTCGGATCAGTGTGTTGCCCATCAGATTGTCCCACAGCTCGTTTTCGCCGACTAAACATGTTGAATAAGAATGTCTTAAAAGTGACGTGCTGTAATCTGGTGACTGTCGCCATTGCTCTGCATCTGTCGGAGCAGTTTGAATTGGCCTTAAAATTCAAGGAGTGGTCACTTTTCGTTCCACTGACTTCCATTCAAAGTGGTGCGAATGCCTCAGACCGGAAACGCAAGCTCATGCGAAACATTTCGCATTTTGCTGTCGGTTCAAAGGTCAAGCTTGGTGAACTCTTAGCTGTGAATTTGCATCACATAATGACGAATTACCAGTGGAAGAGCAATACATCGCGGAGTGATTTTTTTTGAATGTATTACTATTTGTTATATGTTGAATTCAGAGAGGTCATATCACGACCCTTGCCATGTCAGACGTCTACCTACTGGCTGTTTTAGTTTCCTATAGCCTATAATATTGTATCTTTTTTCCAAACATCTCATTTCTATATTCAAAATTGTATATTTAAACATTAATCTCATAACATTATTTAGGCAACTGTAATTGCTGCATAAATGGATTTTAATAAATGGTAAGATGGGTTTTGATACCGATTTAATTGAGTTGGTATAACAGGCCTATTGTTTGCATTGCTTCATATTGACTTTAATGAAGAATAGTACAATTGTCAACAAAATAATGTGAATCCATAGTTAAGCAAGAGCCAAAAGCATAATGGTTTAAATTAAGATTTTAGTGAGGCTCGGACTCATTTTAGGAACAGGTGTAACAAGAGCGCTCTCTCAGACCAAAGTTGGCCTCTCTTAGCAGTGACATCACAACATCTATCTGTGGAGAAGCATTTCCATAAATAGCAGAACAGCAAGTTGGATGAGCTGGACCCACGCAAACCACAGTCACAGAAAACAGACTTTCCTTGCAACTTCAAGACACTAATGGCCCTGTTTCACAGAAGCGAGACACATTCGACCCTGCTGATAGCATGTGTGGAATGAGCACCGCAATCAAATATCATTCCTATTTAAACATCTATGCTTACAGCCCGGGAAAACCCCACCGCTGTGTCCAAAACCTAACATCCTCTCTGCTTTGAATGTTTCTCCCAGTACAGACTTACTGGCACTCATGTAAATGTGAGATCAATGACATGGGAGTTGCGCGAGCTGTGTCACATGGCTAATAAACAGCACAGCTGACGATGTGCGTATTTGCATTTGAGAGCAAAAGAGCCTAGTGCTTGAGAGAGGGGCCATCGCAGCTGTGGATTCCTGAGTCAAACACAGGAAGTGTGATGATGGAGAGCATGACGTAGTCCTCATGAGGCTCCTGTTCCTGACCCTGTGCTCTCAGCTCTCAGGCCCGGGTCCAAACAAAAAACCCTGACAGCACGTCATGAGGGGAGTCAGGGGTGTATTTGATTGGCTTCATTTTGTCAATGTAACACAGCCTTTTCGGACAGAAAAACCCATTCAACAACATTACCATGTGATCTTGATTCTGTTCCAAAGACTGCAACACAAAGTCTAATTACAGTTGTTGTTGCTCACCACTTATCTGCACCATGTTTACAACTTTCCTGTCTGAGAGGCTTTTTGAGTGAAGATTTGTAAATCTCACAGACATTGTCAACATATTGCAAGTAGTAACTTGAATTACCCAAAATGAATATGTAAAAAAAAAATCTATATATTTTTTTATAACCACTGCATTTTTTTTTATTTATTGTTTTATTCATTGCTGCAAAATAGTAAAATAATGCAGATGATACAACGATTGTTTTATTAATATCACATATTTAATTTATATATGAACTAATAAGTCAACATTAATATGTAATTATTTATTTTTTTAATTTATGTAAATATCTTACATATACAGAGATTACACGTTACAGTCAAACTTTCAACCATATTTTATATATATATATATATATATATATATATATATATAAATATGGTTGAAAGTTATATATATATTATATATAAAATATGGTTGAAAATTATATATATATATATATATATATATATATAACTTCTTTTTTGTGGCTTATTCGCTTAAACGTCAAAAACAAAAGAAAAAAAATTGCCCATGTTGGCAACTATTCAGGTAAATACAGGTTTTGTAAGTAAATAGTTTAGAGAAAACACATGTTGTGTAACAGTATATTAGATGCAGTTTTCCCTGTGGTATCGAAAATGTTATCAAATATCGATATTTTGAAGGTATATCATCAAAGTTGAACATTTCAGTATTGTGACAATTATGTGACTACTGCCAAAAAAAAATTCAAAAAATTCAAAATACAAGCAACAAAAACAAAAAAAACAATAGAGTATAGATGAAACAAATTAAAAAATAAACAGTGCTTTAAGGCACATTTAGGCATCTAATCAATGTTCAGGTACAAAAATGTAATAAAAGTAATCACATGTAAAATAACATTGCATATATATTTACTTTAGTAATTAAATAAAGATTAATCAGTATTTAAGTTACAAAAGCTATTCAGTCAAGAGCAGTGAGTGATTTGGTTGTCTTTTGTTGTTTGATTAAAGGGCATATTGCAGGTTAGAGACTTAAGTGAGTCAGTGAATAGAAAAAATAATTTAGAAACCACCGCCAAACGAAATGGAGTCTCGCGCACTCCACGTTGACGTCATTTTTACCGCGCGCACACTCGTGCTCATGCAGACGTGTCGAGTATAAACAAGGCTTAAAGCTACACTGACGTTGGCAGTTTGATAAATGCAAGTTAATTCTTCAGTTCAATCTTTGTGTGCTAAAAAGGCACACAAGTTCCTGTAGAGATAGCAATACACATTCCCCTTTTTTGCCAAATAAATGAAAAGCATGTTATCAATGTCTTCTCTTTTGCTGTATCGAAATCTCACCCCTAGTTTTCCTCCGAGATGGTCAAGTCAAGTTCAATAAGTTTGTGTATGATTACATGATATAATTTTTTTTAAATACTGTATCCTAAATTGTAGATAATTAAGCTATATATCATATATCCTGGAGTGTGTCAGATTAACACTACATTTCTTGAGTGTTAAAGGGTTAGTTCACCCAAAAATGGAAATTTGTGCCATTAATGACTCACTAAGACCCTAATATTGTTCCACACCCGTAAGACCTCCGTTCATCTTCGGAACAGTTTAAGATATTTCATATTTAGTCCGACGGCGTATCTAAGTGTATGCACACTATACTGTCCATGTCCAAAAAGGGAATAAAAACATCATCAAAGCAGTCCATACGTGACAACAGTTAGTTAGTTAGTTAGTTAGTTAGTTAGTTAGTTAGTTAGTTAGTTAGTTAGTTAGTTAGTATCTTTTAAAGCATCAAATACATTTTGGTCCAACATAACAAAAACTTTGACTTTATTCAGCATTGTCTTCTCTTCCAAGTTTGTTTTCTAACCTCAAATAAAGATTCAAACGGTTATTAATCAGCGGATTGATTCATGATTCGGATTGCGTGTCAAACTGCCAAACTGCTGAAATCACGTGACATTGGCGATCCGAATCATGAATCAATTTGATGATGTTTTTATTCCCTTTCTGGACATGGACAGTAAAGTGTGCATACACTTGGACACGCTCTTGGACTAAATATAAAATCATCTTAAATTGTGTTCTGAAGATGAATGGAGGTCTTACGGGTGAGGAACGACATTAGGGTGAGTCATTAATGACATCAATTTCATTTTTGGGTGAACTAACCCTTTAACGATTAATAGAAAAACAACAACAACAAGAACCATAAAGAACCAAAAACTTCGATTTTTGAAAAGGTGCATCTGCATTATTATGCCATTATCATTATTTTACGACAATATTATCGTTTATCGCAATAATTTCTTGGCCAATATATCGTCCAGCAAAATTTGTTATTGTGACAGGCCTACTCACTCGCATTATATTGAACAGACACGTTCAGTTTTTAATTGCAGTGTGTTCTCTAACTGAACTTATTTTATGAAAATGAACACCATGGGAAAGTGATCCAGTGATTCAGTAGCCGTGGTTTTGGGATTGGCCTCGTAGGCCAGTGAAGCAAGTGCATTCTGGGAGTTGTTGTCTTTCATCCCTATGAGACAAAAATACATTTTCTGTCATTTCTCAGTCTAGAAGGCACCAAATTCAAAAATTATTTTACATTTCTACTACATTAATGTCCTAGTTTAAATACCAACCTTAATGCTAAATCAATGAAGTAACCCTTTAAATATGATCACAGGTTATTATTTCATATTGATCCAATTTGACTTAGTTTGACATGAAAAAGGCCAGCATAAGGTCATTTTGGGTGTGCCACAGGGTTGCCGCGTTCTTTCAAATTTCCCCAAGCACGCTTCCACATTTTCTTTCTTGAAAGCGATAACGGTCAGTTTATTCTACAATCAAGCTCCAACTTATTTATTTCTCATGTCTAATTGCATCTGAGAGAAAAAAAGGAGTGGGTTCATGACAGAACAAGCAAACAAAAGAGGAAGCCAGACAGATTCCCATTAAACCTTATCCGACATTGTGCTTCTAAACTCACTCAGATTAAAGGAACAGGCCTCGGAGAGGGCTCATAAATTCAAAGCGTCCTCATGATTTATAGCACCATGCTGTGAAATGCTGGATAACGGTAGTGCACATTCCTGTAAGTGCCAGGCCATAAACGCCATTTTTACTGCACAGGTTATAGAGTCGGTCAGGTCGCAACTTAAACTAACTTATTAGTTAAGTACACCTGCATTTCCTTCATGCTGTTCCAAATCTGTATGACTTCCTTCTTTAATTCCTTTTCTGGCCATACAATGGAAGTCAAAGTGGTCCAAACTAGTTGTTTAGGGCCCCAATGAATGACATTCATTGGATGGAAAACCAGTTGAAAGTCTTCAAAGCATCTTATTTTGTGTTCAACAGAAGGAAGGAACTCATACTTATAATGCCATACAGGTTTAGAACAAAATGAGGGTGAGTAAATGACGACATTTTTGTGTGAGCTATTAAGTAATACCAATAAACAGAATGTCAAACGTGGTTGCCTTTCCCTCTTATAGTCAAACTTCTCAATGCATTGTGCAACAGATCTCAGTGGCATAAACAGTAGTCTCACTGCTAGATGGAAGCACAATTTGCTGATGGCCGTTTTGTGGTGCAACAAGGATTAAAGTGACAGGAAGTGAATCAGGGTTATATTGTGACATGACATTCAACGGTCATGGAGCTGAGGCAACAATGGAGTCAACAAACCAAACAGACCACAACGCGAGGTATCTGAACATCCACCGAAACTAAGCATTATCAAAGAACATTTCATTTACCGGTATATAAGAATCATTCAATGTCAATATTACTATATGTAATTAAATATGTTTTTACATTTAAATTAAATATATTAAATTAAATATATTGCATATTATACAGAACTTATTAAATAAATCATTAAGTACCTACTCATTTCAGAGAAATGAGTATCAAGAGGAATAAGAATTACACAAAAAAGTATGTGTACATAGCCTGTGTTGTACATAAAATGTGTTGTGCAGAATTGCCACCCAAACTAAATATCTTAGAGGCCCACACGCAAGGGAAATGACATCAAGAAAATCTTTTGAGCGAGATACTGAAAGTCTGTCAACAAGGGAGGAGATTTGCGTCACTTCTAAATGAAGGCAACGCATTAATGCACAAGATCCGCCATCCTGATGTGCCTCAATTCAAAGGCGTCTTTTAGAACTCACTGACCTGAACAGAGAGAAAAAAAAACTGAAGCTACAGACAAATGGAAAAGCAACTGAATGTTAATGGTGAATGTGAGAGCAGTCTCGGCACTGCAAGGGTTACTCACACATTTACACACACCAGCAGCAAGTTGTGAAATACTGAAAACCGAACAGCTCCCTCCACATTCTTACCACATCCTGAAACTACGTCAGTCTAACAACAAGGCACAAAAAAAACCTTATCGCATGAGTGAGATAAACAAACTCCTTCAAAAAAAAAAAAACTCCTCCTCACCCTGTCTGCACCACCAAACACGGCTGATATGACCTCCAACAAATGTACTTCAAGCATGCATGTTGGCCTTTTAACTCCACACACACACACACACACACACACACACACACACACAATGATGTGATCTACCTTTGGCTCTCCACTTGCAAACAAGATGCCAATGGTGTCAGTGAGAGCCCACAGATATAGCGGACGCACCGGAGAGCCGCAATGCTTCACATGGCGCTCGGGAACGGGCTGCTCTGCTTAAATGGCAAAAACATGCTGTCGAGCTGCTGATAAGTCATTGACGCAGAAAAGTATAATGCAGCACATAAATAAGTGTGTGATTCACGGGCGCAGGCACATCAGAGACACGGCAGGGGAAAGCTCACATGCACCGCACAGCTGCCTTAACCTGCTAGGAAGCACGTCATAACCTGGCACGAGATTGAGATTCTTCAAAACACATGTTGCAATTTACCAAACACAATGAGAATGACGTTTTTACTTTGTTCTTTCAAGTACATTACAGTCGCGTGTGTGTGTAACACTCCTAAACACATAGACTGTGACCGATAACACAACGCAACACCCTCGGTTTTTGGGAAGACATTCGTTCGTTCATTTACAAAAAGCTTGTTTGAGAAAAACAAGTGTGGGAGAAGTTGAGAGGGGAAAAAAAAAGAGTGAAGAGAAGAATGACGATAGAGAGCGAGAGATCCTGGCCATCTGTGATGTTGGCTGCAGCCCAAACCACTGCCCCCAGAGTCCAGGCACATGCTTAACTGCCTCCCTCTGCAATGCTAGCCTAACAAACACAGCAGCGAGGGGCACCTACACACACACAAGCGTTGCAACAGTCACTTATGTTTTATGACTGCACAAACACAAAAATTCAGTGTTTACAAAAAGATAATTGCCCTGCCTCTACAAGGCTGCAAAGTGTGCATATAACCTTCTAAAACATTCAACAATCTGTTGAACGATGTGCTTTAAAGCTGATGCACGGAGATGTTAAAACACTTATCTGTGCAAAATCCGTTCTTAATTTTAGTAAAAAGTGTCAAAACTGTTGTGGCTTTTAACATTATTTCAACGGCCCAACATGTTTTTGAAACTGTTTAAAACCATGATAAATAAATAGATAAATAAATAGATACATATTATTAGGAAACAGGAAAGATTATTATTTGCACGCATTTTAAAGCCTTGCCAGTTAAGAGCTTTTTATTCACAAGCACTAAAAGCCTGTCACTTCTGATTGCGAATTCAGAACTAAGTTCTTTTTTGCGTCTTATTGCACTTAAACTGTTAAAAACACTAGTTTTACATGAACGCAGTCATTTATATATTAAGTGAATGTAAACAGTTCAGATGTATATCAGTTTATTAGATCTGTGCATTCAGTCTTAAATTGACAGCTGCCTAATAATTTTTTTTATTACAAAGATAAAATTATACGATTTTGGCAGGATCCCCCACCCCTATTTTGGCCTAAATGGTTTAAGTCTTTTTTTCTTTTATTCTCTTGTAAGGCTACATTTTTAATTTACATTTTTTATAGGGAAATTCATTTGGGTAAACTGCTTAGTAACTTGCAAACAGCTAACATAAAAACAGAAATTTGATAAGATTGTAGATCACGATCCTGCCTGAATTTTTTTTTTATATATTATATTTTTTGTCACTTCACCCACCCCTAACTACAACTACTACTAGTAAAAACTGTGATAACCTTTTCTGTTTCTAATAATTATTATTGTAGTTATTGTTTGCATAAAATGTAAAGTTAAATAGCACAAATATATTTTAATGTTACATTATACAATTTACTATGGTAATATTAAAATTATTTTAATAATTATTATTATTATTATTATTAATTGCATAAAATGTATACTACTACTACAACTAATAATAATAATAATAATAATAATAAATGCACATTTCCTAATTATTTTTGCTGTAGTTATTTGCCTAAAATGTAACACACACCATGTATCTTTTAAATGTGCATGCAAATACACAAACACTCCACTTTAGCACTTATAATATTAGCATTTACAATGATAATATTAACACTGATTATTTATATTGTTATTAATATTTTAATTGCATTAAAATATATACAACTACTACTACTAACAATAAATACCAACAATACATATTTTCATTGCTAACTGTATAAGAATTATCATGCACAATAGATTACTATTCAATCAAATGCCCTTTAATGGCCAACAACTATGGCAAATAGCTTGGTTTTTAAATGTAGTGTCATGAATGCAAGCTTATCAACTGAAACTGAGCTTGTCAAGCTATTTCACAGAGTCTATAGTTATTTTAAATTAAAATACATACGACAGGACCAGAAAGCTGGAAAGCTGTAATACACTATGCTGAGCTCATCTTTTCATAAAAAATATTGTTCTAAGCCACTACACTGCAAACTGGGCCAAGAACTGGCTGGCGAATGTGTCCAACTTATTCCTAGCTACAGAAATCCCGAATATGCGTCCCTTCCATACGGAGGGAGCACAAAGGCCGGGACTTGTCAAGACTGAGGGCCAAGAGCCGCTCCAGGTCTATCCCACATTCCACCCACGGATGAAATTCCAGCGAAAATCCAGGCAGAGCTTTGGCGGGTTTCAGAGCAAGCTCTCTGGGAGGCACTTAGTCAGGCATTGTGTTTTTAGAGAAGGCGGTTGTAGCTGCTGGGCTTTCATGCATGCAGCATAACAGACAGGGATAAGAGACAAATGCTTTTTGCACAAAGCTTGCCAAAGCAACGCCATTAAGAGAGGCAAATAGGTCTCAATGCATTCTGGGTCAAACTCCCAATGGACCTCAAAATTGTATTAAAAACCAAGGGAAACCATTTTCAGGCTGGCAAAACACCTGTTACGATAGAGAGCATTGGCAAGTCAGAAAATCTACGATATAATACTAATGTGGCCACTGTTGCTCTTTAGAACAGTCCAAAACATTCAGCAGTAGCTAGTTTGACTAGAAAAGCAGCAGCCAAATACATTTGCATATGTTTGACTTTAGAGATGCTGATAGCATCTGGTAGACTCAGACAACCAGGGGCAGTTGTGGCAATACACTGGACAGAAGGGTTATCTAATCTAACTCTCAATACAAGCGGTTGCTTGGTGACATGACCCTTATTGACTGACTACATCTTAAATTCTAGGCCTCAAAGCCCTGCAGGGCGTTTAAGCATGTTATCTCTCACTGTGTGAGCTTGCTGCAAGACTAGTAAATTTATCAAGTACAGTGAGTGACAATCCTTTGACCTGGAGATATGCATTATCTCATATTAAAGATTAGGTACAGGCAGCAAAAGATTACAGTTCATCTTAAAAGTATCCTTTATACATGCACTGCCTATATACGTGATATCTAAACACATGATAGCATTATATTACTCAATGTGCAAGCAACTGTTCCACAGTTTATCAATTTATACCTATTTTTAAAAACAATACATTATTTATACCCATTTTAACATGGTTGAAAGAGATGCAATGCTACATAACCGCAAAGCCTACTGTATCATATTTGATACATGCATTATCAACATGATTAAAACTCTGTAGGAAAAAACTGTTCCTTACAATATACCTTTTATAAAAATAAATGTAATAATAACTTAAGTTGTTAGTCACAGACATTTACTGGACTGAAGCAACTTAGTTTTTTTGAAAAATCGTGTTAAAAAATGTGTGTATCAAATATGATACAAGCAGCATTTTATGAATGTTTATTTGTAACTCTCAATTATCATCGCATCAGGATATCATTTTACTTTTTGGCCATACATGTAACATCTGCACTAAATCACATATTCCGAATAAAGGTGTTTTCTTTTTTCTCCTGGAGTGTGAGTTTCATGTTCTCACTATATCATACTGGGTAATAGAGGCCGAATTTATCATATGATGCGAAACAAAACACGTTGGTTTTATATCTTTTTTTTATTTCATCTATATGTTCTATAAACTGTTCCAGTGTTTTTTCAGTATTATTTTTCTCACTATAAATTAATACACCAGGCTTTACAGGGTTAAAAGCACCAGACGAATCATTCGGCTTGTTAAAGTAGCAGAAAAATACCTAAAATCTCCCCAATGGACACTGAGTAACAAGTTGCATGAAGGCTGACCAAGAGAATCCCCAACAAATTCAAACAGTGTGTGAGAGGGAGAGTGACACACTTTCAGCCTGAAAAGACTGTCAGCATGTGGCCCAAAGGGACAACAAAACATATTTTGTGTTGCCAACACCGCAGTATGACAGCGACAACAGACAATTAGGGAAAATAACGCTGTCTCTTGTCAAGCCCTGACACTTGGGGACTTCTGAGTAAATAAATCAAGACCCTGAACAAGCATGAGAATAATGAAGCAAGAATAGAAATTGTAAAATAGAAATTGGCCTCGTCTCAAAACCTTGTGAGCTGCCTACATAGGGTTGAGAGCCGAGAATCGGTTGCATTAATAAAAATACCAGAACTGGTTCGTTTTTAATGACGTTCGGTTACGTTAATGGTCCAAGAACGTGCAACATTGTAGCTACACCTTACTAAAATAGTAGCCTATGCGGTTTCTTCTTCGCGAAACAAAGTAGGCTACTATGACTACTGTGTGTTCCGATTCCCTAAAGAATGACTCTTATGATCAAGTTCTATTTAATGAATCAAAAGTACTTAAGAGACTAGCCTACTGATTAACACGTTAGTTTATATAGCCTATGACGACGAGTAGTCAAAAGATATTGACAATAATTAATCAAAATAATGAAATGTAGCCTACTATCATTAATCATGTCATTTAATAACAGAGCAGTAAAAGCCACACGAGTTAGGTTTTCTTCAAAAACACAAATAGAATCGTTAGTTGAACCATTAAAGAATCAAATTCGGAACCAAAAATTCCTACTACACAGGCAGAAGTTGAACATCGTTTGCACGTTCCGAACGTTCGGATAGTTTGGAAGCTCCAAAATGATTCGAACGAACGCTAGGAACGCGCGTCTGATTCTTTAGGTAGGCAGCATGCTAGGTTTTGACACACAGCCCAAATGTTTTGTTCTTTACCTGTGACAGCTGCCTCGGGTCGGGGGCTCCGAATAAAGAGGAACTGGAGCTGAAACTAATGGCTCCCCTCCGGCTGAGAACATGTTTGGGAACCGGCCTGTCTAGAGGCAAAACCGGTAACTGATAACATAATTCCATTGAATAATATCAACGCTATGGATCCGGATCAAAAATAATTCAAACCCGCTGGAAAAACGTAGTCAAATAATCAAAGAAATCAAAAGAAGGCGGAGGGGAGAACTTGCATGGAACTTGAGCGCTGTTTTGCAACTCTCAAAAAGCACGGGAATCCCCTCTCCTTTTAATTGCAAATAAAAAATATCAGTTTAAATGCTCAAGAGGCGAAGTGCTTCATTTTGTTCGGATCTATCTGGTTCTCGCGCACACCGCCGTCATTATTGATATGGTCCATATTTCCCCACGCGCGTGTCTCGTGCTCCATTTCACTCGATTTTTATTCATCAGGCTCGTTCTCTTCCTTTCTTCTCCCTTTTCCCATGCACAGATCACGGCCTGTTGGACGACGAGGCCTCTCCTCTATCTTTTTAGTATCTTTAGAAAAAAATGCTTCCTCATTTTTTAAACTCCGTCCAGTCGTGAATCATCATCGTCGTGCAAATGGCTCCGCAGTCTCGTCTCCCAAATTAAAACAAAAGGCATGACCACTTCAAACCCCGATGCGATGCTTGGAGGCGAAAACAGAGATATCCTGCCAATATATAAATGAATGTAGCCTACGTGAAGTTGTATCCGTTTAACGACGGATTTCATTCAAGCTCTGCGGTGCATGAACATTTACTCTCGCTGTCTTTTTTTCTCTCAGTGCAGACACACAGATAGCACCCGTAATTCAGCACACACTCACTGCAGCACTGTATATCAACCAGAAAAAAGTGGCCTGGGTGGAATCAAAACACGCCCCGCGACCACCCCACGCGTGTGTTGGCACATGCTGTTCGGTCAGTGTTAAAAAAGAAAACGCAAAACTGGAAATAAATTACGCTGATTACAAAAGACAGTCTCAGTTCGTCCTGAACATTGCAAGCTGTTTCCGAACATGCACCACCTGCGAAAGAGATGGGGCTGTACATAAAACGTTCGCAAAACGTCCTCGTCTTAATGAACCAATAGGCGTGCAGCAATTCATGTAAGGCCGGTTCCTATTGGACTAAACCGTGAAACGCTATTGAGACGGTGAAACTCATTGGCTATGCTTTCAAGACTGATTTATGCACTCGCTCACTGACTGTACGGACCTCAACAAGGGTATTCCACTACAACGGGGTTTGCCCTGCAGCCGGTCTACATCATTGCCAGTGATTACCTTTTTTCTGTATGAGTCATCCAGTTATTCGTGAGCAATGAGCCACTGTTAACTTCTCTCAATAATAAAACCCATGAGTAAACGTTTTTCTTTATTTTTTTTCTTTTTCCTTTTTAAAAAAAATGTAAGGACCCTGCTGATAAACATATATTAAAACAATCGAAGTTGCTTTCATGGCCTGATAAGCCGACTGAAAGGTGCATGGCTAAAACCACACTGGTTGATCAGCTAAGACTTCAAGCCTATAGGCCGTTTCCCCCAGTAGGGTATAAACACCTCACCTGCCAATCAAAGGTAGGCCTATATAATTCAGAAAACTAAATATTTTGCCTATAGTAGGCCTAGGCTACTTTTCAATAGCAGATCTAAAATAAAAGTTTTGCCTTTAGTATGTTTGTTTGAAACTTAGCTCGCCCAAAAAAAAAAGCCTGTTATTAATTCCGAACCCTCATGTTGTTCTGAACCCTGTAAGACTTCAGAACTCATCTTCGGAAACACAAATTAAGATATTTTTGATGCTTTTTGTACTCATAGAGAGCTACGCAACTGACACTTTGACACTTCAAAAAGTTCATAAAGAGATTGTAAAACTAATCCATATGAATTGAGTGGTTTAGTCCACATTTTCTGAAGATTCTTAATTGTTTTATATGATGAACAGATTGAATTTAAGATTTTATTCATATTTAAACATTGATCAGTGGACATCAGCTCAAATAAACCTGCTTGACGCGAGAGAACAAACCTCTTGTGGAAGCTCAAACATTCTGCGCAGCACGAGCCTCATTGGTTCTTGTGGAAGCTCAAACGTGCTGCGTAACACTAGAATGAACCTCATTGGTTCTTGCAAAACCTCAAACGTGCTGTCACTGTGTAACCAAGTGGCAACCTCCCCCAGTTTCTGTTGAGGCCAATACGAAAGTGACTTAAACTGCAATTCATCAACTGACCACTAAGGACAGGCTCCAGAAGGGAGGAGAATCTCATTGAGCTCCATGTTAAAATGCCCAAATTTACAGCAGGAAAAAAAACAGCCTGGTACAAATTGTGGTTTTGGTCTATACGCCTAATTTTGCCCTTCATGACAACTGTGAGGGGGGTGAATTTTTTTATAACTCATTCATTTACACTGTATAAAGCCTTAAAGTTTGGCATAATAAAGGGTGTGGCCACTTTGATTGACAGGTGGATAGCCATTTTGTCTGTAAGTCATTGCGTCACCTCAGCTCAGCCCACGTTCCGCCTCTTTGCCCATTTTCTGTTATCTGGGCTTTACGCTTGATGACGCGTTGCCAAAATGGCTACAGCCAGCTTGTCTCTACTTTACTCTTCAAAACTGCACTTCAGAATCCTATGGGTGACGTCACGGACACTACGTCCATCTTTTTTTACAGTCTATGTGTGTAACAATAGAAAGAGCCTCACTGGTTCTTGCAGAAGCTCAAACGTGCTACATAACACAAGATTGAACCTCATTGGTTCTTGCAGAAGCTCAAACGTGCTGCATAACACAAGACTGAACCTCATTAGTTCTTACAGAAGCTCAAATGTGATATATAACACAAAATTGAACCTCATTAGTCCTTAAGCTCAAATGTGCTGCGTAACATAAGAATGAGTCTCATTGGCTCTTGCAGAAGCTCAAACGTGCTGCGTAACACAGGATTGAACCTCATTTGTTCTTGCTGAAGGGCAAACCTGCTGCGTAACATGAGAATGAACCTCATTGGTTCTTACAGAAGCTCAAACGTACTGCATAACACAAGATTGAACCTCATTGGTTCTTAAAGAAGCTCAAACGTGCTGCGTAACACAAGATTGAACCTCATTGGTTCTTACAGAAGCTCAAACGTGCTGCGTAACACAAGATTGAACCTCATTGGTTCTTCCAAAAGCTCAAACGTGCTCAAACATGCTGCGTAACACGAGAGTGAACCTCATTGGTTCTTGCAGAAGCTCAAACGTGCTGCGTAACACTAGAATAAACCTTATTGGTTCTCACATGTCAAGCTTTTACAAGTTTTACATTCTATTTATGAACTTTGTCAAAGTGGTGGTTGTGTAACTGTATATGGAGAGTACATAAAGCTCTCAGATTTGTTTAAAAAGCTCTTCATAATAATCAATGACAGAGTAATTAATGACAGAATTTAATTTTTGTGAACTACCCCTTTAAGATTTAAGGCTTACCAGAGAACTTTGTAAGTTTAAACAATAAGAATGTTGTCAGGCATTAGGTAATTGCATGACAACACTAGTCAATAGCAGTGTAAGTATCACATTGCTGCTGAGGTACAATTTGCATGGAAACGCACTTCAAAGTCATCACCATGAACTAAGACTTGTTCCATGGTTTCAACAAAAAATATGAATTATGAATAAACATAATCTTATACAATTACTAACTGAAATTCATACTCATGGGATTGACTGTGTGGGTCAAATAGTGTAGTTATGTTATGCCACTTTGTACAGTTTTGTACGGTTCTTTTGCAATCACCTAAGTAGTGCCTATTTTTACATAGAAGCAAAATAATCTGTGTAAGTTCAACCCACTTTAATTCATCAATTTAAGTCGTAAAGCTTTGCAATGTTAGCAAAGCTTCAGCAAATGTTTTAACTGGAGTTGCTGGAGACCAGGGGGACAATAGTGAACTGTGCCATGGCAACAGAGGCCATATGCCAGTAGTGAGTATAATTGCTCCATCCCACCCCCTCCCCAACGCTCACAATACAATTCTACAGAACCAAACCCCACACCATGCAGTCCTAATCCGTTTCTAGGCATCCTGAATAAATGGTGCCAAAGCACACAGATTACCAGAGTGCTTTAGCCCAGTGAACTTCTTGGAAATATAATATTAAAAGCACTGAGATTTAAATGATTATTATTTGTCTATAAAAATGCGTTGTTCATAATTATACTGATGGTTATAGTGTGATCTATGTGGTTGCTATAAAGGTCCCAAAAGATGGTTTTCACAGTAATGCAATAGAAGAACCATTTTAGGTTTCCCAAAGTAAACAGTTCTAAAAAAATAACTATTTTTTTTACTCTGAAATTTTTTTAAAAAAAATTTGAATACTCTGAAGAACTTTGAACAGAACCTTGAAAGATTCCATGGATATTAAACATCATGGAACTACTGTTGCCAATATAGAACCTTTATTTTTAAAGTCCTCATGAAATCAAAATTGACCCTGTTTGCTTTGTTAGCACATATTACAGGTTTGTTTGTTATTACGTGTTTGTTTTCAAACCACAAACAAAGATTTGAACGGTTATGAATCAGCGTATTGATTCATGATTCGATACACTGATTCATAACCATTCAAATCTTTATTTGCGGATTGTAAACAAACACGGAAGAGAAGACAATGCTGAATAAAGTCTTAGTTTTTGTTATTTTTGGACAAAAATGTATTTTCAATGCTTCAAGAGATTCTAACTAACCAATTGATGTCACATATGGACTACTTTGATGATGTTTTTATTCCCTTTCTGGAAAGGGACAGTATAGTGTGCATACATTCAATGGAGGAAGAGAAAGCCCTCGGACTAAATATAAAATATCTTAAACTGTGTTCCGAAGATGAGCAGAGGTCCTACGGGTGTCGAACGACATTAGGGAAAGTAATTATTGACAGAATTTTCAGTAAACTAACCCGTTAATCTTTAATCAAAATCTGAGATGTAACTTCCGGTCTGGAAACAGTGTTCCTTCTCAGATGACAGGCAGTTTGACAGCTTAGGTTTGAAAACGTTTAACCACTTCCTTCCAACCGTTAGTCTGCTGGAGAGGAGGAGTGCTGAAGTAAAACCCTGCCCTCTATTCAATATTCCATTTCACCTGGAAATATGTGAAGCGCTGAAGAAAACTCACTTGCTACTTCCGGGTTCACTGGGACTTTAAAGCTGCACTATGTTATTTTTCCGTCTGCTAGAGGGCGCCTATTCAAGACAAAGGCGTAGTTTGATGACAAACTATATTGGGACACGGTCTTCACCTCACAGCCTGTGGAAAAGAATCAGGATAGGACTCATGTTCATTAATGTGATTATTAACATTACTGTAGTATGAAGAAGAGCAGGACAGAGTGTTGTAGGAGCTGAACAAGGCCGCTGGAGCGATTGTTGAGCAACACACGCCTTGCGAGCAACGGACTTTTATTGTGACAGGACGGGACACAGTCGCCAGTGCTATTTCCGCTGTTCATGAGGTAATTCTGCTGTTTATCATATTAGATTTAAATGTGTTTTAAAATTATGTTATGACGTTACTCTGTGCGTTTGCTCAAAGGCTGCTGTGACACTTGTTGCACACTGCTAAGAGTAAAGCGTTTCTGCCAAATAAAACCAAGGGTAACGCAGATATGACACAATTGACAGGCAACTCCCTCAGACGTCCGGGCTCCTTGGTTAAAATAGCAATTTTCTCACAATTTACATATACCGGTAGTTGGAAACATTTGGGATATTGTAAGAACTCAACTGAACAAAATATATAAGACTGGCCTAGTGGGTTTTGGATATTTTACTGCAAAAATACGACATAGAGCCCCTTTAAGAGTGAACATTCAAGTGCTAAAGTGTAAATTTAACAACTTTAGGTCTGTGTCAGGCTTCTATGCAGTTTACATTAAAAAATACAGTGTATAAATATAATCATCATCACACGCATGCGCTGTGTTGCTAAAATGAACAGCATCGGCTGCCGTAAAAAGTGCTGCTCTGGATAGAAGACTGACACAGACAAGACAAAATTGTTGAATAAAGTCGTTATTTTTATTTGTTTTTCGTATAAAATGTATTCTTGTCGTTTCAAAAAAATGAAACCACTGTAGTCACATAGACTATTTTAACAATTTTTACTACCTTTCAGGTTGAAAGTGTTAAGTTGCTGTCTGGAGGTCAGAGTTCTCGGATTTCATCAAAAATACCTTAATGCGTTTCGCAGATTTGTCACGGCATGACGGTGAGTAGGCTATTAATCAGAATTTTAATTTTTGGGTGAATCAATAGGCTAGTTACATCCTTCAATCTTTTAATCTACAGTTTGCTTGAAAGGATTAAACATGGGGACCAGAGTACAAATACAGCACACTTAACAAGATAAGACGTCTGGCATCATCCCATATCTGCCTGTGTAGTTATTAACGGATCTGTTCATTCATTTAGTTTTACAATACCGTTTAATCAGTGTCAAGAACAGCTTCCCGTCCACTACCGGTGGCCCCGCGTGCTGCGCATTTGGGAGTCTCACGTTTCCTGACTGAGGAGCAATCATTTCATTAATGGGTTGTTTCTGAGGCTTAGTTTGCCACAAATGCCATTCCCCAGGCAGACGTTATTTGCAGGAACAGCCTCCCGAGGAGACAATGATGAGGGGTGGCGAGCAGCACACCTGCTTAATTCCCCTTGAGACTCCGTGTATCCACTTGCAATACGACCTGTGCTATGCAGCAGAGTCATCAGGAGATAAACAAGGCCGTCATAATTGATACACTGTTTGACGTCAGTCGGCCTGGTGATTTCCCTCTTGTTTTGACTGCTGGTTTTGCAGGAGGGATTTAGGAATAGGTCTATGTGATTAGTTTTCGATACAAAATGTCTATGCATGATTTAAAAATATCTAGTAATGTGAATATTTTAGCATTTCATGATATTTTAAAAAGAGTGAGTAAAAGCGTGTTATAGGCCTATATAAACTACTCTATACACGTAACTTTTCCCCCCATTAGCCTAACCACTGGTAAGAATAAAATTCGTGCTTGTTTGCCATCTTGTGGTCAAATGCCTACAAGATTTTTTTTGCATTACAACGGGGAAGCAAAAACATGTTTAAAGGGGTGGTTCCATGTTTTTTTTTTTCTAGGCTTGGTTGTGTTTATGGGGCGCAGTATAACATGTCTTAATACTTCTTCTTTTTTAAAATGCAGTATTTTTCTTATATTTGACCTTTATTCCACACCACTGTCTACACTGTCCTTTGAACGGCTCGTTTGCTTCCTGCTTCCATGAGGCCAATCCCTCCGAAAAACGCAATGGTCTTAGACTGGTTAGATGGCCAAATGTAGTTTCATGTAATTTTATTGGCTGAAGTGCCAAGCACAGGTTGTCCAGAAACGCCACGCCCGTTACCATTATGGGCAGAAGTCACATCTGGGGCAGTGATTAGGCTTGTTTGAGATGCGCCTTGCCTCGCCTGAAATAAAGGCCAGACTAGGCAGCTGCAGTGAGGGGAAGAGTGAAAAAAGTGCAGGCAAGACGGACAGTTCTCTCTTCTCGTAGTGAATCAGACACTGCGAGATCAGTTGCGGATATCGCGGGATTCGCACTTGTGCGCTCTGTTGCTGATAAACTGGATGTAATTTAAGTTCTGTTGCTTTTATATGAAAATGTATATTATGAACAAGACACCCAAAGTTTTTGTTATTTATTTCCATTCGAAATACCTGTTTATCAAGCATTTTTACTTTAATTACATACAAGTTTTTATTTATTTTTATAGATATGACAACAATCACATAACCCACAGAGGGATCGCACTGTCCAAGAGTTTGGGAATATTCACACATAGTTTATACTCATAAAAACATGATATCATAGTTTTAAAAACAAACATTTAAAAAAAGAACCATACATCACGGTTGTTTAAACCAATGAGCATTAAGCTATGTCGTCAGCAAGTCGTTTCCCATCATGCTTTAGCTCAGCGCAGTCGTTGGAGAGCATCTCGCACTGATCACCGGTGATCGGTTCTGCGCAGATTTTGCTAATCTGAAACAAGTCTTTTATGTTAATAGCAAGGGTTTATGATGTCACCAACCCAGGAAGAAGCTCGCTGTAGTCCAAACCGGCCGTTTTTGTATAGGCAATAAACTTCCATAACTTTAAAAGACAATATCTCCGTTTGCATTGAACTTTTAGTGTTGTAACTTTGCAGATACTGTTTATGGTCAATCAGCAACATTACACACTGCCTAAAGTTAAAAAAAAGTGAAATCGCATGCAACCACCCCTTTAATTTTTTTTAAAATTATATATATATATATGAAAATGTATTAAAAAAAATTCTTTAAATTATATTTCAATAAATAAATACATATAAAAGTAGAGGAGCCTACAATAGTGAGGAAAAAAGTAATGTAACATAATAGAAACTAAATATTTTTTATTTTATTTTACTATTCACATTTAGGCCTATTAAGGTAATTTAAACAAAAATATTTTGTAGGAATTTCGTGTGGGGTAGGCTTATGCTTATAATTCTGAACATTATTTTTTATAACTTGGGACCAGACTAATTATAAAACTTTTTGGTGGTTTTTGTACGCGCAAAGTAGTTTTGTTTAATGTGCATTTGGACGTCACTGCGTTTGCGTAAAGACGCCGCAAGATGGCGACGTTGCTTCAGAAAGGAAATGCATAAACTCACATTCATGCACCAACACAATGTAAGACTAGCTGAGTCTAGCGTTTAGACATGAAACCTGACCTTTTATTCTCCCGAGTCGTCATCATTCGGGTTTTTAAAAAAAAGTCAATTATGGCATATAGCGTGTGTCCATCCTTAGAAACCAAACATCTTCCATCAAAGGTTTGCACAAGAAACCAGGAACTGAAACCTAATGAACCTTGTTGGTTACCATGTTAAACTGGCCTAAAGTTACCTGAGCTCATGACTAGTTTCATGTATAATTTATCTCCTCGGTAATCTACTTGCCTTCAGAGAAGGAACCGGACTCCATTAGCCTGTCTACCTGCCCTGGAGAAGGTTTGGAGTCTGTTAACAGGTGAGCTAATTATCTTCTTTGGGATTTTGGCCATCATTGCTCCGATTGCCCAATTTTTGCTTCTCACTCTTTTGTAGTCAGCCATTGTAAAGCTCAATAGAGAAATGAAGACTTCAATTTTCAAATTTTTTTTTTTTTTTTTTTAGAATAATTTGATATTCAGTGAAGGCTCATTATGAAAGATTGAATTATTAAGGAGTTGGAGGTTGTTTTGGTCAGGTATATATATTCTCTGCAATAACCTTTCAATAGGTGTATTTTCTTACAAACAGGGATTGCTTGCAAACTTATGTAAACAAAAAGTCAACCAGGTCTGGGTTGTTGTGGAAAGAGTGACGTTGTAAGCCTCAAACCAAATGTCATTTGTATCTTGTTCACCACACAAGAACCAGGCCTGACCTACTGTCTTACACAGTTTATTGATGGTTGATTTGTTCTTTTGATGTTAAGGTAATGGTTTAAGATCATGGCTGAACAAAGGCAACGGGCCCTGTCCACATCAGGAGAGGCTCTGTACCAGGTTCTTGGCCTTGACAAGAACTGCACCCATGACGACATCAAAAGATCCTACAGGTAAGACGTGATTCACACTCCTATTTGTCCTGAGGTGCACTTCCTTTGGCTTCTGGTTACTAGGAAAGAAGTTCAGATACTATCTGTAGAAAGAAGGGGGTGAACGAGGGAGCAAAAGATGGAGAAAGTGCCAAACTGCGACAAGTTCCTCTATAATCTCAGCCGTCAGTTGCAGTGGAGCTGCATGAATATAATATGACTTCCACAAAACTAAAATATTCATTAAGCTGAACAGATGGTATCCTTTATTTTACTGGGATCAGGAATGATGAAAGAATCTCACATATGAGAGCAGGTTCAGGGGTGCATGAAGTGTGTATGTGTATGTGCATGAGTGATTCTGCACTATAACATAGCAGCTTGGAAATGTGCCAGCCTTGCCTTTGGTAGTAATATCTTGCAACTGACATCACAACTTGTAGGTGTCACTTGTTGGTGGAAATAAATCCGCACAAAACGTTATGCTCCAGCAGGGTAAACTGGGGGGGAAATATCTGAAGCATTATTTTTTTTGTCACATAGGAGTGTATATATTTTCTGTGGCTGTAATTTATGCGCAACTTGTGCTTCTGTATCTTGTACACTAAAACATAAAGGCAACAAGTAGGAGAGCTTCATTAGACAAGTGTGTTTCAAACGCCATACTGATGTTCCAACTATTATGGAATCTAATTGCTCTAATTTGCACGTTGTTCAAGGAGGCATTTAAATGGTTAGCATTTTAACAGCACTTGTTTGCTGTTAATGAATATATAATCATCACAACTCTTGCAGACGCCATTGGCTTAATCAAAAATTAACAAGTGAGCGTGCTCACTGAGCGTGCTCTGAAAAATTAAATTTTTTGGTTCAGCAACACACACACAAAAAAAAGACTGTCGTAATGTTTTTAAAATTCAAATTCTTGCTATTTTAAAATGGTATTAATAGATTTATGCTGTCCCCCACGGATTTTACAATATATTATGAATATTTATAGTTTGATATTCGATCATCCACAACCATTTTGAGCTGAAGGATATTGCATTTCACAGCATTATAAAATGTCAAACTCTTGCTTATTGCCGCGGAGACTTTTGAGAAGTGTTGCGAGGAGTTTGGACATGCTGGCATTCATTCAGAGCAGACCTAAACTGAGTCAGAGACAGAGATATTTGCAATGCACTGATGGTTCTAATGGGAAAAATGTCAACCTTGGTGACGTTCTTCTCTTCACCACCCCTTGTGTGCCAAGGAGCTTTTGGAGGCGCTAATGGGGTCTGCGGTCTTGCCGACACACAGTCAGGTCAAGCAGCGTGCGCATGAGACAGCTAGCCGCTAAAGATCACACCCTGCTGAGATCATCAAACAGACAGACAGCACTTTAAACTGGCCACATGTTAATGAGTCTCATCTCCCTGTGTATGAGACCAAATGTAGTTTTGTTTCCTTTTATAAACTTAGGTGAAGATACAGGTATAGGTATATCTCCTGATATTACATTTGTTCTTGACTCTTCTATTATTTACTTTGGAAAAAATCAAGGTTCATTCCCAAAATGTCTATATATGATACTCAGGTCAGTGAAGCTTTTTGAAGTGCATGTTTCAAGAAAAAAATTTCATCATTAAAATGTCCTTGTCCATTTTGTTTTTTTCCAGGAAGCTCGCTTTGAAATATCATCCTGACAAGAACCCAGAGAACCCTGATGCCACTGACAAATTTAAAGAGCTCAACAATGCCCATGCGGTGCTGTCTGACATCACTAAGAGGAACATTTATGACAAGTACGGCTCCCTGGGTCTGTATGTGTCGCAACAGTTCGGGGAGGAGAATGTGAACACGTACTTTATGCTCTCCAGCTGGTGGGCAAAGGTGCAGTATCAGTCTTGTTTCTATAGTATACAGAACAAATGTGCACTTTAAGGAACTATTTTTATGAGCTGACACTTAAAAAAATGATCTTGTTTGTGTAACCTACACAATAAATAATTTTAATTATATATAATGTAAAAACAATAGTATTGGTCATATTAAATATTTTGCAGCTAATTTAGGTAGGGTTTTTGGTTACCTGAAATAATATTTTTACTGTGTATTTTATTGTCTGTTTTACTAGACTAGGACAATGTTATATATTTTGTTGACTTTTGTACTTACACAGCCCTACACTTATGCGGCCTTGTTTCGTTTTGTCATAAAACATGTAATCAGAGAAGAAATGTCATTGCAAGAGGCAGGGGAAGTTATTTTTCTTCCGATTTTCTACAGATTTATATTAAATAGTGCACTATTCTTTGAATTATTTTAATAATAATAAAAGGTATTCACAGTATTCCCTTTTTGCAATTTTTTTATGTTATCCAAAAATTGATAAAATATTTATTTTCCTCAATTCTACAAACAATGCCCCATAATGCCAATGTGAAAGAAGTTTGTTTGAAATCTTTGCAAATGTATTAAAACTAAAAAAGGTAAAAACCACATGTACATAAGTACCGTATTTACAGCCTTTGCCATGACACTCATAATTGATCTCGGGTTCATCCTGCTGATCATCCTTGAGATGTTTATACAACTTGTTTGAAGTCCATCTGTGGGAAATTCAGTTGATTGGACATGATTTGAAAAGGCACACACCCATCTATATAAGGTTCCACAGTTAACGGTACATGTCAGAGCACAAACCAAGCCATAAAGTCCAAGGAATTGTCTGTAGACTTCTGAGACAGGATTGTATCGAGGCACAGATCTGGGGAAGGGTACAGAAAAATGTCTGCAGCATTGAAGGTCCCAATGAGCACAGTGGCCTCCATCATGGAAGAAGTTTGGAACCAACAGGACTCTTCCTGGAGCTGACGGCCTGGACAAACTGAGCGATCAGATCAGGGGGCAAGGGCCTTAATCAGGAAGGTGGTTCAGCAGCAGGAACTGGAAGACTAGTCAGAATTGAGGGAAATTAATGCAGCAATGTACAGCGACATCATTGATGATAACCTGCTCCAGAGCTCACTGGACCTCAGACTGGGGTGAAGGTTCGTCTTCCACTAGGACAATGACCCTAAGCACACAGCCAAGAAGACAAAGGAGTGACTACGGGCAACTCCGTGAATGTCCTTGAGTGACCCGGCATGCGCCCAGACTTGACCGATTGAACATCTCTGGAGAGAACAGAAAATGGCTGTGCACCGACGCTCTCCATCCAACCTGATAGAGCTTGAGAGGTCCTGCAAAGAAGAATGGGAGAAACTGCCCCAAAATAGGTGTGCTAAGCTTGTAGCATCGTACTTAAAAAGACTTGAGGCTGTAATTGGAGCCAAAGATGTTTCAACAAAGTACTGAGCAAAGGTTGTGAATACTTTTTTTTTTCTTGCCCCCCCCCCCCCCCAATTTTATTTATAATACATTTGCAAAGATTTCAAACAAACTTCTTTTACATTGGCATGCACTGTACATATATAGTTAGTATTTATATATAAAGTGTGTGTGTATGTATGTATGTATATGTGTGTGTGTGTATATATATATATATATATAAATATATAATACTACTACTACTACTACTAATAATAATATATATTCATGGTTATATATTATAAGTTATTTCTATTCATAGTTAATTAAATACTGCATAAGTTTATACAAATGCAACTAGTCACTTTAAAGCTATATTTTATGTTACAGTATAATTATAGAAGTGTTTGAGTAATACTACTAAACTACATGTATCTAATGAGCAGTTTAATTAATACATTTTGCTATTATAATAAAATGTATAACTTCATAAATATAACATACTTGTATAACTTTTATTAATGTTATATTATAAAAATATGGAAACTGTAATTTAGATATTTTTAATGCATTTTTATCCAAACTAAACCTAAATCTGATTTTGAACATTTTCATTCATAGGGTCTGTTTGCCATCTGCGGCTTGCTGACAGGTTGCTATTTCTGTTGTTGTCTGTGCTGCTGTTTCAACTGCTGTTGTGGAAAGTGCAAACCGCACACACCTGGAGAAGAGGACACTGAGTGCTACGTCTCTCCTGAAGACTTGGAGGAGCAGATCCGTACGGACAACGAGAGAGGTAAAAGGACATGCGCAAACACTTTAGATGTGCTCTTTAGGTGTTCGCACTCAGTTTCTAAATGCTATACAAGTACAGAACATGCCTCAGTCACTCTACAGCCTGAAAAATGTGGATAAAACGGTTAAAAGGAACAAATCCCATTCTCGATAAAAGCATCATATCATATATTGTCTTAATTGTGAATGTACTGCTGATAGTCTCCAACATTGATTATTCTATGGAATTTAAAAATGGCATTTTAAAAAGCCTTATGACAATTTACTGTTTAAAACAAAGCATAAAATATTTAAACAGAAAAATAGGCTTTGATGTAGCAGTTCACGGCTTATCAGCTGAGGGAAGAGCATTTAATGTAATAAGTCACACTGCTTAAAAATAAATAAAATTGATACTTCTGAGCCAGATGTTTGGATAAAATATGCCGTTTTTCTGCCTGTGAGCTGTAGGAGTTTTTTTTTTTTTTACATCTTGTGCTGTAGTCCCTAACAAAAGTGATAATTGCCGTCTGAGTCATTTCTCAAAGTGTGTTTGCATACTAGTTTTTTATAGCATTTTCAGAATAAAAATAAACAATGTTTTCTTTCCCTGCATTTCAAAGGCAAGATGGTACAGAAAAAAAAGTCTTGTTTTGCTTATATTAGAACTAAATACATCTTCCATGTAAAAAATTTCACTTCCGTTTTAGTCGACTTGCATCCAACTAGAAAAGCTGAGAACACAATATCCTTCTTTTAATAATAAAACAAGTATAGAGTATGGAAGCTTGTTTCCACAATGAAAAAAAAATGAAAAGGGCAATTGCGACTTTTAATCTCACAATTCTGATTTTTAATAAAAAAAGATTATATAAACTCACAAGATATAAAGTTGGAATTGTGTGTGTGTGTGTGTGGGGGGGGGGGGGTAATGAAAGTCAAATAATGTTTTTAAGTTATTTATTTTTTAAAGTTAGAATTGTTAGATAATAAACACAGACATTGCTAGTCCAGAAAAAAGTCAAAATTGCAAGTTTATTTCTCGCATTTCTGACTTTCTATTTCAAAAGAAAGTAAAAAGTCAGAATTCCAAGTTAAAAATTTTGAAATTGTGAAAAATGTCTGCACTGAGATATAATCTGGTGAAAAATATGAAATAGCAGAACTAACGATCAAAATGCAGATAGTATCCTTGTTCTCTACAAAAATTCAGAGATTCACAGTTGTTTTGCAACGTGGGGAATTAGCTCAAATGGTACAGCGCTGGCTTAGCATGAACGTTTCCGAGATTATCTCACAATTCTAAAAAAAAAAAAAAATTATAATAATAATAAAAAAATCCATTTTTGTTTTTCAGTCTCACAATACTGACTATTTTTCACAATTCCAAGTTTATAACTTCCAATTCTAACCTAGGCATGGTTTCACAGACAGGCTTTAGATTAAACCAGGATTAGGCCTTAGTTCAATTAGGACAATTAAGTAACTTTTATAAATGTGCCTTTTTTGTACATTACTGATGTGCATCTCGAGACAATAACACTGACATATTTTAAGTTAATTTCAGTTTTAAAAAAAGCAAAGTTACTTTCTAAAGATACTAAAAACGTTACAAAAAAGTTTCAGTAACTTTACATTTATTTCTTTATCCATTATGAAAACAAGCTTCCATAATAGCCCGTGGATATGGTTTATATTATAGTGCAAAAAAAAAAGTATTCATGCCCTAGTCATATCCTGCTCAAGAAGTCTCTAAAAATCCTCTCGTGGTCTTAGAATCTTATTTCTCAGCATTAGGTAAGCCAGTGGACAGTGGGCTGCCCTTCAAACCAGTGTTACAGAGCCAGCTCAATGAGGTCATAAAAGTGCAGCCAGCAGGGGCAGGCTAACAGCAGATTGCTGGGACGTCCTTGGAGCGTACAAAACACTCTTCATTTCAGCAGGAAGTTCAATTAGGAGTGTGAAATGGCATGACATTAGACAGAGTAACCGCTTATTTATTTCATATTGATGATCTTTTACTGACCTCTTTTACCTGTGATTTTGTTTTTTCAGATGGTGACACTCCGATTGTGCTGCAGCCAACCAATGCTAGTGAGAAGACCCAGCTGATCGGCGATGGACACAGAACATACACCTAAATGCAAACCAGTCATGATAGATACTAGTTTTAAAATTCTTTTTGAACACATTGATGTCTTTTACAATATATTGCTTACTTTAGGACAGAGAAAGTGAAAAATACTCAACTTCTTAAGCTTTGTTCAGACATGCTGTTTGTAAATAACAGATATTATATTATTCTTATGCTTAATGTGCAATTAAACTGGATAATGTGATAAAAGAAATTATGCATGATTTTCCTTTAAATAATAAATGTCTTACAGGTTTTCAAAGTAAGACTGCAGATATCTCTGTACCTTTAACAGCGGTTTTAGTGTTTTATTTGTTCTGTGGTATGTACTTGAATAGTTATGGGATCTTTGTTTCTGAAAATCTGGCACAAAGCCCTTTGGTCTGTTTTTAGACCAATTGAATGAATGTAGCTACAACATCAGGGCATTAACATATGTGTGGGGAAATCGGTTACAGTGGAGGTAAGCAGTCAATTCAAGGTTAAGATACAGACCATTGTGATCAACGTCTGGAAAACAACGTAGCTTGTTGTGCTTACATTTACAGCTATCGGAAGCAGGCGGCACTCCTCAGAAAAACGGTAATTAGGTAGGCTACACAGGTGATATTATCCATTTAATGATTTTTAAATATGGTATTTAAGACTATATTGTGTGTGTGTGTGTATTTAAGACTTCCAGGATTAGAATGAGAGCTTGTGCTCAGGATGACGGGTATAAGAACTTGATTTGGCTTTTACAGCAGAAGTATTATACTATGCTAAAGTCCTAGGCCACCCTGATAATATGTATTAAAGCAGTTTCTCTGTAAATATGATGATGCAATTTGTTAGCACTATAACATTTAAGTCCTAAATACCACATTTAAAGCTGCAGTCTGTTGGTTTTGCCTCTGTCGCCATCTCTGTTTGAACCTTGCAATTGCAGTTATTTGCGGAGTTATCATTTGTACGTGAGTTGTGTATCGGCGGTAGGCGGTACCTCAGCGCAGATGAATAATTTTTTAGAAGTATGGGCCTAGTTGTCAGTGACCACCGCATCGGCGGTGTGGATAATGTAACTTAAGAATAACAGGTTCTGTATCTTGGAGAGTATATCCGAAATAAGAATTTTGACGAGAAAGTGTCGTCTGAACAAGTAAGTGACATATCTGGCACTTCTGAGGAACTTGAGTTAGAGTAATGATAATTTCGGGTAGTGTGTAACTTAGTTATGTGCTTTATCTAATGTTAAAAGCATGTAACGTTAAGTTAATGTGGCTTTGAATATAATGTTTTAACTTACTCCCAGGCATCTTTGTAACTTGAATCACCTCAGATCTTAAAAATTAAACAAATGGAAACAAGATCGTTAAAACTGAGAAAAAAATAGTATATTCTATGACAAAGATTATTTTAGTAATTCAGTGTGATTTTTTTAGTAATGTTTAAATAGTGTAATATTTGTACATTTTATTATGTAAGCTTTTTTTTTCCATCTCCTTGCGCGCATAGCTTGCGCGTGCCGTCAAGAAGATTAATCTCGCGTGCACTTGCAGCGAGAGCCCGCCCACACGCTGTTCTGATTGGCTGGTTTGTTTCATGTCGCTAATCTAATCGCGTGTTGTTAGGACACGGTGTAACTATTAAAAAAAACATATGTTGTTATCAAAACTTATTTCCTTCGAGCCGGATTCGAACCAGCGACCTAAGGATTACAGTGTGTCCTCTACAGTCCTCCGCTCTACCAACTGAGCTATCGAAGGAACCTATTCTTCTCCTGTCGATCTGACGGTTTTACAGGGTAACGTTAAAAACACGTTCTAAATAACAGTATTTACACATATTCTGCAAATAAGACCTCCAGCTATGATACGTTTACTCAATTGTATATTTCTGTAAAATATACCCAGGAAATGATGCCATTACTTTTACAATGTGTAATTTCTGGACTAAAAACGGGGTAGATTATATTCAACAGATGATTTTCGTTAGACATTGCCAATTTACGACTCATCGCTTTATCTAACAAAATTGAAAAACAATACAAATAATGTAATCAAATGCTCAACACGAGCCCAAAAATATTTTTTGTAGAGATGCTATGCTATGCAACATGGGGAATTAGCTCAAATGGTAGAGCGCTCGCTTAGCATGCGAGAGGTAGCGGGATCGATGCCCGCATTCTCCAAAGCTTTTTTTCTTTTCTTGTCTTTTTCTTTCTTTTTACTTTCTTTTTTACAGCCTTGCCATTATTATATTCTTATATCCTCTTACCGGTATTTTATATAAGATAAATTGTAATATCAAGATTTTTTTTTTTTGGCACTTGCATAGACTACTATAATTGCATGATGCATTGAATCCGCGATATGCATATCTAACTTATTGGCATTACAGTACTAAATTCAAATGTATTATGTATCTTTTTTATGTTTAAAGATATGCAACAGTAAATAGTATAATTTTCATATATGGGCAAGTAAACATGGCAACCTCTGACGTGCAGCTTTCTAAAAACAGCGTTGACTGATAGTGGGCCTTGGCGTGGGGAATCTATGGGGGAATGCCAAGCCTCATTATAGAGGGTACAGACAGGCGGTTGGGCAATGGCGAGGGCCTGATTTCACCCCGTGCACAACAACTGGGACAATTTAATTTTCTCAATCCCCAGCAGTCTCATTCTCAACTTCATTGGAGCCGTTGCTCGTCAAATCAGGATGGACAGCTTGGAGAAGCAGCTTATTTGTCCCATTTGTCTGGAAATGTTCACGAAACCGGTTGTGATTCTTCCTTGTCAACACAATCTATGCCGGAAATGTGCTAATGACATTTTTCAGGTACAGTTTCAATATATTTAGTTTGTCAACATCATTTATCACAAAAATTGATATCCCAGCTTTTAGAAAACAACTAATACATTGTTTTATATGCGTATGGATGTTTTCATAAATTATATTAAAAATAAAATTATAACTGCAATTGTATTATAATTTACATGTTATATTATTGTAGTTGATACAGCTCATTTATTTATTTTAAAACAGATTGGCTTTTTGGGATATACCTAACTGAAAACTAAAACATAAGCATATTTGTAAATATACAGTGGTCTCTCTCTCTCTCTCTCTCTCTCTCTCTCTCTCTCTCTCTCTCTCTCCTCTCTCTCTCTCTCTCTCTCTCTCTCTCTCTCTCTCTCTCTCTCTCTCTCTCTCTCTCTCTCTCTCTCTCTCTCTCTCTCTCTCTCTCTCTCTCTCTCTTAAAAAAAAGGTGTTTTATTAACCCTCATCCTTCCCTCTGGTTATTTTGAACTGAAACTCTTTTATATATATATTGTTGCACTTTGAAATTCTTCGGAATAAAAAGTGGGTTATAAATAAAATCTATTATTATTATATACATAGGAGTGTTCCAGGACTCTAGGACATTTGACTCACTTAAACCACAAATGCACAATTAAGTTTTTTACTGGATTCAGTTTTGTAGTTGAAATTTAAAACAGTTACAAATCCTACCCTCGCTGGTTAGTTTGACCTTCATTGGAATGAATGAAATGAGCGGAATGCTTCAGTACACAAAAAAACTAAAAATGCCCCAAATTCAAACTAAAAATGCAAAAAAATTCCAAATCAAAAAGATTGTATAATGTCTACTGAATGCATAATGAAGAACTGACTTTAGGACCCAGTGGAACAGCTCATTTGCTCCAAATAGACTACAGCCTAATAAGAGCTATAAGACCATCTGGTGGCAAGAGTCATGAAATATCATGTTATATTATCTTTTTTCCAAAAGAGGTCTGCAAAGACACCCAATGTGAGATATTTTGAGCTGAATTGAAAGGGTTACGCATTTTGAATTAATGTTGAAATAATTAGAAGAAGGTGCTTAAATTATTATTTATTGATACAATTTATTTATTTTAAAGGTAAATAAAAATATTTATAAAAAATAGAAAATGAAATAAAATTAGCTTGCTGGACAAAGAAAAACGTAGGTATAATTTTAGGGCTTTGGATCATTTTGACTCGCGAGGGAAGGATTTGCTACAAAGGGTGAGGGAAGGATGAGGGTTAATTTGCTGTCCTATACACACTCCCCATACAGTCCTCAAATCCATACCTTCCCACCAGAGGAGGCACCGTGACATCAGGTGGCCGTTTCAGGTGTCCATCCTGCAGGCATGAAGTAGTGCTGGACCGCCATGGTGTCTACGGTCTGCAAAGAAACCTTTTGGTGGAAAACATCATTGACATGTACAAGCAGGAGTACATCAGGTTAGATCTGGGAAACGGACACCTCAGGAAGCTCTAATAGGATGTCCATGTGGTGTAACAAGATCCCTTGTGTAATACGGAATGAAGTAGGTTGAGACGTTACGGAGTACACAAATGACTCATGACCCTCGAGTCATTTTTCAGTTTGGTAAATCATAGTTACGACATAAACCCCCTGGCATCACAGACAATGCTTAGGCCCAGTCCCAGACTAAAACACATGTTTGAGCTGCTGAAAGCAACTTGGACTGACATATTTAATCATATATCAGTGGCATTTTTCGTCTTATTTATTGTACACCTGTAATGTTTTTTTCTAAAGCACATTTATAAAAGGTACTTGAATGTCCTAATTGAACTAATGCGTAAGCCTTGTCTGTGAAACCAGGCCAAAAAGGTCATAATTATGAGATAAAAAGTTGAAATTGGTATTAAAAGTCTAAATTATGAAATACTAAATTATAATTATGAAATAAAAGTAATAATCATGACATTAAAAAAAGTTAAAATTAGGTCAATTTTTTGATCAATTTTGAATTTTGACTTTTTATCTCAATTAATTTTGACTTGTCATAATCATTAATTATTACAGCATGATTTTTTTTCACATGTGGTACAATGAGCTTTTACAGTTGCCTCTTGTTGCGGTATACTAATTTTTTTTAAACTGGTTTCATACATGTCAAAAATATTATTTAATATTGCTGAATCAATCTAAATATATTAATTTATACCAACAAAATAAATGTTTATAGGTTTAAGTAGTAGTTTTATTACTTTTGCAATGTAATAATGTAATAATACAGTGTAATAACCTGAAGAAACTCTCAAAATAAGATCAGAATTCTGGAAAACTGCAAACAGAAATATGTAATGAATTCAGTATTAACTCTTATGATAATTAGTTAACATGAAATAAGACACAACAATACTTCTACAGCATTTACTAATCATAGTTAATGTTAATATCAACATTTACTGATACATTATTAAAATTAAAAGTTCAAAAGTAAAATACTGGAACAAATGTGTTTGTTCATTTTAATAAACCTTATTGTAAAGTGTTACCATTCATACATAGAACACATATCACACAGCGCAAGAAATTTAAAATAAAAATAAAACTACAATCTCAATACCCCGGACTCTTAATTTCCATGCACTGTGGTCATGCCCAGCAGTTTGTCAGTTCTGGACAGACGTCACTAATTACCTATCAGACATTTTGGAAAGCAGAATCCCAGCACATCCATTATTAGTCCTCTTAGGTGATACATCTCAAAATGAACATTCAACACCACTATTTATCGCCAAGAAAACAATATTAACCAAAAAAAATGAAAAATAAAAAAACAAATATCAATTACACAAAATATAATTAAAGAGAAACAAACAATTAAAAAGTCAGTTATGCAAATTTAAAATCTTGAAATAAAATATTAAAATATTGATTAAGCTGGTAAATTTATGTCTCAATCAAATTTTATGAAATAAATTTAACTTACATAAGTATAGTAATAATAGTATAATATTATTACAACCCCAAATCAGAAAAAGTTGGGACAGTATGGAAAATGCAAATAAAAAAGAAGTGATTTCTAAATTTACTTTGACTTGTATTTCATTGCAGACAATATGAACACAAAATATTTCATGTTTTGTCTGGTCAACTTCATGTCATTTGTAAATATGCATCCTTTCCTGTCCTTCAGACCTGCAACACATTTCAAAAAAAGTTGGGACAGTAAAGCATTTACCACTTTGTAATGTTGCCATTCCTTTTCACAACACTTAAAAGACGTTTAGGGACTGAAGACACCAAGTGATGAAGTGTTTCAGGTGTAATTTTGTCCCATTCTTCCTGCAAACTAGTCTTAAGGTGGGCAACAGTACGTTGCCTTTGTACAGTTTTAACTGGCATTTGTGGATGTAACTACGTATTGTGGTACTTGTCAAAGGTTTGCCAAAGTAGTCCTGAGCCCATGTGGTGATATCGCTTATAGATGAATACGATTCTTGATGCAGTGCCATCTGAGGGATCGGAGATCACGGTTGTTCAGCTTAGGCTTGCGGCCTTGTCCTTTACGCACTGAAATTCCTCCAGATTCCTTGAATCTTGTAATTATGTTATGCACTGTTGAATGAGAAATATCCAAATCTCTTCCTATCTTTCTTTGAGGAAAATTGTTTTTAAACATTTCAATAATTTTCTCACGTATTTGTTGGCAAACTGGCGATCTTCGGCCCATCTTTGCTCCTAAAGGATTAGAGCTTTCTTGGATGCTGCTTTTGTACCAAATCAAAATTACAATCACCTGTTGACATCACCTGTTTAAAATCACATCATTATTTAACAATTTTCCCTCATTACTAGCCCTAAATTACCCTGTCTCAACTTTTTTTGAAATGTGTTGCAGGTCTATATGACAGGAAAGGATGCATATTTACAAATAAAATGAAGTTGACCAGACAAAACATGAAATATGTTGTGTTCATATTGTCTGCAATGAAATACGAGTCGAAGTTAATGTATAAATCACTTCTTTTTTTTGTTGCATTTTCCATACTGTCCCAACTTTTTCTGATTTGGGGTTGTATGATGAGGATGTCAATGTATTATGAAAATAATTATAATAATAATGTAATATTATTAGTATTACTATAATATATAAATAGTTAGGGTCTGGCGGCTTTTGTTTTATTGCTATCATCTTAAATTATGTTGAGATCTATCTATCACTCAGTACATTTATATCTACACTCACCTAAAAGATTATTAGGAACACCTGTTCAATTTCTCATTAATGCAATTATCTAATCAACCAATCACATGGCAGTTGCTTCAATGCATTTAGGGGTGTGGTCCTGGTCAAGACAATCTCCTGAACTTCAAACTGAATGTCAGAATGGGAAAGAAAGGCGATTTAAGCAATTTTGAGAGTGGCATGGTTGTTGGTGCCAGAGGGGCCGGTCTGAGTATTTCACAATCTGCTCAGTTTTTCACGCATAAACATTTCTAGGGTTTACAAAGAATGGTGTGAAAAGGGAAAAACATCCAGTATACGGCAGACCTGTGGGCGAAAATGCCTTGTTGATGCTAGAGGTCAGAGGAGAATGGGCCGACTGATACAAGCTGATAGAAGAGCAACTTTGACTGAAATAACCACTCGTTACAACCGAGGTATGCAGCAAAGCATTTGTGAAGCAACAACACACACAACCTTGAGGCGGATGGGCTACAACAGCAGAAGACCCCACTGGGTACCACTCATCTCCACTACAAATAGGAAAAAGGGGCTACAATGTGCACAAGCTCACCAAAATTGGACAGTTGAAGAGTGGAAAAATGTTGCCTGGTCTGATGAGTCTCGATTTCTGTTGAGACATTCAGATGGTAGTCAGAATTTGGAGTAAACAGAATGAGAACATGGATCCATCATGCCTTGTTACCACTGTGCAGGCTGCTGGTGGTGTAATGGTGTGAGGGATATTTGTTGTGGGGGATCCTCTGATGGCTACTTCCAGCAGGATAATGCACCATGTCACAAAGCTCAAATCATTTCAATTTGGTTTCTTGAACATGACAATGAGTTCACTGTACTAAAATGGCCCCCACAGTCACCAGATCTCAACCCAATAGAGCATCTTTGGGATGTGGTGGAACAGGAGCTTCGTGCCCTGGATGTGCATCCCACAAATCTCCATCAACTGCAAGATGCTATCCTATCAATATGGGCCAACATTTCTAAAGAATGCTTTCAGCACCTTGTTGAATCAATGCCACGTAGAATTAAGGCAGTTCTGAAGGTGAAAGGGGGTCAAACACAGTATTAGTATGGTGTTCCTAATAATCCTTTTGGTGAGTGTATATCCACATTTTTCTCTTTCCTTAACATTAGCAGAAAAAAATGAACCAGGAAAATGTAAATAATTACAATAATCACTATTACATTAATCCATTGCATAAATTATTATTATACCTATGCACATAACTGTTAATATTTTGTTGTCCGCTTCTTTTTTCCCCCTTTTCTGTGTGGATGTGTCATGGGTTCTTTCCTTTATATTCATCACTGTCATGCTGCTATATTATGTTTTGTGCATTTAAAAAAAGAAATTCCCCAAGGTTGAGCTATTAAGTTTTCTACCGCGCTGTCACTTTGCATAGCACTTAAGCATTTCACTTTAT
Source organism: Pseudorasbora parva (assembly GCF_024679245.1). Taxonomy (NCBI): domain Eukaryota; kingdom Metazoa; phylum Chordata; class Actinopteri; order Cypriniformes; family Gobionidae; genus Pseudorasbora; species Pseudorasbora parva. Next base: position 12,692,889 of record NC_090195.1, on the reverse strand, counting down.
TAAATCAAAAAGGCTTGATTTGGATGAGAGGTTTTAAAGCTTTATGGTTCAGTAGGTGTCTTTGAAATGCAACAGACAGATTCCCTGGTGTCCATGTGACTCCAAGACCTGTGACTCAGACAGGTCAGAAGGCTAAGGATGACGGTCAGCTGGCAGGAAACTTATTTTTAGCTTCACCGCTCATTGTTGAGTCTCCTAGGCATACTGACACACATCACAGACCTTCAATATGGCCTTGTGAACCCTATAGTTATTTCATTAAGCGTTAATTTGAACTTCTGTCCTCATTTGAAGAAAAGCTGTGAGGTGTCGGACCTTTGAAAAGTGCAAATCTGATTAGTTATATGTTTAACCCATTCAACCTGAAGTGTACCACTAGCAGAATAAGTCAAATTACAAAATAAATCAAATTACTAAGCAAACACTGAATGGAATAACTCAAAATAGGTATACTTTTAAAGCTTAGAAATGAGTGCAGTTGTCCCTCTAAACCGGGGTGTACCACCTAGCACAGACAAATTAATAATCATATTTTTCAAAACTACTGCCTTGATCAACACAAAATAGGTGTCATTTGAAAGCATATCTGAACTTTGCAATGCATGTAGCCAATTTGATTAACTTCTAATTAGTGCAGTTATTTTCTGATGAATAAAATAAAATGTTTTCATAATTTTTGAAAACATACAAATTCATTATACAGCTCAGATAGTCGTTTGAAAGGTCTCACAACGAGTATCGTTTTTTTTAGGTGTTGACTAAACTTGAGTGAGTTTATTCAATGAAGCCCTCCCGCAGACCCATTTATGTCACATTTTTGCTTGTAACTTCATAAAACACATGGAAGATCATGGAAAATCATTATTTACAGCACATTTTCACGATTTAAGAGAGCCCAAATGTCACATAAGTCCTAGTCGGTTGGTAATTGTAGGTAAAGGTATTTTCATCATTGACATCATAGTCAGTGATTTTATTGCCATCAGAATCCAGAATGTCAGAGTTTTTCTCCCACTACCTGTGTAAAAAAACCCTGGCTGAATTACCTGTTTTTTGACAAACACCAAGGTCGTGTGGTAATTTAATTTGAGTTTTCAAGAATATATCACTTCAAAATTCACTGTTTATAGCATTTTTTTAACCAATGCAGAGCACTGTATGGTTGCGCTTCACTGTAATTTGGATGCATTTCTAAAGATCTAGACTTTTATTACTGAAAGTATTTACAAGAGCAATATATTTCATCACTGCTAAAAAAATTAAAAGAAGAAAAGCACATAAACATTTAAAATGGGCTGTTATTACGGCAGCAATTATATATGTTAAAATAACCAAGCAGTATTATGTTTACCTCATGTAAATCAGTTTCAGTTTATTAGAGGATAACCCCTTGAGATGAAACATCTCGTTTTCGAGGGGGTCCTCAAAAATAAGAGGCGGTATTAAACTTATTTCATTATTCTTTATTTTGAGATAAAATCCAAGACAGAAAACCATTTTAATCAATCAATCAAACAATCAATCAATCAATCAATCAATCAACTTTATTTAAGCGCTTTTACAATGATGATTGTTTCAAAGCAGTTTCACAGTGTTAAACAGGACAATTTTAACTATAATGTGTCTATATATCTTCCTATTTTTAAACAGATTTAAATGCACTGTGAAGACAGGCCAATTTTAACTATAATGTGTATATCTTCCTATTTTTAAACAGATTTAAATAAATAATAATTAGGATATTATTTTCCTATTATTAAATTAAATATGCATGGATCACAGAACTCTCCACCACCGTGAATAAATCATATCTGAATGCACAAGTTTTATCACTGCGGTAGCATGCAAATACATTTTTACGGACTTCCACATGAGAAACAAATGCCGTCGGAATAGGGCTTTAAATCTAAAGATATTCCTCATGTAAACCGGACACATCTGGTTTTTGGACTCTCGGCTAAACAAAAAGGCTATAACAAATGGTTTAACGTTTGATTACTTTATACTATCCCTGCAAAATTTGATCTAGATGCAGCTCACATCTAGGGGAATCAACATTTTTCCTTCATGAGTTATTGCATGTCAAATAAAAAAGATACAGTATGTAAAATTCCTCAAGAGTTTCTCAGCATGAGAATGTCCAAATGTAATGATTTTTTGTTATCTAAAAAATGTAATTTAAAATTACAAAATGTTTGACTCTCCTTGCTATAGTTTTGATCTTTACTTTTGTGTCTCTAAAAAATGAATCCAGGGCTTAAAGGGTTAACCTCAGACTTAGACACTTATGGATCTGTTATTCTCCACAGCAGCAGACCTTCTCCTGAGAGGAAGGATGACCAGCCGATGTGTGAGGTCCATGAGGACGAGAAAATCAACATATACTGCCTGACCTGCAGCGTCCCCACTTGTTCTATGTGTAAAGTGTTCGGCTCCCATAAGGACTGTGAAGTGGCCCCTTTAATAAGTATTTACCAGACGCAAAAGGTAAAAAATCTATCGCTTTCAGGGCATATTAATATTTATGATTGTCTGCATAAGTACACCAAAGTTTGCATCAGCATGTATGCTTATGTCTGCACAGCATATATATTTTTACAGTGTGCGTGTTAATATGCTTACCCACGTCCTCATCTCTAGACAGAGCTCACGGATGGAATAGCAATGATGGTGGGCAATAATGACAGAATCCAAGGCATCATCAGTCAGTTGGAGGAGACCTGCAGAACCATAGAGGTTAGTCACCCTGTGTGGGGGCTTCTCCCTCCCCAAAGCCTGACATAAGAAGAGGATTATTGATGAGGAACGTAACAACGTTTCCTCTGACAAAAGATACACGCGTTCTGGCATGGACGAGCCAGGCAGGCAGGAAGCTGGATTCTCTCCAGACCTCACAGTTGCGTTCACAGAGGATCCATGATTGACAAGCAAGCAGAAATGAGCTGTCTGTTGAGCATATGGCTCCTCTGACAGAAAGTCATTGTGAGCAAGGTTGAGGGTTAGATGCGGTCGAAGGAAAGAAACAGGTAGTCAAACTATTGATTTAGAGAGTGAACGTTTCGAAACCTTAATCTTTAAAAAAAACTTTGGTGATCCATAGCTACATTGCTGGTGTGTACCAATCACCCAACAGTATCTATGAAGTGGCGTTCTTTAGTAACATTTTATGCACAGATTATGCTAAACATACATTATGCTGCCTTCACGTGCTATCGGAATTATCGTAAATACGAGTTTTCAAGATACAAATTGCACATGAACGCCCTCTGATGTTGTGTTTAACACTGGGAAGTTTGGAAATAATTTTGATACCCAAGTTCCCGAGATGGGCGTGGCAACCGTTAAAAAATGGGAGATGGGAGACGAATTTCTGCTGTGGCAGGTGTTTTATCACTTTTTATTCCACAACAATTTCATTGTCTTGTCTTGTCGTTAAAGTAGTACATATTTTCATGAATTAATAATCATTTGAAGCATATTGTGTATTTTAAACACATCGAAAATCATATCTAGTTGACCATCATTCCAGAATAGTGAGCAAGCTGACTATCTAGATAGTGTGGTAAAAGTAGCCATACAATAGGATCATGTATTGCTGAAAACTTTTGCCATTTTAGTCTTTAAGCAGCCTTTATTGTCTACATTATGCCTTTATTGTGAATGTGATTATAAACAATATGGTTTTGTGTTGTGCTGCTATGTTTGCCAGTGATTCTATGATTTTCTGGGACCGGGAAATGACTGAAATGGTTATAGTGTTAAAATAACATTTTCCAAAGATGCACAAAAGTATGAACCTGGCGTCCTCCATTCTTTCCGACAACAAAGCACCTGAACACAACAAGCTCGTAATCACGACTTCTGAAGTGGGAAGTAGGAAACTTCCGATAGCACGTGAAGGCACCATTATACACATGACCGCTCAAAAGTTTGTAGTCTGTAAGATTTTTTTAAATTATTTTGAAAGAAGTATCATGCTCACCAAGGCTCCATATATTTGAAAAAATAAAAGTAATATCAATAAATATTATTACCAGTTATTACGGTTTTCTATTTAATAAAAAAAAAGTAATTTATTCATGTGATGTCAAAGCTGGATTTTCAGCATCATTGCTCCAGTTTTCACATGATCCTTCAGAAATCATTCTAATAGGATGATTTGTTGCTTAAGAAACATTTCTTATTATTATCAATGTAATACTAATATTATATATATATATATATAGAAAATGTATATTTTTGTGGAAAATATGATAACTTTTATGCTGCTTTTAAAAACCACTCTAACTTTTGAATGGTAGCGTATAATATAAATATATTACATATATAAATATGAATGTATTTTATTGTCATATTTACCTGTGTCATTCTGTAAATTTACAGGAAAATGGCAGGCGACAGAAGTCCAATGTTTGTGAAAAGTTTGACCATTTGTACGCCATCCTGGAGGACAGGAAAAGAGAGATGAACCTGAAAGTGAACGCTGAACAGGAAGAGAAACTGAATTACATACGTGGCCTTACAAGGAAGTACGGAGATCATCTGGAGACCATGACCAAAATCATGGAGACAGGAATCCAGACTCTGGAAGAACCTGAAATGGCTGTTTTCTTACAGGTCCTTTAAGATAGATTATAGAAACAGGGTTACCACAATAATATAAAACTTTTATTGCTTTTAAACAATTTAAGCGCAATAGAGAACACGTTACACAGCAATTATGCCTAAATGTCAGTTTTGTCGAGTATCCTCATAAGAGCAATCTTAAATGAGTAAACGTCTTAATTTAAGGTTAGAGTTGTGAGAAAATGCAGAGGCAGGTCTTAAAGTGACAGCAGCCACTAATGCTGCCTTCATGTTCTCTCGGAATGATAGCAAATGTGCATTTCCTAGAATTGCACATGAACACCCTCTGATGTCATGTTTAACACTGGGAAGTTCGGAAATAATTTTGATACCCAAATTCCAGAGATAAGCGTGCCATAAACTTTAAACAATGACAGGGAGAACTTCTGCTGTGACAGGTGTGATTTATTACTTTCCCCCCCAAAACAGCTAGATTGCCTTGTTCGGTCATTAATGTAGTGCATATTTACATATACGAGTAATCATTTGAAGCGTATTGTATATTTTATACACAGTGAAAATAGCCTGCATTTAAACTAAATTACAGAATCGGCAGAAAGCGGATAGCATCGTCAATGTTTGTCAGGGCATGTGACACTACATATATTGTTGGTTTTAATAAGACCTCCATGATTCCTGTTCATTCTGAAAACAAAGCACTTGAATGCAACAAGACCGTAATCACGACTTCTGAAGTAGGAATTATGAAATTTCCGATAGCACGTGAAAGCAGCATAACTCTCTCTGTCGGTAATGTTAATCAAACAACAAAGGTAAGAGAGAAAATAACTCACTGCTCTTGACAAAATAACTTTTGTAGCTTTAATAAGGATTAATATATATTGAATTTATAATTGATGCAGTACATACTGTTTGATAACTTTATTGAATTTCTGTATATTAGGAAGGCCACAGGTAAATTTGACATTTATGATAGGTTTATGTGAGGATTGTTTTAAGTTCACAAGTTGTTCTATTTTTGAAGCCTAACATATGTTGAATGAGCTTTAAATTGAGTGGTAATGTTGAATGGCTATAATTAATGTTTAAAATTGGGGATGGAAATAATTTTCATAGAAACGTCATTAGCTATATTAGTTATACTGGCCTTCATTCATGAAAAGGTCCTATTAAAATATACTGTCTTGATGTTTATTCTACATCAATTTGAAGATGAACTGAAATTATTACATAATAAAATATATAAAACATTTATTATAAATGTTTTTTATTGCTTTTAATCTGATACATTTTTTAATCTATTGACAGCACTATAAAAAGCCTAATTAAAAAAAAAACCTGCCCCCAAGCTAGTGTGGAACACTATTAAACATAATTATTTAAATTTATGAATTCATATGATTGGAACGGAAATCTATGCCAGCAATGAGCAAGACGATGAAAATTGATGAGTGGGAACCCTGTAGACATCCAATATATTTTATACATACATTTGATGTTATCTTGTCGTAAAATAAATCTCTTTCTCTCTCATACATGCCATTCAGAATTCCAAACCCCTCTTTCAAAAGTAAGTGTTGATCCTTTTTGCAGCATTAATGAGTATTTTACGTTTTGTACATAGCCTGAATTGATTTCTCATTTGCTAGAATTGCAGAGGCATCGAATACCTCGCACCTGGAGAGAGTGGAGCGCGGCTATGAGAACATGGATCTTTACTCTGTGAGCTTTAAGAGAGAGCGCAGGGCCCTACGCAATATTGACTTCGCCAGAGGTATGGCTCACCTAAAATGCTCATTAAATTTTGACTATCAACGTGTGGCTTTAAATCAGGTTAGCTTGTTGAAACTGATTACTGCATGAAAATAGTGTTTTCATGTGCCATTCAGAGCATGTTTTTTATTGGGCAGCCAGTTCAAAAGCCAGCCTGGCTTTTCAGTATATTAATCAGATTTGTCAGCCAATTTGATATAAAATGCACCAGGAATGCGGTGCTAAAAACTGTGATTATCAGTAGGGGGTTAATGGTATCTTCACCCTCAAGAATGGTTGAGAAAATGGAACTTTTCCGTTTTACACTCTTAGATTGGTTTTTGATTTTAGAAAAATATCTCCATCTTTTATCTTGAGCGCTGCATTTTTAAAACACTTTATGAGAGAGACGCTGCAAAAGATGCATCCGTGTTTACTTGGGAAACAACAAAAAATAGCATGTTTACTTCGAAAAACAATGGAAAAGCAGCGCAGTGGAATGCAAAAATGTGTTCTGTGAATAACCCCTTAAACTCATCTTTTGCAGATGATGATGATGATGATGAAGAGGAGGAGGACGAGGATGATGTGGGCATCGATGTGGACGGCCGGGCAGGGCAGACAGCCTCGGGAGAAGCGGACTCACTGGGCCAGTTGCAGGAAACCCTACCGCCCCTTCTGCCCCCACAAACCCGGAGCACACACAGTCCCGCCACATCATCCTAACTTCACAAAGTGCACATGCTAACACAATTATTGATCGATTGTTCTTTTTTCACAGCAATAAGGACACCTACAGCTGTAAACAGACCAGTGCATTTCAGATGCTGTTTCAGTTACTTTAGATAAGTTAGTACATGACTAAATATAAATGTAGATGACTTAAACCCTTCCAAGATTTGTGGTGTTGTTTACTGCGTAGGGAGTGTTCACATGGTTTGATTGCAGTTGGCACAGCAGTGGTAGTTTGAGTTACGAAGGGTATGATTCGCTATAAATGTTCTGGATTTCATATTTATAAACGTCAACTGCAAATAAAAGTTATCATTATGTAGTGTGATCATTCGTAACCTATTTAATTTAAATCAACATTTGAGTCAGTCCAATTTGGACAGGAAGCATTGGTTTATCACATATACAGTAGACGCCTGATCTACTTAGAAGGAACAAGGCGTGGAAGTAATCGCCACATCTCATTGCACACAGGATTGTCTTCCCCTGGTTTTGTAGGCGACGAGTAAACAAGTGTTGTTCACACATCTCGGTGGTCGAGCTCAAATAACGATGCCAGGACATTGCGCAATCCATATATTCTGGCCCAGTGGAGGGTGATCGGTGACAGGATGTGCATCTGTGGCTGGATTCACACAGAGAACGGCTGCAACCATCTTAATGAGGTCCAGGGAGCACATTCCCAAAACAACATGTGTGGCAAAAGGTTTAAGCGAACTGAAATGTTCACATTGAACACAACATTATTGATCGATTTAGATGTGCTTCAACCATAAAATGTAGTACATGGTTCAGTGAAACTGCACCCGTGAGTTCCAGTTGCTGCATAGATAGAATGAGTCACCTCATGTCAGTTACTTGGTTTGGTGTAAAACATTTCAGTCAGCACCGGTGTTTATACTGCAATTTAATCAGTTGGCTTTTGTTTTTGTTTTTTTTATAAAGATATGCTAGTTTTTTGTCCACTAACATTTTCCCCAAATAAAGTGATTTTTAATTTTGGAGACATGCTGCCAAGTCCAGAAAGAATTCAATATGTCCTAATGTAATGTAAAATGACATTAGTGTCATTAGGCATATATTGATTTAATAATTCAGTGTGTATGTGCAATATACTCTGAGTTATGTGTTTATGACTTGAGCTCTATTACTAGTTTTAATTCTCTAAAGGTAGGTGGTTGAAGTCACATTTATCCTTTTAATTGTAAGTGAAATTATTATGGATTAAATGCAAAGGGGATATTAAATATGAAAGAAAATTGTTCTCACCTGGTTAAGCCAATTAGCAACATTCATTGATCCTTAATGCCATAATTTATATTGACAACATGTTATTGTATTTATAAATGTGCATGTACTGTCTGATTGTGATGTATTTTTTCTTTAATTATTTAATCACTTTTCCCATGTCAATAATCTAGACAAGAGGTGTCAAACTGGCTTTCAAGTTTTTATTGAAAAATATAAATATAAGACATTCTCTTGCACAACAAAAATTAATGGTTGCTCATTAGTTTATTAACAAACTTAAACAATGTACTGTATGTTACAATGAAACTCAAGTCTGTCAGATAAAATAATGCAATACTGGAAAATATTTTTTTTTTTTTTTTTTTTTAGAAACCCAAACGTTTTCTTCATCAACAGTTTTGAATGATCACTTATACAATAACATTGATGGAGAGTGATGACAGTTTTGCGCTTCTGAACACTTTGATTCATATACACCTACTGTACTCTATTCGCCTTCATTGAAATATCTACAAATAAATAAGTCACCGGTATAAATAGATCATGATGGAAAAGCAGCACTATGGTACAGAATATTCATGTTTGTGCTAAATGTAAAAATATCTTTGGCTGATGGGTTTGCTCATGGTTACTTCCCGAATATTTCCATCATTTTGCGATTGCTGTGAGCTTGCTGGGCCATTTGCTCGGCTCTGGCCATCTCCAGTACTTCTCGTAGCAGATGAAAGGTCAGATCCAGGGAAATCGGTGGCTCCTCCGACCTGCGCTCTCTCTCCATTGAGTCGAGCGCCCGGAGCGCGTAATTGCCATCCAAGCGGCCGATGTTTCCAACTTTCCCCTCCAACAGACGCTGCGTTAACTGGAGCTGCAGTGCTCTTTTGGAATACTGGGATGTCTCGGAGAAGCTGTCGGCTGGGGATCGGGGAGAATTCTGGTTTCTGTTACCCAGCCGGATGAAGTACTCCTCCCCCAAGCGCGCCAAAACCGGCGGGGATTGTCGCTCTCCGTCGGGGTCCGTGGCTGGCTGGTTGGAGCTGCTGTCGATGGCTCTACATTCATACGGTGGTGGAAAGGCAACGAGCAGAGCCACGGTGGTGATGAGAAAATTGAGCCTCATGTCAAAAAGTGGCGAGGAGAATCTGTGGGAGAAGTGAGTCAATTATGCGCACGATTTCAACTTCGTTTTGCGCACTCTGGGACAATGCTCAATTCATGACAGATGCATTTAAAAAAAAAAGCGTCCTTACTGAACATTTGCATTCATATTTGCATTGCACAAATGTATATTTCGATGTCCGCTTGGGCATTTACGCGCGCCTTAAAGTTGGATAGATGGGTGCCTCATTGTGCGCAAAACACGAGGACGCATCCATAGCAATACAAACTGACTATAATCAAGATTACCAGTGTAACATGTTATCAGCTAAAGTTTAGGCTACTTAAATATGACACGTCTTTTTCTAGATAAGATGTTGCGTACCTGTGCGTAATTGTATATCCTTGGATGGTTTTTGAACTTTGCGAGGCGCGTCTCTCTCCCAGTTGTTGCCTATCAAGTTACTTTTAGGACTTCTTCAAAGGAAGGCTGGAGTTTGCATTTATATAGGCAGCACGGACAGCGACAAGTGTCACGCATTTAGTTGCTTGCGTCTGCGCAGAGGAGAGAGATAGCGGACTTGAATGAACGTAAGGGAACAGTTTTCGGTTTGAATGAGTCATCGAGGTGTGTATGTGTGTCATTGAGAGTGTGTGTATGAAAGAAGATGCATACAAAACCAAAAGTATTTTGAGATCCTTTATATTGACAATTTCTCTTCTTTAATGAATATGTAAGACGGTGCTCTTTTACGTTTTATTCCTAGAAAAGTATAAAACGCACGGTGCGGATTATGAGGCTTTATATTACGACTTGAACCCCCAAAGAAGGTCAAAACAAAAGTTTGAGATGAGTGTCTTTAAAGCATGCATTTTATTTAACACAAGTTCCCTAAAAGTTAGATTTCAAGTTAATCAGATTGCACTAAACAGAGTCAGACTACGGAAGAAGTCCCGTTTGGCTGAGGAAGTAACCATGGCAACAGTTCGCTGCTCGAGGGCTTTCAGTTGTGATCACTATGGGATGGTACGTCGACGTTATTTTCCCCCCATTAATTACCTTATTACAGGTTTACATTTGAACACTAAATGCGTTATTAATATATTTGTGATTCACAGGTGTTAATTGTTTAAAATAGTTGACGGTTAACTGAATGGGCGCCAAATTGCCATAATTGTTGTCGTCACGAGACGAACGTCAATTGACTTAAATAATACATAGACTGAATAAAGTCGAATTGTTTAATTTTGTGATTTTCTGTTATGAATCCATAATCTTTTCAAATTCTGTCATAATTTACTCGCCCTCATTTTACAAACCTGTATGAATTTATTTCTTCTGGTGAACACTAAGAAGATATTTTGAAGTTACTTCAATGGGGCCCATAAGATGTTTGGTTACACATATGGAAGCAAATAAAAGACATAATTATTTGAAATTTAACAGTCACTTAACACTTAGTTTTAAAATATTTAATTTTTAAAAACATTTATCTGAATTAATTTGCTCTGAATTCACCCCTTTGTAATTATTTTATTTTGGAAATCATTTGAATTTACCCATATCTTATTTTGTGTTGCAAAAGAAAGAAATTCATACAGGTTTGTAACAACTTGAGGGTGAGTAAATGATGACTGAATTTTAATTTTGGGGTAAACTATCCCTTTAAATGCAGCATGTTTGACAATTGTGGGTCATTGACTGGTTTTGGATATTTGGTTATATTGTTGATTTTTGCTTAATTGGATATGCATCTCTAATAACCAAAGATTCATTTTAAAGTAAGGTAACTGCAGTAGTCAATTCATCGGTCCCAGTCCAGGTTGTTCCCTTCTTAAAATCATCATCAAACGTCACACTAAACCACGGGTTGTTAAGTTGTTGCAGCCACAGCCATGCAGGCGGGGTGAACTCCGGGCAATGTTCTAGTGGGTGTCACTTATCCAGACAGCACAGACAGAGCTTTGGGTACCGGTGATTACAGATGCGCAGCGGCAGGACCACGTCACTCTCGCAGTCACTGCTGTCAAGTGCTGTCCTCCCCCCTCGCTCTGCTCTGGCCATGAGGGAGGCTAGGAGATGGAACACTTGGCTCGAGCCCCTTCACACCTGCTTTCAGAATGCCAATCAGATGCCGTCCCAATCAGCTCAATACAAACGTTAAATATTTCCAAATAGATTTGAATGGAATTTCCACATTGTTCCTTTGTCATTTCATCCAGTCATGCGAGTTATCCGTAAAAAAAAAAAGAAGCAATTTAGTCATTGCTAAAAAGATGCAAAAATAGAAGCAATTATTAGGCATTGAATGAATGTATAAAACAAACTCTGAAATAGAATGCAACAGTCGGGTTTTGGAAGTAAAAACTTAATTTTCCATTAGAAAATTGTTAACTTCTAAATCTTTAAAGACAGGCCTACTGTGATGAGCTGGTTGTTAATCCATGGTATTTGCTTCTGTTGAAGCTGTCAGCCCATGTTATTTCAGCTTATTTTTTAAAAATAATTATATTTAACAGCAGAATTCCTAGTGCGCTAGTGAAAAACAACATTACCCATGATGCTGTACAGAAAAAAAACAGTTAGTCGAAAAAAGCAATACCCACCCAATTCCATTAAGCCGTGCAAGTGATATAATCGAGCAAATCTCTCAAAATACTTACATATATATGCATATTTTATACAATTACATACAATGTTTAAGTATATATATATATATATATATATATATATATATATATATATACTGTAAAAAATTATTTAGAAAAAAGTTACCTGGTTGCCTTAAAATTTTGAGTTCATTGAAATTAAAATTGTGAGTTAATACAATTAACACTTTTTTGAGATTCGACAACCTTTATTAAAATATTATTAAAAGATTTTGTAAGCATATTGGGTAATTGTGTGTGTTTTATTTCTGATGACACAGAGAAACATGACAAATAGTGCTATTTTCATGATTAATCACATTTTTTATGTGGTTCAGATACAAACATATTTTGAGTTTCTATTTATTAAACAAATTTCCTTCATTGTATCAACTCAAATTTTTAATTTCAATAAATTCAAAACTTTAAGGCAACCAGGTTACTTACTTTTTTAAGTTAAACCAACAAAAACCAACATTTTTTTACAGTGTGTATATATATATATATATGCACAGAGATTTTTTGTAATAAAGTTAAATATATTGTTTATATACTTAAAATACAAGTTTACACCCATCTCTGTCTTTTTTACACAACATTGTAAGTTAGTTCAAACCTTCTGGCTTACCCTTAAATGTTATTCCCCTCTGGCTGAACACACTGAAACAAGTGTTCAATGTAAGTTAGGAGTAAGGATTTGTTCCTGATTATCTAAAACATGCCTCAGTACAACCTAGACTAAAATGACCAAATTTAGAATCTTCTGATTTATCTAATTTTAGACCTATTTCTAACCTTTCTCTTTTAGCTAAAATGTTAGATAAAGTTGTTCTCAACCAACTCCAAAGTTTTCTGGTTGAATATATTTTTTTTCAATCTGGCTTTAGGAACGTATAGGCTACATTCTACTGAGGCCACAAAGTATTAAATAATGTCCTAGTAGCCAGTGACTCTGGAGATTCTGCACTGGTTATTTTAGACTTGAGTGCCGCTTCTGATTCAATAGACCACAATGTTCTTTTGTCCCGTTTAGAACAGGTGGTTGATGGATGGAAAATGGATCTGCCCTAAGTTAGTTTTCGTTCATATCTTTCAAACAGGGAAAATAATTTTCTCTGTCAATATTGGGCAATATCACTCTGGTTCTGTCCCTCTGGCCTGTGGTGTCCCCCAAGGCTTTATTTTAGCTCCCTCTTTATATGCTTACTTGGCTCTCTCTTTCGAAAGTATGGTATGGTATAAGTTGTTATGCAGACGACACACAAGTATATTTCCCTTTGAAACATATGGTTTAGACCCTGTGAGTGCTTGCCTTGGGGATATTAAAGCGTGGATGTCCTTACATTTTTTAAGTCTTAATTTGACCCCTTCTGATGCCCAAACTTAAATCTGTTTTAGCACCCCATGTTAAGCTATATGTGAAAAATTTCATGACTTGTTTGGCAGGCTCGGTTGTACACTGTCCGACAAGGCAGCACTTTATGGCCCCACGGAAGAGAGGGGTGGGGTGAGCAGTAGCTCATTATCATTTAAAGTGACATGCACCGGAACGGGTCGCTGTGAACAGAGCTGTTTTTGAGGAGGTAAAAATGGTGTTTTACGCAAACATTGCAGAATTTTAACCAAAGTATGTTACAGACTTTATATGAAGACCTTAAAGTCCACTCCGATGGGAGATATTTTATTTAACAGAATCACCTTTCCAAGAAAACGACTGTTTGGACTTAAACACTTTTTTTTCTGGATCAAGTCACAATGTTACTCATTTATATAATCCCCGCCCAAGGACTATCCAAAAAAAGGGGACAAGGCCTGGTTGAGCTGCATTAGAGAAGACATTGTTGTTACTATGTTGAAAAGATGCTGTTTTTCCACCCTGTTTCCAAAACGCGCTTAACTCCTATGTCAGAGTGGTTTTAAACACTGTTTGTGAACATTATAACCCCAACGTCTATCTGTGTGCTGCAGATTTATGGAGAACAGCTTCCAGAACCTAAGAGAGTACAATGCAGGCTACGCACAAAAGCTTCTCCTGAAATGGAGCAGTTCCCACTTTGTTGGGACAACCTGTTGTTTGTGGATCACAACTTGTAAGTATGTCTTATTATTTCTAGTTGCATTTTCTATAAACAGTTCCAATGATACGTTTTATGTAGTTACTATGATGTAAACCAAAGGCAAAGTTTTGCCTCTGCTCACCTGCTAGATAACATTAGTGTTGATGTAGTGTTACTATAGTTTTGTAAGCTATCGCTTTTGGAAGACTGTTCACTTAGGACAATTAACAATGGTCTTATGATAGATAACTGTTTGTATTACAATAGTTTTCAGACAAGTATCAAGATTATAATCTTGAGGGTTTATAATTTAAAATGTATAAGAAAAACAAAAAAAACATACCACTCCATGCTTGCAAAGTCTGTGCATGAAATCCGTTCTGAACGATCCTCTGGTTTGTTTACATTCTGAATCAGTCTTGGATTGGTTTTAAATTGACACAATTCTTAATATTAATTAATATTTACATACTTTACATCAGTAGAGGAGGTTATGATAAGGGCTGTGACATTTCCTGAACTTGCACCAAACAGTGCCAGGATTAGCTAACCAATCACAGCTCATTTCATATTTCAGAAGGAGGGGCTTTATTAAAACTTAACGACACTTTCGGGCCAGACTGGGGCGAAGGGTTATGTAATACTGTAAAATATGTGAAAAATCATGTTTTTTAATGTATATTTGAATACATTTTTTCCCCCATTTTTTTTAATGAAAGCATAATTCTAGTACACTCCAAAAACAAAATTGGACCCCTTTAATTGTTGGATACAGTTGTGAAAATCAACTAAATCTAATGTAGACCGGACAAAAATCACAATTTTAAGAAGAGATACAGATTAATTTCTGTAGAACATGAACATTTTATTCCTATCTAACATATGCAGTAGGTCTTACAATAAAAGCATTGGATTTGTGCCTCTAACGCTTTAAAAAAAAAGTCATGGGGCACCAATTTGCACCCTATTTGTGGAAAGTGCCATTACATTTATGATATGTGGGATGGGGAAGGCTCAAGGGAAAAGGGCTGACGGTTAACAAGAAGAGTGGATTCATCCCAAGAATAACGTTATTATGGATAATGACTGCATCCATCTACGATAAAGCTGACAGATGAAGAAGGCGGCAGACATCTTGGTTCTATTTCCAGCTCCTCAAAAGCACCTAGTGCCTAATCCACTCAAATTTACGCCGGTGATTCACTCGATAAATTAATTATTATTATATTTGCCTCACGTTGCGCAGCTGTCTGTGTGATCCTAAAAGTTAGACAAAACACCTTTATGAAGCAATTTCTGACATTCATCGATGTTTTAGACTGAATACTTTTCCCACAGCGTGGGAGTTTTCACTCTGATTGATTGCATGAAGCATTCAAACAAATGATGAGGTCAAAAGCTTAAGTGTTTCTCCACAAAATAAAGTAGAGCAATTTTCTATCTCCCTTAAGGCCTGGTGTCAAGTCCCATCATGACATGCGGCTGCTTTCTGACACAAATCCAACGTACCACCTCGCTGTAAAATTGGCAAATTCGCTTGTGGTCATCGATGTCACTACGATTTCAAATCAACGTCTGTAAGTGGATCAAAAAACAAGCTACATGACGAAACACAGGAAGTGCTGTGGGTCCAGCACACTAAATCTATACATGAGCTGAATGATAAGAATCAGAAAGCATATGATGTGTTGGTATGTTTACCAGCAGCTCTAAAGACACATCAGAGCGTAACTGAACCATTAAATCTTGCTCTTGATAAGTGTTACACTCAATGTTCATTTAACTCTTTACCTCATATGTTCCTCACATCTACATAAGACTCTTCACTTTCATCCTTGTAATTGCATGGGATTACGGCTACGCTGTTAACAATGATGCCGTTAAGCTGTGCCGCGTCATCAACAGATGTAGTCTATTCTGGTCAACTGCCAGGAGATATCAATAAAGGTTGTCAGTACTAGAAATGAGTTTAAAGAGGCTCAAAGAGCCTGCTGATCTCCTTGCTCCAAATAGACAGTGGGTCTGGCTCAATAGAAAGGCTCATTTGTCTTCTCAATGGGGTGTTTGCTGATATGAATTGGTGTCTTTAATTGAATCAGAAACAACTCACAATATTGGCTCCCTCCTGGTTTTCAGACGCACGTTTATGGTGCCCAGAGATGTTTAAAATGGCACACTCAGATGTTTAAAGACATCATACTGGTGTTAAGTGAAAGACTTAAAGGGTTAGTTCACCCAAAAATGAAATTGATGTCATTAATGACTCACCCTAATGTTGTTCCACACCCATAAGACCTCCGTTCATCTTCGGAACACAATTTAAGATACATTATATTTAGTCCAAGAGTGCATTCAAGTGTATGCATGCCAAACTGCTGAAATCACGTGACCCTGGTGATCCGAATCATTGATCGATTCACTGATTCATAACCGTTTGAATCTTTATTTGAGGTTTGAACACAAACGCGGAAGAGAAGACAATGCTGAATAAAGTCGTAGTTTTTGTTATTTTTGGACCAAAATGTATTTTCGATGCTTCAAGAGATTCTAATTAACTAACTGATGTCACACATGGACTACTTTGATGATGTTTTTATTCCCTTTCTGGACATGGACAGTATAGTGTGTATACACTTGGATGCGCTGTCGGACTAAATATAAAGTATCTTAAACTGTGTTCTGAAGATGAACGGAGGTCTTACGGATGTGGGACGAAATTAGGGTGAGTCATTAACGACATCAATTTCATTTTTGGGTGAACTAACCCTTTAACTGTATTACCCAATTTTCACAGTACAATGGGTTGTGCCTGAAAACCCGTATACATTTAAATATGTATGTACTGAATATGGAGAACGTACTTCATGAATGTCCTTGAACTTTCATGGTACCTAAAGCACTTTATTTGTTATTCAGAATCATTAAAAATAAAACAATATATTTTTTAAACTTTTCGGGCCCTTTTTTTAGCAATCTGAGCACATGATCAAAAGCACATGGCACAGGTGCACTTCTGAACCCACTTTTAATGATGGAAGAAACGGTTGGTGCGTCAGGCGCATGGACAAAAAGGGTTGTTCCTAGTCTTTTAATGAGTCATGGGTGTGTTTTGGGCTTAACAAGTAATGAGGAAAAAGTTTCCTCTTCCATTCCCTTTAAAAGCCAGTTACGCTTGCACCATGGCGGATTCGCTATTTGCATGTCAGAATTTGCAAGCGGAAAGACTGAACGCTTCTCCAGAGAGGAATCCTTTTTTTTTTTTTTATGTTTGTGTGCTGCTGTGCATCCTTGTGTGTGTAATAAACAGAGTGCATGCATGTTGTGCACCTGACCTGCCTATAGGGCATATTACTAACACGCCCTTTAAATAACAAAAAATATTGCGCTGTTGATTTTAGACCAGGTTTTTGTTGGTCAATAGCAGTTGTTTTTAGTTGCATCAAAATAGCAACACACCAACAATGTGCCTAAACAAACCTTGTTTTCAGGCCAGACCATGGGCGAACAGATGGGCATGAGTGCCTTTGCTATTTAAACGTGACGCTGGACGTGAAAATGATAACTGCATCAGGCTGAAACCAGCAAAAAACACTTGCATTGCAACGCCTCCTATATTTATTGAAAAAAGTAAACTGTAAATCAATATTAGTTTCAATATATTTAAGGAATAATTGTCTGTGTACCATAATAGAACAGTATGTACTGAATTTGATGAGCTCACTCCCTGACTGTCGATTTTTAAATGCCACTTGAAAAGAGCTTCATAGCTCACAGTGCACTGTTTTATATTATCTGATGGCCCCTCAGCTCTGGTAGGCTGTTCTTTATTATCTGATGGCTCCTCAGTTCTGGATAGCAAAGTGTCCAGTGGTTACTCACTTCACTGCCAACAATATAGGGACTGTAGTCTTTAATCTCAAATGAATTGAATCATAATGCAAACATAGCAGAGACTTTATTGTCTGACAGACATGTCTGAATTCATCAGCTGTACCTTATAAGTTTTACTAAGCTTGTTAAAATCCAATTGCTCATGGGTACGTAAATGTCATCCAGGATTATAGTCCAACCAGTGGAAAGTTATAAAATAAAAAACCAGAGCTCCAAAATCATGTTACTGCAACCCCATCAGGCGACTGTCCTTTAGGTGCATGCAAAATCTGCTCTATTTGAAAATTTCATTGAGAGCAGCGAGTCCATTAGGTCTCTTAAAATACAAGGAGCTTTTGGCTGACAGGGAGAGCAGATGAGGTCAGGGCTCCGAGCGCCGATCTCACATCCTCAGGCCACGATACTCTAAATCCAACTGGATCAGCACCGAAAAGACACAATCACACAGTGTCAAACATGAGCAAAATATCATCTGGCTTAATTATTCATTCAGCATGAGAGGTGATGGTCTTCTCTGCTCTGAATGCAGCTTTGATTTGTTACTTTGCATTTCTGGGCCTAATTAAGTTTTTTTGAAGCTTGTTTTTCTTCGATGGGAAGCTTTGGTATATTGATGTATATTTTGCGAAGGCATGCCTAATTGTGGGGAAGGAACAAAGGATTGTCTTGATTTAAAATTCAAAAGCTCAACAGTGTTTTACACAAGAACAGAAATGTATAATTTGTTCTGTCACCCACAGGTCTGTCAATTTTAAAATACATTAGATTACTCCAAATATGAACACGATGTACAGTCTTAGTTCTTTTACCCATGAATGATGAGTTCTTCTATATTTTACTATTTTAAGCACTGTTCTTTTGAATTGTTACAAATTATATTATCTTTTTAAATAGCTTTTGTAGTAAAATGTAAGTCATCATCATTACTATTTTAGATTGACATTACTGTAAATAATAATATAAATATTTTTAATGTAAAAACTACTATTTTTAATACTTTATAAATAATATAAAGTTAATATAAGGTAATTAATAAATAAAAACTATTAATTGGTCTCCAACCAGCTAACTTTAACTAAATATGCAACCCTTTTATTTGTAAAACTGCTAGAAGAAGAAGAAAAAAATCACTGCATTTAGACAATTTTGTTGCAATAACTGTAAATGATATAATATTCCAATAAATATAAAACAAATACAAAATTAAATAAAACACCTCTAATATTTAATTTGACCTCATTAGATCCTTCTTTTACGAAACACTCGCTGAAATCAAAAACAGTATTTTGTAGAATTTCTTTTTAAACTTAGTCTGAAAGAACCAAATCTTTTTCAAAGTCAACTTTTCACATTCTTCACTGCTGGCCTTTGTTGTTGAATCACCTTGAGATAATGAGAAGGCACAGATATTTTTCCAGAAATGCCATGCTCTATTGCACCTGTCCCTTTCTGGTTTAAATGTAACTCTTCCAGTTTTGAGTACCTGTCACAGACAGTGTAGGATCCCTGTCTTTTAGCTTTTTCTGACATGTCTGCCTTTACGATTTGCTTTGCCTGACAACACATTCTCTACTTGTTTGTGATGTGATTTGATATGATATGACATGCCAATAGTAGCCCTCATGAGAAGACTTTGGGTTTGGCATGAGAATCAATCATACTTTTAAGTCAACTGCACTGACATCTTTATATAGTATACATCTTTAATACTAAAACTGTTACTTTTAGCCAGGGATCATAAAAACAGTAAGGATAGAAATAAACAGTGTGGGGCAAATTCACTAATCAGTTACACCAGTTGCAAATTCACAAACCACCCGCTATCCATGGTGCAACCAAACACTGAATGTGACAGAATTTTGCAGAAATACCATCATCTTCATTGTTTTCAAAGCTAACATCTCTCTTTTGCTATGCAAATAAGGGTAATTTTAGAATAGGCTACTACACTCACTGTAAAAATGTTTTTATAAAAATTAATTGGTTTGACTTTTAAAAAAAATGATTTACCTGGTCGCCAAATTAATTATCCAAGTTATCATGTTATTCAAAAACCACTTGCTTAAACAACAAAATTAAGTTACAACAAAAGTGATTATAGGGAATATTTAGAATATTTAACCGAATATTTGTATGAAATAGCATCATGAGGCACGTGTAAACATTATGCAAATGTGCCACGTTTTGGTTTGTACTTATAGAAAAATTAGTAAACCATAGATACCTTGCATATCTTTATTTATTTAAAATATTTAAATTGAGATTACACAATCTGCTGCAATGCGATTAAAACACTCGCATATGCGAGTAAATATTAACTCTGGGCGACTAAATAATATTTATCTTTGGCTAATACATTTTTATATTTTACTCGCCAGTGTGTGTTAGAGGCTTAGAATAAGTTTAGCATTGCTAGATATATTTTCACTCACTGAACACACTGAATGAGCGCGTGAGTTTCTCAGCTCATCTGACAACGTACCGTCAACTTACCGTCGTTTTGCTGAGAACGTTTCTCACAACCACACACGTGCGTGCACGCGTGAGTCTTACATACCATATAGAATCGACCCGCAACATTTGAACTATATTCTTTGTTGTATTTTCCTGTCAAAATACAAGAGTTCATTTAGAATTATTTAGCTTTTAAGAACAAGCAGAAGATATACCGTTTTTTTTCCGGTAGTGGGTGGAAACGGCAATCTCATTGGCTGGCGTTCATCTTTTCCTGTCCGTTTTGACTTCAGCAAATCGGTTCGAGCGAATGCTGTCAAAGTGATTAATATTTATGAACCCAGCATCTCATCAATCCTTAGTGCATTGCATATTGTTATTAGTAGTAGAATTAGTATTAATATTATCTTATTACTATATTACTATTATCTATTTTTGTACAGAAACACCAGCAATATCTTAAGCACCACCACCAGTCCAAAGTTAAATGACAAATATGCATTCATACTAACAGTTTTAGTTCTAATCACTAAATTTATATCATATAGTGCTTGATTAAATGAGTTTTATCAATTAAATTATCGACTTGTCTAACCGATATTATCGGTTAGTCGTTAGCATCCCAATTTGGAATGAACTTCACCTGAAAAGCAGAATCCACTGCACTCTTCAAGAAGCATCTGAAGACACTCTTCTGGGAACACTAGAAGAAAATATCAGAGCAAAAAATTATCTGACCTAATAATATCTCTGATGACATTAAACTGTGAAATCACAATTTAAGATTTGTTACAGATAGAAATCGTGATCTACAACTCAATTGGAATTTGACAACATATGGGGTGAAGCATCACTGTTTAAAAATGCCTGTTGAAAAAACACATCACAGCCTTTTGTCCCTTTGTACATCAAGGTGCCTTTTTTTCCTTAAGAATACCTTTAGGGCTTGCTGCTGGCTTCCAGCCCCTCTGAATTTGTTATAAGGAGTTTAAGATTTAAAGAAGAGCTTGCAGCATTAAACATATGTCTGTATGCACCCCAATAAAAAATGCCTGCAAAAAGTGTGTTATTTACAGGTATTTCAGTTTATCGACATATAATTTAGAATATTGCTATATTAGTAAACCAAAAATGCATGACCATCATTATTAAAGTCATATCTGTGTAAGCAATTCAAATCTTCTGCACGCAATGATTGTTTACTGAAGTACCTTGCCAACTAACTGCGCTAAGTGCAATTCCATGAATATTTTAACCAAAGTGTACTTAATTTTCTTTTGTGCAGCAGCTTTTAAACTAAAATGCTTTAGAGACATGACATTGCACTGTAAAACATTGTTTTGTTCAGGGCAGTTTCATAAGAAAAACGTCACTCTTTTTTGTTAGGTAACCTAAATATATAAGTTTTCTCCAACTCAAATACATTATTCAATATGACTGAATCAATCAGACTATGTTAGGGAACGCCAATGAAAGCAATTTTAAGGGTCAGGTCAAGTAGTTCTACAGTCACTTTTTACAGTATGTGTTAGTAGTAATTGATCACATTTAAAGGCTTTTCAGTATTAGCACAAAATTAGTAAACCTTAAAAACACTAAACAGAACATGAATATCAAATATCCTGAAGCAAAAGTGACCACCGTTGCCTTCAACTCATTTGGTTTCTTCTCTAGATAGGGCATTCTATCCCGTGGGGATGTTTCTGGACGATCCTTGATCATGTTTCAGTGACACAGAATCAATGACTTGTGGCCTTTTCCTCTGTGACCACACAGAGAGCGTGCAGCTTTGCCCTGTCACTGCCCCTTCACACACACACACACACACACACACACACACACACACACACACACACACACACACACACACACACACACACACACACACACACACACACACACACACACACACACACACACACACACACACACACACACACACACACACTCTGCACTGATTAGGAGCATCATATTCACTCCGCTACTTTATTCTGCTCTCTTTTCATCCCGAATGTGTTGCCTAACATGATTATGCACATCATTTCCTAACTGTTCTTGCAAGATGTTCAGTAGAGCTCTGACCAAAAATGTTCTCACTTCACTGGTTATTTCTATATTCCACATATTTTTATTGAAGAAGATACTGCAACTATTACACAATGAAACAAGGCACCTGTGGCCCATATACAAAAAGAAAGAAACAAAGAACAATAAAGAAAAGTAAATAAATATTAAGTTAGGACACAGGATCAAACCTCTCACCAGAGCCTTCTAATCAGCAGGTCCTGTCTATTTTATCATCTGGCCTATTAAAGGGATAGTTCACCCAAAAATGAAAATTATCACATGATTAACTCACCCTCAAGTCATCATAGGTGTATATGACAAATTATTTCAGGCAAATACAATTGGTGTTATATATAAAATAAAATAAAATAAAATAAAATAAAATAAAATAAAATAAAATAAAATAAAATAAAATAAAATAAAATAAAATAAAATAAAATAAAATAAAATAAAATAAAATACTGGCTCTTCCAAGCTCTATAATGACAGTGAATGGCAGTCCCAAAAAGTGTATTATAAAAGTAATCCATGCGGCTCCGGGGGGTTCATAAAGGTTTTCTGAAGTGAATCAATATGTTTGTTTAAGAAAAATATCCATATTTAAAATATCTTGCTTCCATATAACCCATACATATTTGGAATACCGTTAGTTTTTGTGCATTTTGCCTACCTGTCTACATTAGTATGTGTAACAACCCACCTTAGTAGTGGGGTGTAACAAAGAACCAATTATAATAATAATAATGCGTTCGATTTATATAGCGCTTTTCAAGGCACTCAAAGCGCTTTAGATAGAAGGGGGAATCTCCTCAACCACCACCAATGTGCAGCATCCACCTGGATGATGCTACGGCAGCCATATTGTGCCAGAACGCTCACCACACACCAGCTGATTGGTGGAGAGGAGACCGAGTGTTGAAGCCAATCAGGATATTTGTCATCATCTCACAAAGTCTGTAATATAGTTGGAGAAATTTAAATTGTTGCCATTTGTAGAAGACAAATGTTGGGTACATTGCCTATAAGTTTCGGACAAGTAGCACAAAAAAAGGTTAGGTGCTGAAGAAAAAAGTGTTACAACCATACCTTGTCTCCCCTAAAGAAACAAAACAGGGCAGTTAAGGGATTAGGGACAATGTTTATATCAAGGGCTTCCAAAAGAGTTTTTAAAAAAAAGTCAGAACATTAGTCTATTAGCACCAAAACATACTCTATATGGTCAGCCAGATTTTGTTTACATGTATTAGACATCGCTTCTGTTATAGAGAATATCTTTACTAATTTAGCGTTGGTAGAGTGTGCTTAGTTTGCGTATCACTTATACTGCATTAGGGCATGTTTAGCACAGATGGATGAGAAATGCACTAGACCAAGAATACTCCTCCACTGATTCTTGGAAATATTAAAGCCCAAGTCATGCTCCCAGGAATCTTTGAGTGAGTCAGTGATAGATGGGGATAAGGGACCATAAAGCCATCTTTGGCCATGGTCAAGGGTGAAAAACTTATATCAGATTCAGGGAGACAGTGTGGTAAAATATTTTTTGAATGAAATGCCTCAAATTGAAGGACTGAAAAAGTTTTTAAGCAGGTTAAATTTAGCTGACAGGGATATGGGGGTAATAGGGGGTTAACGTCAGTTAGGTAAAAGTCAGTAGGATCCAATATAACACTCGACAAAAAAATTAAAAATTCTACATATTTTGTTCCACAGAAGAAAGAAACATGTAAAGATTTGGAATAGCATGACAGTAAGTAAATAAAAACTGAATTTTCATTTTCGGGTGAACTATTATGTCAATGGGCATATAACCATATAGAGTCCAAGCGACTGATCAGTGAAACAAATTCATGCTTCATTCAGAATTGTTCTATTTACATAATCAGCCACCATATGGACGTGTGCGTCCCTCAGAGCAGATAATCAAGGTGCGATGCCACAATGCACAGAAATACCCTCCAAAAGGCAATGAAAGAAGCATCTACTAAAACCGGTAAAAATTTATAATAAGTCACAGAGTACGTATCCAGGTTTAAAAATCCTGAGGAATAATTACCTCGGGCAAAAGTTTCACTTCCTAAAGATGAGCGCTGAAGGCTAAAAAAAGAATTCTTAGAACAATGCCATTAAAGAATTCTCTAATTGGTGTGTGAAAAGGTCTCTTTGGTCATCTCCATCCACATCATTATGTGGATATTTCAACACATGGTTGTACTTTTTTCATTAGGCACCATGAATGTGGGCCTAAACAAAGGCGTACCAAAGTCATCTACTGCACTAATTGGAGTTCATTAGCTCTAAGGTTGATACTTTGAGCTCTCTCTGCGAATCTCAGACTGAATAGATCGTCAGAGGATTGCACCCATCAATCAGTTTGATTTACCCTGTTAATTAATCACCATCATTAAAGTTACTAATTGTGCAAAAAGAGTGAACGGAAAGCTCCAAAGCGTCAAACGAATCTTCGGCGTCAAATCACGTTTCGCTCATGGAGTAGGGGATGGGATGAACAAAAATGACTTCATTTCGAATAACCTATTCCTATCTGATACCAATGTTGAGAGACACCTCTGAATTTACTTGATTAAACGTTTTTGATTTACACAGACGCAGGGTCATGGATCAGTCAATTCTATGTGAACATAAATCCAAAGACACCTCTTAGCAAAAATAGGTTAATTTAAGGGTGGGGAGAGGAGAATATATTGAGATGCTCGACCAACCTCTCATTGCAGTAAGTGTACTGTTTATTTTTCACTTGTTGAGAGAAGTCATCAGCGTAAGTGATTGCCGTCAACAAATCTGACATCTTGTTTGGGACTGAATGACAACAGATGTCCGTGATTAATTAGAAAGAGATGCCTGCGATGGTGAATTGGTAGCGGAATTTATCGATATATGAGTTACAGGCTCTCATTGGATGAGTCAGCCTCTCTCAAGGGAGCGGCACACATAGCTTTATAGTTCGGGCTTAAAAAGTGTTCCCTCTCCAGGCCTCTTTCCAACTTTTAACATCAAGAAGGGAAAAGACACAGCTTGATGTTCTCTGAAATGAGGACAGAATATGGCTCTGAATCAATAAAAATGTCGATCTGCTAAAAAGAATCTCCCCCAGTTTCTGAAAATGAAGGGAATAAATACAGTGGATTGAATTTTCCTTTGACGTGTCTAAAAATTGAGAAGGTCTCCAGCGTCTCAGGAGAGCCGCCGTTCTGTCTGAAGCACATGCTTTAAGCTTTATTATATCGGTTTATGTAATTACTGAGCGAGGGTGGTGTTGTAAAAACAAGAAGCTCTGTTTTGCCGTAATTGTATTTTCACGCTGCACATTAGCAATTCATTAGAGCAATTAATGGAGATGTTGTTTATTGCATTTAGCGCAAACATGTCACAACAAGCATTAATAACCAATAATAATAAAACTATTTGAATTAGAAGAACCTGAGATATTTAGGCCTATAAAATCTTAGCAGACGCATATTAGACTATGATTTTAAAAATGGGGAGGAAAACAGGACTAGTTGTCACACAGGGTCAGGTTGTCACATGATTTATACAATACTACTAATATCTACTAATGATATTTTTCCACATGTTTAATAATTTACATATTTACAATCTTTTACATATGCTATTTTGCCAAATGTATTGGGACGCCCCTCCAAATCATTGACTTCAGGGTTTCCAATAATTTCCATGACTATATGTGTATAAAATCAAGAACCAGGCATGAAGAATGCTTCTACAAACATACACTCTCAGGAGCTCAGTGAATTGAAGTGTGGTACCGTGATAGGTTGCCACCTGTCCAATAAGTCCATTCGCGAAATCCTCACTACTAAATATTCCACGGTCAACTGTTAGTGGTAGTCAAAGCAATTGAGAGCAACAGCTACTCGTAAAATCACAGAGTGGGGTCAGCGCATGCTGAAGCACACAGTGCACAGAAGTTGGCAACTTTCAATAGCTACAGACCTCCACACTTCGAGGTGTAATGCATGCCAGCACTGGACTCTAGAGCAATGGAGACATGTTCTCTGGAGTGACAAGTCACGCTTCTCTGTCTGGAAATCCAAAAGACTAGCCTGGGTTTGGCAGTTGCCCGGGAGAACCTGACTGCATTGTGCCAAGTATAAAGTTTGGTGCAAGAGGGATTATGGTGTGGGGGTTGTTTTTCTGGGGTTGGCCTTAGCCCCTTAGTTCCAGGGAAAAGAACTCTTAATGCTTCATCATACCACTAGATCTTGGACAATTTCATGCTCCCAACTTTGTGGTAACTGTTCCTATTCCAACATGACTGCACACCAGTGCACAAAGCAAGGTCAATAAAGACACTGACAGGCAATTTTGGTGTGTACAAAGTCCTGACCTCAACCCGATATAGAACACTTTTAGGATGAATTAGAGTGGAGACTACGAGTCAGGCTCTGAGAGTCTGACCTCCCAAATGTGCTAGAAGAATGGTCAAAAATTACCATAAACACACTCCTAAACCTTGTGGAAAGCCTTCCCAGAAGAATTAAAGCTGTTATAGCTGCAAAGACAACTCCATATTTAACCCTACGAATTAAGAATGGGATGTCATTAAAGTTCATGTGCATGTAAAGGCAGGTGTCCAAAAACTTTTGGCAATATAGTGTAGTTTTGAACATGCCCACTAAAAGGTATGTTTCTATACAGAAACTGACTTTCAAAATCAAACAGCCTGAAAGTTATTCCTCAGTACAAAGTAACTTTTCTTAAGGATCTTGCACCAGATCCCCTATTTGAAAACTTGAAAATTCAAAACTCGACAGTACAATGTGTTCTCAGAGAACAGACTGGCTGCTTTAAAAATGTTACCACAGAGTTCTGAAATGACGGAAAAGTACGCTTTGTGTGTCCTTGTAATTCTTCCTGAAGAACCGTTTTTATATTCTGACATTGCAACGTTTTATTGAAAACACCCACATATTCAATGTCAAAAGAGATGTATTCATGATGATTTTGTCTATAGGGACCAGATTTGGTTTGATGTTAGAAGAATATAAATCAAGCTCACGTTCAAAATGGTTGCATTTATTCCTTTTATAAAGTGTTAATCTATTTCATGAGTAGAAATGTGTTAGCCAAAGAATTTCATGGCTTTATTCCCATGCTCATGGGACAGAAAACACTTCTGCATATTCTTGCCCTGAGGAAGATCTGTACGTGTGCATCATAATGCGGCATTTGTTTCATGTACAAGGAGGAACAAAATTCCACACTCCTGATTTCAGATCTGTTAACGTGATTGGCAAATCCACACCTCCTGGTGAACTGCCTCACATCTAAAAAAGCCTTTCAAGCAGTCAAGTTTTGGAAGTTATCTAGGAGAAGTTGGGTTTTTTAGAGCTTTGCTTCAATGTGTATCAAGTTTTATAGAGCTCCAGAGTAATTAAAGTGTACGTTGTTGATTTCTCATGATTATTTCTGTTCAGTGAGCAGCAACATAAACGACTCCATTGGCAATATTGAGGAAAGACTCAGAAGAACAATAGCGCAAGTGAAGTCATGACTCATGGGCAAGAAACACAATGATTCACACTGTGAACTGCATTATATTGCAAACAGAATATTGCCACAGGACTACTGTACTGAACATACACTGTTTTCCAATATAACATCAGGTTTCCTTAAATTCCCCTGTAGTCAATTATTTTATCCCTTAAAACTCATCTTTGACCGCCAAAATTACATATTCAAATGTCTTTTCCTGTGGGAAAAAATGTCTTCGTGCCTTGCCTTAAAGGGCTGGTCAGCTTTTTTCGAAGGCTTGATTGTGTTTATGAGGAGCACTGTAACATGGGTCCATGATTCATTTAAAAACAAAAACAAAAAACAACAACAACATTATTTTTCACATATTTTACCTTTGTTCTACACTGCTGTATCTCTTCTTGTGAAAACTGCCGGATAGCTTCCTGGTACTATGAGGCTTCTCCCGCAGAAATACGCAATGGGCTCAGATTGGTTAGCTAGCACAATGAGTTGTGATTCGCTGTGATTTGCTCTTTCAGAGGGCAGGGTTCATGTAAATTTTAGGGTTAGTGATGTCACTAACCCACCAGAAGCTTGTTGTAACTGGCTGTTTGCTGTAGTCCTTAAAGGGTTACTTCAGCGCTGGAAAGATTAATCTGTATTTAAACTGGGTCATTAATGTAGTAGAAATGTGAAATTATTTTTTGAGAAAAGACAGAAAATGTATTTTTGTCTCATGGGGATTAAAGACAACAATTCCCAGAATGCTTCGCCGCCCTACGAGGCCACTTCCGTCCCAAAACCACCTACTAGATTACTGAATCACTTTCACTTTTCCACCACGGCCGCGTTCATTTTCATAAAATCAGTTCAGTTAACAGACACTACATTTAAAAACTGAAGGTGTGTGTTCAATGTAATCTGATATAGCCGGCACAAACGCTGCAGGAGTCAGATATACATACTTCGTCATGAATGAGCTTGTGATGAGAGCTGAGGTAAACGCGACCGCACTGGCGGCATAGATTCACAGCGCATGTTCAGTCTGGCCCGTTTTCAGTTCATGCCTTTGGAAGCTTAACTTTCATAGGAATTAATTTGAGAAGTTGAAACACTCACTTTGCCCCGCACCCGATCTGTTTACATGAATGCCTGCCGCTGCGAGCTGAGCTGTGAGTGCGATCTCCTATCCCCCATCCGCGGGTTGAAAACATGCGGAAAAAGCTCACTCTGCTGGCTGTAGTCTTTAGCCTCTGGCCAAAAACTGATGGCGCAAATTGACGATATTTGCGTCATCCGAGGAATTTTTCCAGAAAGAAAATGCAAAAATCTCTTGTCTCCGAGGGAAATGGGGGGGTGGGGGGAGGCACAATTATTCGAATGTACTCCAGGGTTTCTACTGATTCAAAGCCATATGCTAATCGCTGAAGTAACCTTTTGACAAGCAACTTAAAAAAAACAAACATATATATATATATATATATATATATATATATATATATATATATATATATATCCAATTTCTTTGAACTTTGAGCATTGTAACTTTGCAAATGTTGTTTATGCTCAAACAGCAACATTACACACTAACTAAAGTTAAGTTAGTGAAATCAAAATTAACCACCCCTTTAAAATAGCTTGAATGTAACTTGATGCCCTTGCTTCATTTAGAATATGCGGATTCACTCACTCAACATTGCTCACTGTAGTAAACGCTGCACAATAGTATCAAACAGCTAGTAATGTGTTGCTAATGTTACACAAACCATGTTCATGTTTACCTTCTCAGTCTGCCTTTTAAAAAGAACGACAGTGGAGAAAAGCATATAGTAATAACATAGTTATATACATACATAATTCATAAGCAGCAGCTAAAAGTACAAAATTATATACCAACAGAAAAATATACCAGGATAGCCTGGTTTCTCTTGAGACTCCCCTCCATCACAGCATAGTTAATGATGCTATACCCCGCCCACACGTTGGCATGATTGGTTACAAGATAGGTAAAAAAAGAGGTAAAAAACACCAATGATTTTAAAAAGTGTTTTGGAGTCTGTCTTTGGTTCACTGCAGTTTTAAAGGAACTGTAAGAAATGTATTTCAATTAATCATAAAATGGCCCTGATATGTCACTAGAGAAAATACTTATCACTGAAAACAGTAGTCTGGCCAGGATATTATCATTTAAAAGTTGTTGTTGTTGCAGCCCTCAACTGATTTTTTTGTTGACATGTGTTTTGTCACATGTCAACAAGCTCCACCCCCCCCCCCCCCCCACCTATCTACCAATCATAAAGTCAGTAGTGTTTCGGCATTTGGGTTGCCAGATCTGCTCTAGTTACCACAGCTGCAGCTACTAACATTACTGCAGCCTATCTGGCAACCTCGAGTCAGGGGGAGGGGGAGAGGGGAAAGTGATTGCAGTACCAGTTTTGGCCACAATCTTACATACACTTGCTTTAAAGGGGGGGTGAAACACTCAGTTTCAGTCAATCTCATGTCAATCTTGAGTACCTATAGAGTAGTATTGCATCCTTCATATTTCTGAAATGTCTTTAGTTTTATTATATTTATAAAAGAAATATAGGCTGTACCAAGTCTTTTCGGAAAAAAACGAGCGCCTGGAGGCGTATCATGTGGCCGGAGCTAAAGAATGACGAATGCGCACAAAGCGGTGACGTCCTCAAGCGTGGAGAAACCCTTGCTATCGATCTCAGCTAATAGATATATGATCCAGAATCAAATTCGGAGGCTGAAATAAATTGAACAGGAGAAACAGCAACAGCAGGACGTCCGTCTCTGTGGTATGTACTGTATTTAGTGCCCTGTCAACATTTGTGTGTCTTTACTCTCAGTTTATGAGGACATGATTTGGTTTATGGACTATTGTATGCGACTAACAAACCTTAGCAGTAGCAAGCAAAACGGTTTTGCACGTCAGAATAGAGTAACGTACATAGAACAACAATGGAGTAACCGTTAGCGCATTTGAATGACGAAGCACGCGATTGTGTCGTTTACTGATGTTTACTCACGCGACGATAGCCAACAGCACAGACATTTGAAGCCGTTTTACTCCCCGGCTGCTTCCAAAGCAGGACCGAACCTTTATCGCTGGGACCGCTCCGTCAAAAACACACTTCTTTGGTATGATTTGGTGAAGTCCTGTGACAGCATTGACCGTGGAGATCCACGATGTTGTGAAGCTTCCTGTCATTTCTGCGTTCAAATCGGTTCAAATGCAGCGCTGCCTTCCCGGAATGCTGTGCTGAAGCGTTGAAGTCGCTTGACGTCAACCATAGGAATAAAGTGGAGCGCGGCGCGCGACATAAGTGTTCACGGACAAGTGGATTTGCAGCTGAGCAAGTATTTATGGGCGTGCATTTCCTCTCTCGCTCTAGTCACGCGCACGCACCCTACCCGGAGAAGAGCCCGTACGGCCCATACAAGGACCTTCCGGTCTATTAACGTCAAGCCGAGCCATACTCGAAAAAAACTCTCCGAAACTAGTGAGAAACCAGAAGGAGTATTTTTGACACAGAAATACTCCATCAAACGTCCAACATTAGTTTTTGAAACTTTGTCTATGTTTAGGATGGGAATCCAAGTCTTTAACAGTGTAAAAAGCTCAGTATGCATGAAACAGCACCCCCCCCCCCCCCAAATAATCAGAAATGGTGTTGACTGTGTTTGCACATGGCTTGCATTTGTTTGACAGTAATGGCGCAAAACACAACATTAAAGACCTTTTATGTTATTATAAGAAGTTTAAATATATTTTCTGGCTGCCACAGTCTAGTTAATGAATAGGAAGCGCTGAAATCTATTTGTGGCGGTCAATGTTGATATTGTGGCAGGTCGCCACAAATAAATCAATGTATGGGAAGTTACGTACAAGATACATACACTGTAGACATATAAACAACATTGAAAAACTTTAATTAGAATGATTGTCTTAAAGGGACAATCGTTCACCTAAAAAAATGGAAACATTCCTTTGAATTTTGAATTAGGTCTAAATACTATCAGAAAAGGAAGCGAGTTGCCCAGCTGTGAGCTGATGGTTATTTAAATGTAAAGTTTAAAAGCAGTCATCCCACAACCCAGAGTGACGAAGTCAGCAAGAAATCAAGCATGCTTTGCCCCTGGCCATTGCTGCCAACCACCTCTAGAGCAGTGTGACAATGTAAACGTGAATCCACCACAGTGGCATTCCCAGGAGCTCATAATGATATCTATAAAGCACAACAGGAGTTGACACATGGAGCCTCTTAACACTCTTCAAAGCAATGACTCACCAGCTTTTATTTAGAGTAGATATGCAAATCAGATGCCGCAGCCATCACCACGTTCTCTCCTGAACCCTTGACAGAGCATTAATCACGCCATCCTCGAAACGTCGCCCGCCACCCATCGTAACGTCACAGACACCAGGATATCAGTTCATTGTCTTTTTGCTGTAATGCCAAAGAATGTGTTAAGTACGTCTACAGGCTGGTGTGGATGGACAAAAAAACATGATGCATCATGTGCAACTGCTGTTTTTAATATAAAGACGCATTTCAGTTGAAAAAAAGTTTCACAGTACGCCTGTCAAAATATTGCACAATGACATTATAATTAACCAAGAACAGGTGCAGAATTAAGATACATTAAGCTGTGCTGGAATGATCTTATTACACGATGAGCGCAGATGAAATTCAATTGGTGTGATGGGGGTGTGTCAATTAAAGATTCATAGTGGAAATGTTTATTGCTCATAAGAAGTTGTAATTGTGAATGTAAAATGTTCAATTTATTTTGATGAAGAATTGAAAAACATTTTAGTGATATATTATTTTGATAAAGAAAAGCGATAGATTTTTCACTACACTACTAGATTTATTTGTTTGTTTATGAGACAAAAGGCATGTGCAACAAAACTACATTTCCCATCATTCTCTGTGCAAAAAAGCTTCTCTGTCATTGAGTGAAAAATAAATATAAACAATTTTTATCAACCAAAATCATATGATTGCACATCACATCATAATTAAGACTTCAAATCTCTTAAAGGAGGAGCTTGCAGCTAAAAGTGAAGATTTTTTTTTTAAAAGTGCTGAAAACCAGAGCCAAGAGTTTACAATAGACAATAGATAAAATATGTAATGTATAAATCGCAAAATGTATAATCCAGTAATATTTGTTAGAATAGCATGGAACTATTTTGGATAAGGTTTATTGTTATTTTTATATTGTATTATTTGTTATGTCTATCTATTTGCATTATTGTATTTGTTAAATAATACAAATTGTTAATAGCTGTAAATAGTCACCAGGTTTAAAATTAAACATTAAATAAAAATGTAGCCACGAGGGGCAAATATCAGGGTCCAAACACCAACGGCTCATAGACTATACAGTTAACAATGTCTATGTCTCTTTAAGTGTCTATTTATATAAATATTTATCAAAGAATCCTTTACATGGTTTCCACAAAAACAGCACAACTGTTTTCAGCATTGATAATAAGAAATCAGAATGTTTTCTGAAGGCTCCTATCTCCAGACACTGAAAACTGGAGTAATGATGCAGAAAATTCAGCTTTGCAACACAGGAATAAATTACATTTAAAAATATATCAAAATAGAAAACTTTAAAATTACTGTACCTTTGATCAAATTCAGCTTCTTTGAGTGACTGTATTACATGACATGATTTTTCAATACATATTAGCTAATTATCAAATACTAAATTTATCACATGTTGTCTTGGGGAATTAAAGCAGGGTACATTTATTTAGCCCTCAAAGATTTCACTGCACTTTTTGTTGTCATGAGTTTCCTGAATCATAAGGTCATTTGCAGCAGTAGAGACAGCCCAAGACCTTTTCAGCACTTGATGTTATCTTCCTGCCATAATGGGATGACAATCTTTAAGTGACTTTTTCTAAACTTGAGCTTAATTTTATTGGAAGCCAATTAAAAACAGAACCATGGCAGGGGTCAGTCTGCTGTTCATCCAAATCTCTTCTTTAGCACTCACCATTCCAACAGAAAATCTGATTTGAGACATATTCTAAATGATCCTATCGACTTCCACTCGTTTTAATTGCAGGTCCGCCGGCAGGACAGCTCTTTAGTCTCTCACTGCACCAAGAGGGTTAAGAACCCCCAACTTTTCCCAAGCACTAATTGTATGGGCTTTGATCATTTAAAGCAGGAACAAACAAGTGCAGCCAGGCTGGAGACTTTTTAATGAGAGGAGTGCAGTCACATTAATAAATGATAAAATAAGTTATATTATTAAACTATATTTTTTATATTTGGAAGAAAGAAAAAGACACAATGCAAGGATGGTTGATACGTATTATTCAGTGTGTTGACGTAATTTCCTCTGAAATAGGAAGACAGCCCCTCCCCTTTTTAAAAATAGCCAATAGCGTTTCAATTTGTTTTTTTTATCACAGCTCCGCCAGAGCCGTTGAGCTCGGTAAAGCTGCTGCTAATCTAACCGTTTCTTCTCCTAATCTTCTCCATATCGCTTTATAATATAGCATTCTGTGCCGAATTCAAATGGGTTGATACATTTTCTATATGTGCCGATTCGCTCATATGATCCGCTCTGTGCTATTCCATCTGTGGACAGGAGCTCCAGCAGTTCGCATGACACTAACGCAGGGTTGGACTGGTAATCTGGCATACCGGGCATTTGCCCGGTGGGCCGATGCACTTTGGGGCCGGTATAGTGTTTAAAAAAAAAAAAAAAAATTGTACCACTGGCAACATGCAGCGACAGCGGCCCATTGGTTTGTCTTCTGAATTGACAAGCCGAAGCGCGAGAGACCTCCCCTCCATATTAGGTGCTTTTTTCTATTTATTTATGTAGTATTTGAGCACATGGAACTGCAAAAGGCGAATATCCGCACAGCGCAGCTGCTGCGTTTAAATACTGCTCTATGAATG
Source organism: Pseudorasbora parva (assembly GCF_024679245.1). Classification (NCBI taxonomy): domain Eukaryota; kingdom Metazoa; phylum Chordata; class Actinopteri; order Cypriniformes; family Gobionidae; genus Pseudorasbora; species Pseudorasbora parva. The sequence goes on along the minus strand of NC_090195.1, from coordinate 12,657,908 downwards.
GCACTTTGACTATTTTGTTTTATACAATCGTGTGATATGGAAACATTACAGTTCTGTGGTGAATCAGCTGAAAACAGCCGCGAGCATGTAGGCCTATTCATGACGAGGTAAAGTGGAAAATGGCAACACACACACAAACGTTTCACTTTAGCAGAACCACAACTTACTCTTCAGCTATTAACAGCGAAGAAATATGGTGTTTTGGAAGAAACATTTATTAAAAATGTTGCTATATTACATAAATTAATATTGCAGAATATAAAGCACTTTTATAGAGGCTATTTTCGTATTTTCTACAGGTGTTTACATTTTTTTTTACTTACAAATATAATAGTTTATTATATATGTTTTATATAGTTTTGGAAACCATATAGCCATATAATGAGGAGCACGGTTTGTACAGTCTGTTTTTTACCCTGTGACTGCCATGATCTTACATTTAAATGAAACTGGCCTACAGTTAAACTATACAGTCTATAAAACAGCTTTAAGTCTAGATCCCATGAATTAAGGACAAAGCTTTTTTTCCTCTTTAAAAGTTTTATTAACTTTTTTTAATAGATTTAATTAAATGTAATACCCTCATGAAAGATAGATATCAGTGTCTTACTGAAATGATGTGTTAACTCTTGAAAAATATGATTGTTCAACCCAGAAATGTGATCATTTACTCACCCTAATATCATTCCAAACCTAAATGAATTTATTTCTGTGTAGCATAAAATAAAATAATTTGAGTCTGTTTTTTTGTTCATACAATATTCAAAAGGTAGCCTAACCAAAATGGCTTGGTTGCCAACATTCTTCAAAACATCTTATTTTGTTTTTCACAGAAGTCATACAGGTTTGGAACGACACGACAGTGAGTAAATGATGACAGCATTTAAAAGCAGTAAATTTACTTCACTGCATCCTAGCTCAAAATCATCAGTGCTTTACTGTCAAGGGCATTTCTGTGTGACAAAAAAAAAGCAATATTAAGTTTATCTGCATTTGCAGCAAATTCGATAATATCTATCATTATTTGTCCTTGTCCTAGTTTTATTTATATACGCCAATTTAAGGCCCCAACCCCAGCAAAAACATTCACGGGGACCTCATGGGCCGGATGTGCTGGGTATGCCAGAGCCGAATTTTAGCCCCAGTCCAGCCCTGCACTAACGTGAAACCAGACTTCATTCACTCCAATGGAAGGCATATTTACACTGTCCGAATTGTTCCCTATCCCCTATGACAGTGGTTCTCAAACCTGTCCTGGGGACCCACCCCGCCAGTGCACATTTTGTAGAGACTTCAAGACCTGAATGGGCTGTTTCTGAGGAACTGGAAGAGATACAAAATGTGCAGTGGTGAGGGGTCCCCAGGACAGGTTTGAGAACCACAGCAATATGATGTAGCGCACTATATGTCATTCACCATGCAGAAAATAGTAAGTGTTTGAACAAGTGACTTCAGCGTCTATTTAGGGGCGGGGGAATGTAGATTCTAGAGAGCATTTGATTGGACAGAAAATCTAACGAGATGCTAAAGTGCAGAGTGATGTCATCAAAATCATTGTTCAATATTTGCGACGTGATAGACTTGTAAACTTTGTGTACACAAAGAGCACACTAGCTTATAGATAACAGTAAGACTAACATTCATAAAAGCCAAAAAGCTTTAATTTATGATATGTGGACTTTAATAAATATTTTGCTTCTCCTATTCTTTAAGAGCTTCAGTGACCACTTTTTAAATCAATTATCACTGCAACCAGGAAGCTACAGCTAAATATAGAATAATCTTGAACTATTCTTAGATTTCAGGGTGAAGTAAAGGTACAAAAGTGAAGCTCACAGCACCCGATTTCTGCTTTTAGCTCTCTAATCCAATTTTGAAAAATGAATTAAGTTGAAGGTGTCATTTGCATAACAGGATGTCTTGCGTACACATAATCAAAATGATTTATGCCAAACGAGAGTGGGCACTGGATTTTGCACAGTTCCGAAGCTTTCATGCTCAATGAATCTGACGGTTCAGCAAGTTAGCAAATGTGGCGGCTTGTCTCAGCCAAGAGCATTACACCTTACATTAATCACTGCCAGCAACTGATCTGGAATATTTGGTGCCAGAATATCACAGGTGACATGGAAGTGCAACAATAACGCTTGGTAAATGCTAGCCACTGGGGATAATTGCCACATGACTACTGACATTTCAAAAAACTGTGTACGTCAAACAACAGTCTTTTTTTTGGGGGGGGGGGGGGGGGGGGGGGGTCTACATACTATACAGTAGCACATAATCGCATTTACATGCAGGTGCCTGCCTGACATGAAGGAGAGTACAAAGAAGTTGAGAAAGGTCAGGCTTGTCACATAGCACTGCGCTTGCAGGGGTGTCGCCAGTCCATGTAGCCAAACTCCAGCTGTGTGGGAGTTTTGTGAAAAATATGCTGTTTAATTAGCTTGGTAAGTGTGTTAAAATAGATAATTATTGCTGTAATGGGTTAAACTTCTTTGGGCTCAACTCCTTAGGGGATTCTGCCTTAAAATTAGTAGCTGATGAGGTATCAACGAAGTCTTTCACACTTTTTTTTTCTTCTCCTGATATTAGTCACTTTCAAGTCACCACATAAATTAACAGATGGTCTAACAAGTGTTGAAATACTGCACTTTTCAAACCCTCAAAGGTTGTTTCTACATGAAAATAGATGTTTTTTTTCTCTTTAGGGGTGCGATGACAATAAAAAAAAAAGGTGCAATCAAACCGTCTCCATACTTGATGCAACTTTGCACGAATTTGGATGTGGAGTCTAGGGTGAACGTCACTTTGTGAGCGGCCCCTCGGGATACCAGAAACGCCGTAATGGCCTCGGAACATCTCTCAAAAGGCTAATTTGTCACTTGTCAAATGCAGATTTGGCGAGAAGTAATTTCTTTCAGATTTGCCTGTTCCCAGCGGTCTTACTCTGTCAGTTCACATAGTGTCAGAAGAGGGTGTGCTGACGACCAATTAGATGTTTAAAACTCTCAAACCACCCAATCTCCCATTTAGATCCATTGAGTTAAAATGACATCTTTGCATGATTGTGCACAACTCAATCAGATTTCTATGCCCACTAGGTGTTTAAAGGTGCCCTAGAATGAAAAATTGAATTAACCTTGCTATAGTGAAATAATAAGAGTTCAGTACATGAACATCACATACTGTGTGTCTCAAACACTATTGCCTAGGGGTGTTCGATTCCAGGTTTTTTTGAGTCGACTCCGATTCCTGACTCCCACTATGGGAGTCTATGGAATCGACTCCAATTACTTTACATCAAAACAGGGTTAGAAATCAGACAAAATTGGTGTTTTTAAACATTTAAATTATTTCCCCCCGTCACAAAGTTCTAAAATCCTCTTATTAAAACCGCACACTTTTAGTGTGGCCGTCCAAATTAGTCCAATTTAGCGATGACTTTCGTGGCTATAAACGTTTCTGTATCTACTGCCAATACATCATTTTACATAGGAAAAGTCACAAAAAAAAGATGTTGTCGAGTGAACGCACATGATCATTGTCTTAAAAGGTGAGTTAATTATACTATGCATAAAATAATGCACACTATTGATATGTTTCTTCTTGATATCTTTATGATTTATTATTTTAATGAACACATTAACAATCTACATGTATTGCAATAATACCATCAATTAAACTAAAGCTAGCATGGAGGAAGCCTATAATTACAAACTAAAGTCGCTGTGATTGTTTTCTATTTCTAAAGTAAGCACTCAAATAAATGTGTGTGACAATACGACAGCTCTCTGACGCGGTGTATGCCTACGTCAGTGTATTACCTCGCGGATCGCTTCATTTCATTCCTTGCTTATAGTGCACTCAACTGCCATGCACTTTAGATGAGTAAACAAGTAAACAAGAGCAATTTCGGACACAGCAACAGAGTCGACACCGAGAGTCGATTCCTGTAATGGAGTCGACCCTGACTCTGGGGCTATTCAGAGTCGAGAAATGGACTCTTTTGGAGTTCACTCCCCATTACTACCATTGCCTCCTATTTCTTATGTAAATCTCTTAAATCAAAAACTCAACAGGAAAAAAAAGTGCTTCTCAACATAAACCCAACCATGATGTAAGCGTTGGGGATCATTTATATGCACGTCCCCAACCTTTGCATCTGTCCAAACAAGCCTAATCTACTGATGTTAAACAAGACACTCGAAGATAGCAAAAACGGCTCTCATGACACATGGTTGAGGTTTATTATAATCGGATACCACAACAAATCGTTTGTTTTTTCGGCCCATTTCAAGCAAGCTTCACTCAGCGTCTTAAACTGAAGAAAGTGGCAACTATTCCTGCAAGCAGTAAGTGATTTATCCACTTATTGACTAGCTGTTTAAACAATTTCTGATTAAATTGAAAGTTTCTTAGAGAGACCGCATTGTCTAGAAGATGACGCAAGATGCTAGTAAGTTACAGTAACAAAAGGATACTCCAAGTACCATACAAAATAGTGTGTCTAATGACAAAGGTTAATATTATTTTGTATTACAAAATACAACCGTAGATACTTTGCTTACAGATCGTTCACGCAATCCTTCTAGCAAACATTACCTTTTCCACCATATAAGTTAAAACGATAAGTCAATGGAGATTGATAAAATGCAGCTTACTTGTTTATTGTGTTTCCAGATCACCCGTGCGCGAGAGAGCTCGCGTGCTTATGGTTGCCAGATTGGACATGTTTAGGTAAAACACTGGATAGTATGTTCTTTTCGCAGAAAAGCTCTGTTTGGAGGATTTATTACTGAAATCTGGCAACCGCAGGAACGCGAGCTCTTTCTCGTGCGCGGATTATCTGAAAACATCAATAAACAACTAAGCTGCATTTTATCAATCTACGTTTGAGATGTTTTGCTTAAAGTGTCATTTAGCCGGTCTGTGTTGTGTCAGGACTGTCAGGACTCACAGCTTCACTGAACTGCTCTGAGCTGTGAGCTGCTGAAATAAGCCAATCAGAGCAGAGCTCTACATTAATATTCATGACCCTTCCAAATAAGGCAAAAACAGAGCATTACGTCCTAGTGGTAATTTATAGGGGTGTAAATGGACCTGTAAAACTGTATCTGGACAATTTTTGCCATTAAATAAGCCTACAGTAATCTAGAGCTCGTCTGTTTGAAAAGACCACACAGGCCTGCCTTCACTTCCCACGTGCATCAATGAGCCTTGGCCGCCCATGACTCTGTCGCCGATTCACCACTTTGGACCACTTTTGATAGATATTGACCACTGCAGACTGAGAACACCCCAAAAGAGCTGCAGTTTTAAAATTGCTCTGACCCAGTCATCTAGCCATCACAATTTGGCCCTCGTCAAACTCCCTCAAATTACGCCTGCCCATTTTTCCTGGTTCTAACACATCAACTTTGAAGACAAAATGTTCACTTCCCGCCTAATATATCCCACCCACTAACAGGTGATGCGATGTAGAGATAATCAGTGTTATTTACTTCACCATAATGTTATGCCTAAAAGTGTTAGAAATGAAAGTATTAAGTTAGATTTATACCTTCACTGAATCAGCTTCACTCAGTGGATCATTCAGAAACTTGGAATGATTATTTTATTCATCACCTGGTTGGATGTTAACTGTATTTCATTAGCTATTCATACTCTGCTCAAATGACAATACTTTTAATTGAAATGTAATTGAAATATGTCCGATTCTAAATTACCTGAAACCGTTATACTTGAAGGCTAATTAAAGAAACAAATTCATATGAATAGTTTTGTTGCAATCAATTATTAATGGCATTCTAAGAAATATTTTTCATACATTTCACAAAAACTTTTATTGGTGATTGTTTGGCACAAATTTGTTCTTTTAAACGAATACACAATTATCACACTTTGTAGCTCAGGGTTTCTTTGGTTAGCATGGTTTGTTAAGCCCCTGCTGTTGAATGCCATAACTACAACACTGTTTAATTAAATTTCATTGGGCAAATTACAACCTGATCATACTCCAATTAAAGAGCAATTAATAATGAGAGCTTATGACCTGCTGCCTGGATCTTCTGTTCAGCACGTTTGGCACTTCAAAGGGAATTTCTGTGGGCTCTGTTCCCAGAGGCAAACACCGAATATTTGCATACATGATATTTCCATTTTGTCTTGCACTCTGGCTGAGATTATGAGAATATAAAAAGAATTTAGCCCTGAGCTTTTTGACAAGCTTGGGTAATAATAGTCTGATTTCTCAGGTTTATTGACACTGTGGAGATTAGTCACAGCGTCTGAGAACAGAGAAAAGTGGTGAAAAAAGTGAAGATTTGTCTTGTGGCTGAAATATTGAGCTTGGTGAATGATGTCACTGTTTTTTTAATGAGGCCTTGAATGGTGGAAGGGTTAGGGATGACCTCTGTGATTAATGTGGCTGGCCTTTATAGTTAGTCCAGGCCACAGCATGGAAGCGCATGACTTCCTGCTGTAGCAGCATGTCCTAGATGGATGAAAAAATGCTAGGAAAAACCTTGGAATGTAATTTCAAGGACGCAAGCTCGCATGCTGGGATTTTCTAGGATACCAGCCAGATCGTGCAGAATGTTAGCCATGGCAAACGCGGCCAGAGTCTCTTCCATCTCACATCTGATCATGTGAAAAGAAGAAGGTGCTGTAATACCCTACTAAACACGCAACATCACATCACCTATCATGTAATAGAAGACTGGAGCCATGTATTCAAGGTTATCACGGTCTTTCTTAGGAAGGATTCAGATGTTATTTTCATTTTTCCTGTACTTTTTTTTGTTACTGGGGGAAAAACACTATTTCAAGTGATTAAAAGTATACTGTAATCTCTAATCACAATGGAAAATATAATGCTTTGTTATTATACCATTCATATATATTCAATATTTTATCATTATATCAGTTTAGGGGAGCTCGTTTTTGACCAAACAACTAACTAAATAATGGTAGTTAAGCAAGTGGAATCAGTTTGTTTTATGATGAAAATTTGTGGGATTTTCTTAGATTTTCTTTGAAAAGGTTACTAATGTAATGTTTTATTTACAGTTAAACCTAAATTTATTCAGACACCTTCAACACTTCCTCACATATTACAGTTTATTCACTATAGTTTAGAAAATGGTAATAAAATATAGCTAGAACTAAGAATTAAACTGTGTCAGAACAAATTCATCTGGATAAAGTCAGATAACTGATAGAAATAATGATTACAATCAACCAATCAGCTGTCAGTTGTTCGATTTCATCACTCCTTTAAATTTGATGTCAGAAAGATCAAACCATTATTGTTCTATAAAAGCAAAGTTCCCATGTATAACCCACAGGTTGTGAATGGACACAGCTTAATATTCTTGATAAAAACGTTTTTCTTTAAACTATTTTCTTTACTCTTTTTCAATACAATAAGCAGGGTTAAATAATGCGACCCTTCAATCCAGTGCATTATTTATATGACAAATATGATTTATTCAAGAAAATACGAACAGAAATGGTTTCATATAACAAATCTCTGTGCAAATGGCTTGTATCGCCGTTCTTATGTAAATGGTCACATTCAATTCAATGCAACAATGCATTTATGAGCCATTTAGACAAAAAAACAAAAAAAACATTGTGCTCATGTTTGATGCCCAAGTGTTTATAATGTGACTCTTTATTAAAAGCATTATTTTTGTGACACCTTGAACTCCAGTGAATTCCTTTATTCGACAGGACAAATATGAGATGTCCTGATTCAGTGGGAAATCGCAGTCTGTGGACTTCCTGACACAGTTTTTTCCTGCATGTGATTCCATCTAATTGGATGTCCCAGGCCAAGTGGGTCGGTTTCATTTATATAACACTGGACTAAAAATACAAGAACACGTCCAACTGAGCGTCTTTCTTTATATGGTCAGTTGGATTAAGTCAGACGGGCATGAAATCATTGCCCTTTTGTTTGCTTCCCTTCTCTGCCCATCATGCCCTCTGTTTGTGACAGGTCAACAGCAATCTCCCTGAGAAGTGGAAAGTCAACACAACAACACTTTACCTTCCATTTAGGAAATGTCGTTCCCTCCCATTTCATGATTCACGGATCACCAAAGGTGCAACCAGTCAGAAGATGTTACAGGGAGAGCCTGATCACTTCCACCACCGACACAATGACAGCGTGACCTTCAGGTACATGTGCATTCTCAAAACTGATCATGTTCTGCAGTGGAAATATTACTTAACTTTAAGGCCATGATAAGGCTCGAGAAGCCTTGGGGAAATATAACAGTGATTTGTCGTCACATCGTGGTAACTCAAAGACTGCAATAACAAATAAACTCACTATACAAAACACATGCACATACGTGCTCCGATTACAAAACAAGCACTCAATAACCCTTCGCGACAGCCAACTTTGTGCGTGCGTCACCAAACAACCAGCAGTGATGGAAACTAGTCGAACAAACAGAACATGGGACTTCACACGAGGACCTAAACAAAAACTGTTTGCGACTGGTAATATTGCGCTCACCTCTCATTAAAATTCTCGCCGTCACTCTATCTGCAGGCAAACATGAGAGCGTCATTCCTATTCTCATTTCCAGAGCTGTCAGAACAGAAGCTTCACTTTCACAGGAAGCCTTCGATACCGGGTGTAATTAGTGATGCCCAAAATAAAACGGTGTCATTTGGTGATCTGTTGACATTGTTAAATGCTAAATCACAGCTTTGGGTGTTGTAACAAGATTCTTCACATACCTGTAAGCTATCTATAGTAAACAATTAGATGGATGCTGTGTAGCTTTGGGGTTCTCATCAAACAAATGGTATGTGATGCTTTGTTTGTTGATTTATCAAATGAAAATGCTTAACTATGCAAGCCAGATGTCGGACACAATTAAGCTTTGTTTTCATGCAGAGCATGTGTGATCAGGCCCTTATAGTCATTAAATTGCTCTTGCTGGGATATGAATTTTTTTTCAAAGGCTCTGTATCGGGCAAGTTAATGAATGTATTGCAACTAGCTGTGATCTGTAACTACATCAACTGTCCTGAGCATGTTTCCCACAGAGCTATTCAAACCAAGAAAGCCCTTGTGGCTTAAGCTTTCTCATTCTAAATATATATTGCCTGAAATGCTATACATAGGTCTGACAAAACAATGGGAATCAAGGCACTCTATAGTTGACATGTATGTCAGCATGAATTCCCATCATAATGCTCTGACATCAGCGTTCTGATTTTTCCAATAGTGCCCCACATAACTGCACTGTAAAAAAAAAAAAAAGGTGCTAAAATAAACCTGATATTACAGCAATGCGTAAGTGATAATCCAGGGCTAGCTGTGCATTAATATTTGCCAAGTTAAAGATAAGCTTAAGTTGTTATTGATGTTTGTAGTGCAATATTTGACTGGACGGGTGGAAAATCACAGTTCTTTTCATCAGTTACGACTCGCTAGATAGAGCATTCTGCCCGCTTTAAATGACACAGAGATCAAGTAGGGCAATAAGATTTATTTGAATTAATTATTGAGAGAGGGAGAGAGAGAATGTGTGTGTGTGTGTGTGTGTGTGTCCACAATGTAATATAAACCTGAGATCACTTACATTACGCTACAATGTAAATGGATTTATAAACATACTAAATTATGTTTTTTTGAAAATGTAAAAATGCAGAATGTTTCCTGTGATGAGTATGACTATATTGGCGTTTTTGTTAAATAAACTTTTGCCATTGCAGTAATGAAATCCCTTCTTTTTTTAATCTTTACAATAATACCAGTATCATGTAGTGCAAATGTTTAATTGTAATGGACATATTGCACAGGCAATTTAAGTGTCCACATATACACTCTTTTTAATAGTGTTTTTAATATAAATGTAAATTGTCTTTACCTTAAGTACAAAGTGTGGTGCTAGTTAACATGCTGCACATGAGAAATAAACAGCTGCTTGCTTATGACAGAAGACCTGTTTTTTCAGAATTTTTGGCCAACGGCTAAAGACTACAGCCAGCAGAAGGAGCCATTTCCGCATGTTTTCAACCCGCGGATGGGGGATGGGAGATTACACTCACAGCGCAGCTGGCAGCTGTAGGCATTCATGGAGCTATGCAGAGTAATGTAAGTGTTTTAACTTCTCATATTCATTTCTATGAAAGTTAAGCTTCCAAAGGCATGAACTGAAAATGCGCCAGACTGAACACGCGCAATAAATGTATGCCGTGGCCCGCGAGCGTGGATGCGATTACCTCAGAAAGCTCATTCAGCTCATTCATGACGGTAATTGTAATTTGACTCCTCCAGCGTTCCAAACACTTTCAGTATTTAATTGTAGTGTCTGTTCTCCAGCTCAGTCACAGTAATCCAGTGATTCAGTAGCTTTGGGAGTGGCCTCATAGGGCAGCGAAGCCTTCTGGGAATTGTTGTCTTTTATCCCCATGAGACAAAAATACATTTTCTGTCTTTCCTCAGTCTAGAAGGCACCAAATTCTAAAATAATTTCACATTTCTAGTTTCTACTACATTAATGACCCAGTTTAAATGCAGATTCATCTTCCCAGCGCTGAAGTAACCCTTTAACATTTGTGTAACTGGCTGCATCCATGTATCCGCTCTTATGCTGCCTTAACGTGCTTAAATCGGAATTATCGTAAATACGAGTTTTTGAGGAAAAAATTTCACATGAATGCCCTCTGATGTCGTGTTTACCACTGGGAAGTTCGGAAATAATGTTGATACCTGGGCGTGGGATAACCGTTAAAAATGGCAGATGGGAGACGAATTTCTGCTGTGGCAGGTGTTTTATTCGTTTTTTTTCCCCACAACAATTTCATTGTCTTGTCTTGTCGTCAAAGTAGTACATATTAACATAAATTAATAATCATTTGAAGCATTTTGTGTATTTTAAACACATCGAAAATCGCTTCTAGCGTAGAAAACCATCATTCTAGCCTGACGTGGTCATACTCAATTCTAGTCAGAATATAAGTCTGAAACTGCTCCATTGGGCTGTGATTATGGGGCGTGTTTCAACTGAACCAGGAAAGGCCTCAATTGGATAGACCTACAACCAATCAGAACAACGAAGCGACGCATTATGCTAGTTGTCAAATGTCAACAGAGCTCAACTGCACTGTGTTGCCAAGTCCACGTTTTTTTCTGCGGGTTGTTTTCTACATCAGCGGGTTGAAGCGACTATTATTTGATATATAGTCCCATGAGTGTGAATTTTAGCAGGCAAAATTGCCAAAATAACACACATTTTACCCCCCAAACGCCATTTTTTTCCAGAGAACCCCCGATCTGTTCATTGGTCCGAACAGTTTCTGTTCGGGCAAAATCACTCCTCTATGGATCGAACCGCCTGACCTAAACATTTTGTGGTCGGGGCTGAGTTCGGCTGGCATCCAGGCTACCATCATTCCAGAATAGTGAGCAAGCTGACTATCTAGATAGTGTGGTAAAAGTAGCCATACAATGGCTTGTATGGCTGAAAACTTTTGCCATTTTAGTCTTTAAGCAGCCTTTATTGTCTACATTATACCTTTATTGTGAATGTGATTATAAACAATATGCTTTAGTGTTGTGTTATGCTGCTATGTTTGCCAGTGATTCTATGATTTTCTGGGACCGGGAAATGACTGAAATGGTTATAGAGTTAAAATAAAAAAAATTAAAGACGCACAAAATTATAAACCTGGCGTCCTCCATTCTTTCCGACAACAAAGCACCTGAACACAACAAGCTCGTAATCACGACTTCTGAAGTGGGAAGTAGGAAACTTCCGATAGTATGTGAAGGCAGTCAAAATTCGCTCTGGCCGCCCTGACAATGACGCTGTAGAAAGATTTGAGGACGTGCTGCCGCTCTGATATAGATCGAATGCTTGGTCTTTTTTTAAACTGTATTTAAAGAAAAAAAACAAGCATGTTGATGGGCAGACTATGCTGTGGCCTGGACTAACTATAAAGTGAAAGCAGTCGAATAAACTGCTGCTGTCTTTGTCTTGTTGTTTGATTAACACACTCAGATGTATCTAATATGATAAAACAGCACTACGTTACCTCGCATATGCATGAGTGGACGAAGTGGAACAAGTGATGTGTCAATCATGAACGATTCGTTCATTTTGAACGAATCTTTATTATGACTGGAGAACAACAGGTTTTCTCAGTGAGCGATTCGTTCATTTTGTGTTGACGGCGCATGCGCAACATCCCATATTCTCTGTACAGGAAACAGAATTGATTAGTTCATCTCTCGAGTCTGGGTTTGAGTCATTCGTTCACCAAGTCCCAGCCCCATAGACAAGGCGATGCAGTCTGTACTGGAAACAGAAATGATTAGTTCTCGAGTCTTCAGTCTGAGTCTCGTTCTTGTGTTACGTGACTTGAAAGCCGTGTTGGATACAGAAATTAGTTAATTCACAACCTTCCTCACAAACAAGTGCGTAGTTTTTTGTATAGTTCCATTTTTTTAGCTAGTATAATAATTGATTTTCCTATGAATCCTGGACACATTGGGTTGGCCAGAATGGATAGGCATAATAAAAGTTTATTGCCCATATCTTCTGATGATTTTATAATAATAAATATATAACAACTTGCCATCAATAATACGACTGTAATGTTGTATATGTTGCAAGACACTGAACCGGCACAGTCATGTGACAAAAGAACGAGACTCAGAGTCAGACCCGAAGACTCGACAGATGAACTGTTTCTGCATTCAGCCTATGGGGACTTGAACAAATGACTCGAGCGAGAAGACTCGAGAGATTAACTAATCTTTTCTGTTTCCGGACGCATGTATTACATATGAGACTGTCACTGCTCAGATCAGACATGATGACGGAACTAACAGCTCAAACCAGAAGTCACGAGAGGTGTACTAATCTTTCTATGGAACAGACGTGATTAAATGTGAAGTGACTACAGAAAAAACTATTTGCATCGGGAGGTGAGGCAAGCTAAGCAATTAATTAATCATTTCTTTCTTAAAGTTTGGCCATGACTGCATTAGCTTATAGTTTTATTTTATTTTATTTAAACAGTATTAAATCTATTGAAAAATGTAACATTTGAATTAGATTCTCTTTAAATAAATGAGATTACTTGAATAAATATTTGTTTATTTTGCTGAACGAGATTCAAAGATCTGAGTCAGTAAAATGATCCGAACTTCCCACTAAGTGGAAACGGCCGTCTATGGCATAATAAAAAAGCTCGCAAAAATCATGTCGTGATCGGTCGTGATCAAGCTATGCCTTGCTCTGAATAAGTGACCTCTAGCGCCGAAAAATTACATATAGTGGCTTTAAGATGCTTAGGAAAATGAAGCCCTGTAGAACCATTGCCAACAATGGTCTCTACGATCAACTTACCGGTACCTCACAATGCTTTTGTGAAACGAAGTGAAACAAACGATGAAAAGTTTGACTAAATAGCTAAATAACCAATCGAAGCATAGTTCTGACTAATGCATTGATGAACAAAAAATAACTTGGGCTAATGAGGAAATAATTTAAATAAATGTATTTAAATAAATTTTTTCCAGTTAACTATTCTTTTAAAACTTGTATTTAACGTGAAATATTCCTAAGATGTGTCTTGCATTAACTTGCTAATTTAGGAAGGATGCTACAGTGGATGCTAATTAACATTTAAATTGATTAGGAGGTTAATGAGCTTGCATTTTCCTTGCAGTGTGTTATTTTGCATGTCTAAATGAAAAATTAATTAGCTTGTTGTTTCTAAATGTTTGAGACCAGAATGAAATTAATGTCACTTTAAAGAAGTTACTTAAGCAGATTACGTCAAACAATACTCAGGGGAATCTCAGTATTCAAGAGAGAGAAAAGAATATCCTTAACCTTGAATCAGCACACTTATATCACATTGCAATTGCCTCAAAAAGGAAGTGTTTTTTTTTCCCCAGACCCTCTCAACGTCTTGGAGGGGAGAGTCTCTTCTCTTTGTAAATGATCTCCTGTTTATTCTCTATTTGATTATGACACAGGCCGATAACCTTTTTGAGCTGGAGCACAGCTGCTTCACAAGCCGTAAGAGTTGAATCTATTAGCTACGGCCCCACTGATGGAAGTGTTATTCACAGTACTGTTGGCCTCTGAGTCTCTGGGGATACAGCAGTCAAAAGTACATACCCCCAAGAAAATGAAACTCGGTCTTCATGGTGATGAGGAGAAGAGCTCACAGGAAACGCATAAGAGGATATCAAATCTCTCGCCTGCTCTCCTGGACCACATTGTGCCTTCTGAGGGTGGGGGGGGTGGTTCTTCAAAGCACTTCTGTTCTGTCCTGTGACTGAAATCATTACCTGTGCTGAATGAACGCAACACTGGCACTCAATGGAGACGTTCAGGGAAATGGCTGTCAGAGGAAAGTTTTTGTGCTGATTGGAGCTACTGTTATTCTCTTGATCCAGTTTATCATGAAACATTGGCATCTAATATTAAGACACTGAAATGATCAGTTTTGTTCACTTTATTAGACACAGGGCTGACAGTTGAGAGTGAATGAAGGGTAGCTGCATGAGAAAATATTAACAAATACTGAATGTCTAATTAATAAACTGTTGTTTTAGCATTTTAAAATAACCCCTTTGTGCCATGTTCAAACACACTAAGTAAAATTGAAACAATGGCGCCTCCAAGTGGATAACAACTAAAACGTTCTCAAAATGTTTTCTGAACAATCCCAGAGAAAAAAAAACTAAACATACTGTCCTATAGCACGGACAACAATAAAGTCACTATTTGGATTTAAATAGGTCAATGCTTAAAGGGATAGTTCACTTGAAAATGAAAATTCTGTCATCCTTTACTCACCCTCAAGTTGTTTCAAACCTGTATGAATTTCTTTCTTCAGCTGAACACAAGGGAAGATTTTTTGAAGAATGTCAGTAACCAAACTGGAGCCATTTGACTTCCATTGTATTTTTTTCCTACTATGGAAGTCAATGGCTCCAGTTAACTGTTTGATTACTGACATTCTTCAAAAAAATCTTCCCTTGTGTTCAGCTGAAGAAAGAAATTCATACAGGTTTGAAACAACTTGAGGGTGAGTAAAGGATGACAGAATTTTCATTTTAAAGTGAACTAGACCTTTAAGAGTCCATGATTGAATTATTATTGCAGTAATTATTATTTTTTTTCTAGCACGTTTTGGCAAGAGTTCTTCTAACCCTAATTGATGGAGTGTGTAGCTTGTCATTTGTGTGACACTTCATGACCATATTCCAGGATGACGATAAGATTCTTCAGGCTCAAAATGTGAAAGAATGGTTGGAAGGGAGCATTAAGAATCATTTTCACATGTGAATGGGTAGACCTTAAAGGGGGGGTGAAACACTCAGTTTCAGTCAATCCCATGTCAGTCTTGAGTACCTATAGAGTAGTATTGCATCCTTCATATGTCTGAAAAGTTTTTAGTTTTATTATATTTATAAAAGAAAGATTGCATGCTCCATTGATAAATGAACTAAACACGAGCGTGTTGTTTACTGACTTGCGGAAAGAAATCCAACAACATAGACATTTGAAGCAGTTTTACTCACCGCCTGCTTCTAAAGCAGGACTGTGAACTTTTATCGTTGGGACCGCTCCATCAAAAACACACTTTGACATTGTTGATTTGAACTAGTTGATTTGCTAATTTTGAACGAGTGCTAATTTCTTTCTTCAGCTGAACACAAAGGAAGATATTCTGAAGAATGTCAGTAACCAAACAGTTAACTGGTGTTCCCCCCCCCCCCCCCCCCCCCCTTTAATTTAACCTTAATGTAACAGTTAACTTTTTTTGGGGCTTCAAATTTTGGGCTGCCATTCACTGCTGTTATAAAGCATGGATTAGCCAGGACATTTTTTTATATAACTCCGATTGTATTAGACTGAATGAAGAATGTCATATACACCTAGGATGGCTGGAGGTTGAGTAAATCATGGAAAATTCATTTTTTTTTTGTGAACTATCCCTTTAAAGCAAGAATCAAGCACTCTATGTCTACTCCAGGACTTCAAAACGATTCTTTTATTCTCTCTTCCAACATTTCTTTCACAATTTGAGCCTGGTGAATCTTGACATTGTCATCCTGGAATATGGCCGTGATGTGTCTAAAATATAAATATGTATTTAGTAAATGTACTAATTTACTGTAAAAGTAGTAAATGTACTACACTAAACAAGGTCAAGGTCTTTTGTTTTGCATAGTCTGAACATGGTTGATACTATGTTCACAAACTTAACAAAATCATTCCAATAAATATAAAGAAGACATCACATGAAATTAAAATATCATTTTTTTAAATCTATAATTGTGGTTGTGTGAAAATGAAACATTTCTACAAATTGCTACAAACGCCTTTTACACCTCACTGTCGTGTCTAGTGTTTGGGGCTGATAGATGATCAGATGTGAACTATTCTATGTTTCTATCCAAACCTGAAAACTGTATTGTTGTCTCTTTCAGCGAGCCTTTGTGATCCACCACAATGGTGAAGGAAGATGAAGAGCCCTCGGAGATGCTCAGCAGTGGGTTCACAGTGATGG
This sequence comes from Pseudorasbora parva, assembly GCF_024679245.1. Taxonomy (NCBI): domain Eukaryota; kingdom Metazoa; phylum Chordata; class Actinopteri; order Cypriniformes; family Gobionidae; genus Pseudorasbora; species Pseudorasbora parva. The sequence goes on along the minus strand of NC_090195.1, from coordinate 12,641,339 downwards.
TGCTATAGCCTGCTCGGCCAATCACGCTCTCATATGTAAATAAGACAGGAAGCCACGTTTGCTGATTGGTCCTCTCCAGACTTGCCACTGCCTTCATCGACAGACTCTCTTCCTTGTTGTTGTTGTTATGCCATCATTGAGGTCCTGTGTGTGGGCGCAGGGCAGAAATGCATCTCTTTCTATAGGCGGCCTCACTGTGAGAGGAGGGTTTGGCCGGGAGAGTCTGAGAGGAAGAGAAGAGCGAGTGGGCGGGATCTAGACACAGGCTGGAGTAGAGCATCCCTGACTGAGGCTCGGCTAACGGCTAGAAAAGCTTCTCTAGACTGATGCTGAGTCAGGTACAGGTGGAGTCACGTCCTGTTTGGCTTGGACCCTCCAGAAATCATGGAGGAGCTGGAACATACCTGTCCACTGCCACGAACGGTGAGATATATGTGTTTTGTTGTCGTCAAAGGAATCTGTGAAACGTTGAAGAGAGGCTGGGTCACTTATTCTTTGTTTTCATCTGTCTTTTTGTGCTGCTGTCTGGGTGACGTTGAGCTTGTGAAACTGCAGTTAAAGTGAGACATTTCATACTGACTGTCTGCGTGTCTGTGCTAATGCCATGTTATAATGTTGCAATAAGCTCTTTTAATCCTGGCGTCCACCAGATGTTGTTTTTTAAGTGAGCGAGCCTACGCTTTGGTGGGATGCTGCAGAGCTAATGTTACATACACCATCCAGATTGCATTTATCTGCAGGTTGCCCTTCTGTGGTGTTGCTCCTCCTCTTCACCTTGTATAGAATTCTGGGAAAGGTACCCAGCATCCTTCGACACACACCGTCTCCGTTGCTATGGGAATGAATCATGCATTGCTCCATGGAGATTTTGCCTCCAATGAATCATTTCATATCACACCTACATAGCATATCTTCATTGTAAAATGTAAATGCATATGTACCAGCTGTTGACCGGGAGGAAGAAGCTCTCAGTGGGCATTTCCCGAAAGGACAGATGGTCACCATTTTCCCAAAGGTCCCTAAAATCAATCTAAGGTTAAATCAGATAAATATTCTTTAACATTTCTGTAATGTGTTTGCCCAGAATTTATTTAAACAGCATCTGGTGGCTTTGTCCACGTCTACGAAAACAGATCGGGGCTAGTTGTCCCACTAGGAATTTGGCATCAGGATATCTCAGTAGTTTTAAGTTAAAAAAAATCCACTTTTTTTAAAAAATCTGTTGCGGTGCGTTTGTATTGGTTTCTAACACCAAGACCAAAATGGTCTTAAATTAGAATAAAATCTTAAGATTAATTTTGCCATAATTGTTGTGTAAACAAGTGAACACTAAAAAAAACCTACATTTTAATATTTTGATATTTTTGTATATTACCTTTTTAATTTTGTTGTTTCATGCTATTTATTTTACAAAATACAAAACCCCCAAATGTAGTACATTATATATAATACAATATAATACAAGATTTGAAGTAGACAATATTTTTATTAGGCAAAAATGCATCGGCTATTATATCAATATATAAAATGCATTATAATATTATATAATACGATACTGACTTGAAGTGATTAATGTTTTTACTAAACTAAAACCCCTTAAATATAACATTGTTTCAAAATTTAAAATCTCTCTTAAATTAGAATACTAAATATTTTTGCTAGTTTAAATAATTAAATAGTTTGCTATATGTTGGGGTAAATTAGTGCAAAAAAGTGATATATATATATATATATATATATATATATATATATATATATATATATATAATTACTTTATCCATATTTTTGTTTTATAAATTTATTTTGTAAATATATTTGCATATCATCCAGCAATTAATATAATACAGGCAAGTGGACAATATTTAATATTTAAACAATTATTTCTTTCAATATCAAAATTGATTTTGACCTCAGAAAAATTCAATAACTTTTGACAACTAACCCACATAATCTCCCTGAAAAATGCACACATTTTGTTTTTAAAATATCACTGCTACCTTGCTATACATTGAAATGTTAATTCAGAGCGATGTGTTGTCAGAGTCTCTGCAGGCTTATTGTTCTCTGTTGATGCTATAAGCCTCCAGGAGGTTTGAATGGATTGAACTGTCTGTGTTATGTACAGCGTGTCTGTGTCTATCTCCCTCACTCTGTGCTGCTGTGGACCAATGATTTGTCTTTAGTCAACTATATCAGAGAAGCCTCTTCTGGACAAATCAATATCCGGCGTAAAGAGACTGTTACACAGAATGTCCTGAAATCAATGCATCAGATAATAACCTGTATTAGTGCATAAAAGTAAACCTTTTTGTGAAGACTAAATAGGATGTCAAGTCAGCAGGATCTAGGCCTGTTTAACCTAAACAGTATTTTATTCGGGAAGCTGCAGTGTCTATATATTTCTCATAATTTCTCTCAAATCAATATATTCTTCAATATTCTCTTCAGACTCTTATAGAACCAGCCATATTTACCCCCGAGACGAGTTGTGAGTGTCGGGCGCCACATGAGAAGCTGACTGTAGATCAAGCTCGACTCGGAACGCCTGGTCAGTCTGTACTTTCTCTCTTCCCACTTCATTTATCCTTACAAAAAGTACATACATAAAAATAGTTATATATAAGATAAATGATATAAATATAAATCAATATATACATTATATTATTTCTTATATATGTACATGTGTGTGTATATATATATATTTATACATACACACACACACACACACACACACACACACACACACACACACACACACATGTAAACACAAACTTTTATTTTGTATGTGATTAATCGCAATTATTCGATTGCACAGCACTTGTCCTTTTGAAATTTATATTCAGCTAAGAATCCTGAGAAAAAGGAGCAGGGTTTCCACAAAATATTTGTTGTTTTTAACATTGACAATAATGATAATATTATCAAATCAGTCAACATATTACAATGATTTTCAAAGGATTGTGACTGAAGACTGGAGTAATGGGTGATGGAGTAATCAGCTCTGCCATCACAGGAATTAATTACATTTTAAAACGTGTGTGTGTGTGTGTGTGTGTGTGTGTGTGTACATAGTTATCTATCTTGATCATAAAGACAAGTAAGGCTTTAAGCCTAAGATCCATTTTAGTTGATTTACTAAAAAGTAACAAAAAATACGTGATAAATGCATAAGTGCAAAAGTTTAATTTTATCTTTTGGACCCTTTTCACTAATCCCATCAAACAATGATGAGTTAAGCTACTTAAACTGATCCCATATCAGTGGCAGAGGAAAATGCAGTGCTTGTAGAATAGCCCACCGCTGGGATCAGACACAGCGAGACTAGATTCAGAGATTCACTGTTCATTCTGTGACCCAGAAAACACTCATGTAAATGTAGTCTGATTATGAGTATTTTAAGGCTGCATTTATTTGATCAAAAATTCTGTGATCAATGTTTTTACATTGCTTTAACTCAACCAAAATAAGTTGAGCATAAGACAAGTCAATTTAATGTAATTTCAGTTAAAATGACTTAAACAACAAAAGTTGACTGTACTTAAATTTAAGGACACAGCTGTTTTGACACTAGTAATGTAACAGTAATACTGAGAAATATTACAAATGAAAATATCTGTTTTTGTGTTTTATTATATAATATCTTAAAATGTAATTTAATGTGATTTGTTTATTATTATCAATGTTGGAAAAGGTTTGCTTCTTAATATTTTTTAATACAAAGTTCAAAAGAAGAGCATTTATTTGAAAAATAAATATTTTGTAACATTATAAATGTCTTTACGGTCACCTTTCATCCATTTAATATGAATAAAAATATAATAAAATTATTAATTTCTTTTTAAAAAAAGTTAACGGTAAGGCACAAAGTGTGTTTAGAAAAATTGTAAATATTTTTTTTTGAAAAGTGTCTTAAATTTTCCATTCTCAGTGGACCGGCCGGTGCGAATCTATGCAGATGGGATCTTCGATCTCTTTCATTCTGGACACGCTCGCGCCCTGATGCAGGCTAAGAATCTGTTCCCTAACGCCTACCTTATAGTTGGAGGTACAGACACATTTCATTTACTGATCCAAACTTTTCAGGATTCTGTAGCAAATGTCAAATTAGGAATTGTGTGGTCCTAAACTGATGAAATATGTATTTGTGTATGTTTGTGTGTGTGTGTTAAGTATGCAGTGATGAACTCACTCACAAGTTCAAGGGCTTCACCGTAATGACAGAAGAAGAGCGTTACGAGGCATTGAGACACTGCCGCTACGTCGATGAGATTTTGCGTGATGCGCCCTGGACTCTTACCCAAGAATTTTTAGAAAAACACAAGGTCAGTCAAGCCTTGGCATATTACCGTACCCATAATTCCCGGCGATTAACTGTCTGGTTCGTATTCTCTAGATTGACTTTGTGGCACATGATGACATCCCATACTCCTCTGCTGGATCTGAGGATGTGTACAAGCATATTAAGGAGGCAGGTAAAGAAAAGTATTCTTCGCTTAAGAGCATGTGTTTGTTTGTGCTTCAGATCAGGTCTAACATGTGTGAGTGTCTCAGGTATGTTTGTGCCCACTAAAAGGACAGAAGGGATCTCAACGTCTGACCTGATCACCCGGATAGTGAGAGACTATGACGTGTACGCTAGACGCAACTTGCAGAGGGGCTACACCGCTAAAGAACTGAATGTCAGTTATATTAATGTAAGCACTTAATGTACTTAAATGTTTAATCCAATTTCGTTTTCTTTTGAAACATGAAACTTTTTTATCAACACATTTTTCTTAACCATTTTATATATATATTATGCACAGCCGTTCAAAAAGTTTTGATCTGTACGTTTTTTTAATGTTTTTAGAAGCTGTCTCTTATGCTCACCAAGGCTGTATTTATTGTATTAAAAATACAAAAAATGTTTTATATTCATTCATATATAGACTAATTTATATATATATATATATATATATATATATATATATATATATATATATAAATATATATATATATATATATATATATATATATATATATATATATATATATATATATATATATATATATATAAATTAGTCTATATATGAATGAATATAAAACATTTTTTGTATTTTTAATACAATAAATATATATTAATACAATAAATAAATTATATATATATATATATATATATATATGTAATGCATATATAACAAATTCGTTAATAAATATTAACTATTTAGGGTCACATCACATGACATTTTACAACCAGAACAAAAAAAATATAAAAATGTCAAAATAAATAAATTAATAAACCTAAGTGCGAATGTGAATATTTAAATATAGTTTTGAAAAAACTATTACCTCATTTTATTTTTGTGTCATTTTAATTTTATAAATATATATCTTGCATAATTTGACCCATAATAAAAATGTATAAAACATTTCCATTGAAAATCCTGATTTACTGATGTATGTAACACTACGAAAGTAAGATGTGTTTTGAATGCCAATGACAGTTAAAGGGTTAGTTCACCCAAAAATGAAATTGATGTCATTAATGACTCACCCTAATGTCATTCCACAACCGTAAGACCTCCGTTCATCTTCAGAACACAGTTTAGTCCGAGAGCGTATGCAAGTGAATGCACACTTTACTGTCCATGTCCAGAAAGGAAATAACAATTATTTGTTATTTTTGGACCCAAATGTATTTGAGATGCTTCAAGAGATTCTAATTAACTAACTGATGTCACATATGGACTACTTTGATGATGTTTTTACTCCCTTTCTGGACATGGACAGTATAGTCTGCATACACTTGGATACACTCTCAGACTAAATATAAAGTATCTTAAACTGTGTTCTGAAGATAAACAGAGGTTTTACGGGTGTGGAACGACATTAGGGGGAGGAGTTAATGACATCAATTTCATTTTTGGGTGAACTAACCCTTTAAGAAATGCATGTTTCTAAACTCTAAACTGTTTCTGGCCAGGAAAAGAAGTACCGTCTGCAGAATCAGGTGGACAAGATGAAAGAGAAAGTGCGGACGGTAGAGGAGAAGTCCAAGCACTTTGTATATAGAGTGGAAGAGAAGAGCCATGATCTTATCCAGAAGTGGGAGGAGAAATCAAGAGAGTTCATTGGGAACTTCCTGGAGCTTTTTGGACCAGATGGGACATGGGTAAGCTAGAGATAGCTGTAGATATATGTCAGTGCTGGGTGACCTTCACCAATTATTGATCTGGATAAAAATATTGAAAACCTGGAAAAATTTGAATGTGTGATGTCATTGCTGTTTTCATGTGTGTTATTATTTGTTCATGTAATGCAGGGATTTCCAAACTTTTTTTGTCAGACAAAAACCCCTTTGACCTAAAATATTCACTTTGAGACCCCTGAGATTTTTAACGATTTAGGTCAAAAGAAATCAAAACGTAGTCTAAATATATTACCTAAAATGAGTGATCTAGATTACATTACTAACTACAATTTACATCATGTAAAAACAGAATACAATTTACAAGTAATCTGCCCAGCACTGCATATATATATACACTTTACCATTCAAAAGGAGTCGGTAAAAAGTCTTCTTTGTCACATGATCCTTCAGAGATCATTCTAATTCATTTCTTCCATAATAATAATATCACCGACCCCAAACTTTTGAATGGTGTAAATGTTATGTATATGGTGTATATATATAGTATGACTTTTTCATTTTTCCAGAAGCAGATGTTTCAGGAGCGTAGTGGACGTATGATCCAGGCGCTCTCTCCGCGCGGTTCACCCAGCAACAGCCCACCAAGGGAATTTTCTCCATCCCGTTCCCCGTCACCCCCCGCCCGCTGGGCCATGCCCAGAACCTCGCCGCCCTCTTCCCCGAAGGGTGCTTCAGCCTCCATCAGCAGCATGAGCGAGGGTGACGAGGATGAGAAGTGAGACGTGGTCCATCACACACACATAATAGACTGCACTTTACCCATACACACGTCACATTCACAACACACACTGGCAGCAATGACAGGTCAACTACCCTCATGGGAAAAATGTATAGTACTGTACACAGCACAGGGTTGTTGAAGTCCTGTTTAGTTATGCTGGTATTACAGCAAATACCTGAAAGCCATTGCAGCCCTGAACAGATCCTGAGAGGTTTAGTAAACAGAGGGGGGGATTCGCTGAATAAATTGTGGCAACTGTTAGCCTCTTTCATTTGCACCCAAATCACTAAATATGAGAGCAAAATTAACCGGGTATAACATTGCTCTTTTTTTTTCTCCATTCTTTTTTGTTTTGTTTATTGGAAATTCCTGGAATCCAGTGTGTGTGTATTTGTGGTTCAAGTACGACAAAAGTCCTGAGGTCTTGAACCACTCCGGTGAACATTCGATTTTAAAAAAAAAAAGACTTGAGGGAAAAATTAAGAGTTTTGTGTGTTCATTTCCCCTTTTTTAATATTGAAATGACCTTTGTCATCATCTAACACGCATTTAAAACTTAAAGTTAACCCAATAATAATTGAAAAGCTGTTTAATGTAATCTTTAGCAAATCTCATACTGTACATTAAGATGTTAGTTAAAGGTGCACTATGTAGTATTTTTGCAGTAAAATATCCAAAAACCATTTTTGTTCAATTGAGTACTTACAATATCCCAAATGTTTCCAACTATTTGTAAATTGTGAGAAAATTGCTATTTTAACTAAGGACCGGGACGTTTCAGCATAGCGTCTAGGGGAGTCACCTGTCAACTGCATCATATCTGCACTACCCCCGTTTTTTATTTGGTGTATTTCAGTGTGAACATGTGGACGCACAGAGTAACGTCATAACATCATTTTCAACAGACTTAAATGTATCTAATATGATAAATAGAGCTGCATTACCTCATAATCATAACCGGAAGAGCGGAAATAGTGCAGCTAGGCGCCCGGCGAATGTGTCCCATCCCGTCATGATAAAAGTCCTGGTGCTCGCGAGGCGGGTATTTGTGTAACAAGCGCTCCAGCGGCCATGCTCAGCTCCACAACTCTCGGTCCTTCTCTGCTTTACACTATAGTAACGTTAATAACCGCATCCATGAACGTGATTTCTGCCCGTGTCCTATTTTCCACCGGCTGTGAGGTGAAGACCACATGTCCCAAGATGCTGCACTCAACGTTGCGTCATCAAACTATGCCTTTGTTTTGAATAGGCGCCCTCCAGTGGACGGAAAGTTGCATAGTGCACCTATAGGTTTTTTTTTTTTTTTTTTTTTTTTTACTAAATGTTGTATGAGCTATATAAAAATATACACAATGAAGTATAGATTAGAATTGTAATGTCTGGCATTTATCAGTTATAGGCCATAACAAGAAAAAATATGATTTGCTTATTTTAAGCTTACTTTAATTTGGTTAATGACAGAGTAGAAGCCAAAAAAGTGTGGTTAGTGAAATAGACAGATTTTTGCACTGACAAAAGTCAAATGTGCCACAATTTAAGTGAATTCTCCCCAACTGTTTAAAAGGATGAGGAATGATTCTGCCGTCTTTGCTCAGGTCTGACTGGAACATTGGTACTGCCCTACTGTAACATACTGTACGTACAGCAAACCCCATTCCCCGTTCCTTGTTTTCAAGAATGATGTCTGATCTGCCTCACCAATATGTATCAGTGCACCAATGAGGAGGCCGCTAGCATTCTAAACTGTCTGTGCATGAATGTGTTTAATTCTCATTAATAGTCATTCATTTGTGTTAATGCAGCCTTAACCTCAAAATAAAGCAATTTCTTTGCTAATTTTTGGTACGATAAAGAATACTCTTAAAAATAATACATCCAAAAGGTCTAGTAGCTTTTAGATAAATGGTAATAAAATGAATGTCATAGAGGGACATCACGTTAAATCTTTGCTGCTCAATTTACCAGCCCTACATCATGTAATTCCTCCGGTCTTGTCTAGTTATGCCATTATATGTATGCAAGTCATGTCAATTTACATAACCTGTACTTTGTAAAAATTCTTTTTTTGGTTTGTATATGGTTTTCTTTTACATTAAAACTGGCTTAAAATGTAAATAATAAACCGAGAAACAGAACAATTGTCAACTACGAGATTCATTAGAAATTCAAGTACACAAAATCAAAGATAGTACTGGAAGATCTCTTTATTGTTCTTCTTTTATAGGTACTTCAGATGGAATGTCAATAGATCGATATCTTCATCATGAGGATTTATGTGTCAGTCACACAAAATCATTAACACATTTTGTTTCAAACAGCATTTATCTATAAGCAGTGGTGACTTGCTTACCAAGAGCAAGAAAACAAAAGTCCAAAAAACAACAATAGCCACACAAAAATGTCTATTTTGCAGATTACATGGTTGTACGACAACACTGGAATATCAGGTCAGATATTTCATTGTAGGTAAAATTATTTCCTATTGTGTTGTGCATGCATAAACTGAGTACACTGACAAAATCGAATCTACTTGAGCTGGATGATGACACGCAAGGCCTTGGTTTCACAGGAATATGCTTTCATACTTCAATCTCATCTTCTGAACGCTCTGAGTTCAAGGCATCAAAGTGCATTCTTTATTCCATTTTAAAAAATAGTTTTAAATAAATACTGAAATCTATACTTCAATAACATATGAGAAAATGTAAGGTACAGTATGCCCTCCGTCACCAAAAATGTTCCCTTAGGAGACCCCTAAACACATCACTAACCGGCATCAAGACAGATTTAGATGGTTATGAAATATTTCTACGGAAAGATTCTGACATGTGGAACGGTAACGGAACATCAGCTGACAGATGTATAATCGGTCTGTGTAAAACAACAGCACGAGGCAAATATGAGGAAATCATAATTTATCATCTTAAAATAAAATAATAAGTCTAGTTCAGAACCATTACGACTTTTTGAACCGTAACATTTTCATGAGAATTTCTAAATTCTCAGTGCTGTAATACAAAACGATCTCATTGTAAAAAAATAGGTTTTATTTTTGTTACGCAGAATCATTTTTTAGGATGAAATATGATTCAGATGTGTTCTTGACCTCTTTCGTGAGATTCATCTTGGAGTGTTGCAGTAAAAAACACAAAGTGATACTCAACAAATGTTCGTCTTATGGAGTTTCCAAAAAGCAACTATAGAAATATCAATCAAGTTCACCTAAATATACTTGTGCGTAATCAATGGCTAACAGACAAACTAACTAACTATGAAAAGTTAAGCTTGTAGTTATGCATTGGTTCCTTTAAACCAGACAAGCTGCCCTGTATTTCATCTAATGTCTCTTTCAAAGAATCATCGCACTCAAACAGTCCCAAATCGTATCCATGTCAGGAATTATTTTAAGAGGACGTTCTCTAGAATACATTAATTCAGTCAAAAGGAATAACTGAGAAGTAGTGGCATAATAAAAATAAATTGTAAGCTAAAAATCTAAATTAAATGTTTAATTGCAAATCTAATCATCTACACTTTACGTTTCATCTTTACGTTGCTTTACATTTCAGGTCTGCAAGCAAATATCGTTGTATCAACTTTTTAACTTCACCATGCAGGGGCTATAATGTTGTGAAAGCTTTTAAATGTCAAAAAAAAAAAAAAAAAGACTATAGAACTAATACTATAATAGGCTATTGTGGTGCATTCTTATCTCAGCATATACATTAGTAGGACTCTCTGTATTATTGACCTTTAAGTGAATGTAGGAGATGTACTTACTCGCACTTAAAGGGTTAGTTCACCCAAAAATGAAATTGATGTCATTAATGACTCACCCTAATGTCGTTCCACACCCGTAAGACCTCCGTTCATCTTCGGAACACAGTTTGAGGTTTGAGCACAAATGCGGAAGAGAAGACAATGCTGAATAAAGTCGTAGTTTTTGCTATTTTTGGACCAAAATGTATTTGAGATGCTTCAAGAGATTCTAAATTAACTAACTGATGTCACATATGGACTACTTTGATGATGTTTTTGTTCCCTTTCTGGACATGGACAGTATAGTGTGTATACACTTGCATACGCTCTCAGACTGAATCTAAACTATCTTAAACTGTGTTCTGAAGATGAACGGAGGTCTTACGGGTGTGGAACAACATTAGGGTGAGTCATTAATTACTTATATTTCATTTTTGGGTGAACTAACCTTTTAAAGACTGAGGCCCAGCTCAGAATCACTACATCCCTACACAAATGCACAACTTAGAGGGAACACAAAATAAATTGGGGTCAAATAAATAAATAAATAAATACATCATTGAAACTAATATTTGTTTAAAAGTGCATTCCTCCTGCTTGGAAGCATCGGTTCATCAGCATACTCCCTGACCCCCAAAAAATTTGCATGTAAATGAGGAAATGTTCTGCTCTCATATCACCTAAAACATTAAAAGAAAACAACAACTAATTTGTATTAAGAAAATGTCTTTTTGGTCCACTGAATTTGTTTGCATTGTGATATTTTCATTAAGATTAAGCACATGTTCCTCCTCAAATTCTCACTACTGTAATTTTTCAGCATAACTGGAGTAAAAAAAAGAACCTAAATTAATTTGTAAATATATTATGGTATATGTTTTATTATAAATAATATGTAAACATAAGTAATAAATATATTATTGTGTATATGTAATGTGTATATAGTAGTGCATATACAGTATATATATATATATATATATATATATATATATATATATATATATATATATGAACTTTTAGATGTGATTAATCGATTTGACTGCACTAGTGTATGTATGTATATATATATATATATTTAATTTAATTAGTTTATTTATCAGGGACAATGTACAAAATACATTAATCTTACGAAAAGATGTTTTGTACCAGAATTAGCTAATGCTAGTTTCCATCTGCAGTCCCCATATATATATACATACACTAGTGCAGTCAAATCGATTAATCACATCTAAAAGTTCATATTTATATATATATATATATATATATATATATATATATATATATATATATATATATATATATATATATATACACACACACACACTCAAAGGATTATTAGGAACACCTGTTCAATTTCTCATTAATGCAATTATTTAATTAACCAATCACATGGCAGTTGCTTCAATGCATTTAGTGGTGTGGTCCTGGTCAAGACAATCTCCTGAACTCCAAACTGAATGTCAGAATAGGAAAGAAAGGGGATTTAAGCAATTTTGAGCGTGGCATGGTTGTTGGTGCCAGACGGGCCGGTCTGAGTATTTCACAATCTGCTCAGTTACTGGGATTTTCACACACAACCATTTCTAGGGTTTACAAAGAATGGTGTGAAAAGGGAAAAACATCCAATATGCAGCAGTCCTGTGGGCGAAAATGCCTTGTTAATGCTAGAGGTCAGAGGAGAATGGGCCGACTGATTCAAGCTGATAGAAGAGCAACTTTGACTGAAATAACCACTCGTTACAACCGAGGTATGCAGCAAAGTATTTGAGAAGCCACAACACGCACAACCTTGAGGCGGATTGGCTACAACAGAAGAGGACCCCATCGGGTATCACTCATTTCCACTACAAATAGGAAAAAGAGGCTACAATTTGCACAAGCTCACCAAAATTGGACAATTGAATGCTGGAAAAATGTTGCCTGGTCTGATGAGTCTCGATTTCTGTTGAGACATTCAGATGGTAGAGTCAGAATTTGGCGTAAACAGAATGAGAACATGGATCAATCATGCCTTGTTACCGATGTGCAAGCTGGTGGTGGTGTAATGGTGTGGGGGATGTTTTCTTGGCACACTTTAGGCCCCTTAGTACCAATTGGGCATTGTTTAAATACCACGGCCTACCTGAGCATTGTTTCTGACCATGGCCATCCCTTTATGACCACCATGTACCCATCCTCTGATGGCTACCTCCAGCAGGATAATGCACCATGTCACAAAGCACGAATCATTTCAAATTGGTTTCTTGGACATGACAATGAGTTGACTGTACTAAAATGGCCCCCACAGTCACCAGATCTCAACCCAATAGAGCATCTTTGGGATGTGGTGGAACGGGAGCTTCGTGCCCTGGATGTGCATCCCACAAATCTCCATCAACCGCAAGATGCTATCCTATCAATATGGGCCAACATTTCTAAAGAATGCTTTCAGCACCTTGTTGAATCAATGCCACGTAGAATTAAGGCAGTCCTGAAGGCGAAAGGGGGTCAAACACAGTATTAGTGTGGTGTTCCTAATAATCCTTTAGGTGAGTGTATATATATATATATATATATATATATATATATATATATATATATATATAATTATTATATATATATATAATTTTATTTTATTGCATCTAACATAAAGGTTTTGATAAAATTATATTTAGATAATTGTATAGATAGAATATAAATACATAATATAATTATATAAATATTATATAATGGATATATATGCAATATAATAACTTGACATACTTTTTAAATATACTACATTATTAAATTAATGCCACAATGCTCAAAGAAAATATTAATTGTACTTCAAAGCTTCATTTTCTTTATGCAAAATATATGTATTTTTCTTTTAATTTTGGGGTGAGAAATAACCTCAACATGTTGAGTTTAACCAAATTATTTTCATTTCTCCTGAGCCTTTTCAAAGTGGTTTTCCATTAGTTCATTGCCAAGAAAATCGTAGTGGAAGCCACAGAAATTGAGGACAAACTCTCTCTCTCTCTCTCTCTCTCTTGCAAGTTTCTGAATGGCAGTGAAAGAAATGCTTTTTTTTGACCATCTCAAACTCCAGGCTTCCTTCTCTGACCGCTTTAGAAAATGAAACAGGGGGGTACTGTGTGGCACAATAAATTAAAAAAAAGAGAACCAAAGTATCTTACACCCTGGTCACAAATGTTCACCCTTTCCTCTAACCACCCTGGAAGACACTAAAAGGAGGCTCTGTATCTTACGTCTGTAGCTGCACAAAGGAGGAAGGAGCAGACACTTGCATCATCAGATGTTCTGCTCTGGAAATGCTTACAAGTATAGAACACTCAGCATCGGTGTGATGTTGCCATGGCAACTGAAGCTAGACTAAAGACGGAAAGGTCTGTAATGGTTGCAGTGGGACATGGATAGGGTGAGTGCAATTATCTTTTGGCCTTGTATTTTGAGGCATCTCTGGGCTCTTTGCTCGGGTTACTCCAGTCATCCGCTCCTGGGCCTCCTTGGTAATGCCGCCAAGCAGATTTGTTAAAGACGGGCAGCCGCTCAAATGATTCACTGGAGAGGGCCTGCTCAGAGAAGATGATGGGGTGGATGTCATTCGAAAGCAGTGAAACGATTAAATAAAGTGCAAATTCGAAGCTGCTTTTACCTTTAAGTAGATGACGGCATCGGTCCCCACTCCTTCCATCGAATAGAGTTTCAGGTCCCCTTGAAAGTAGCGGGCGTACAGTCTGGATATCGGCAAACCGTGTCCAAAACCAGCCTACAGACGCACAGAGATCAGGTTACAGAGCTGTTGTTCAGGGTTAAAGTTCGATGGTTCACCTAAAATCGTCATCATTTGCTCACCCTCATGACTTTCAAAACTAGTTCTGAAATAATACAATGATTTTCTATGAAGAATAGACAGAAATTAAATCTATTAATTGATTAAAAAGTTTGATGTCATGTCACTTGACTGACTGTGGATGAACAAATGAGATTTAAAAGTAGCAGAATGGAATCACAAATAATAACTTGAAGGGTTAGTCATTAATTCCTGGCCGTCACATTATTCCAAACCCGTAAGACTTTTGTTCATCTTCGGACAACAAATATTAGAGCTTTCTGTCCCTCCATAGACATCTACGCCACTATCACTTTGATGCTTCAAAAAGTTCATAAAGAGATTTTAAATCTAATCCATATGAATCGAGCAGTTTAGTCAAAAAATTTCTGAAACAACACGATCGCTTTATGAACTTTTTGAAGCATCATAGTGGGTGTTGCGTAGATGTCAATGGAGGAACAGAAAGATTTCTCAGATTTCATCAAAAAAAGACCTTCATTTGTGTTCTGAGGATGAACGAAAGTCTTATGGGTTTGGAACAACATGAGGGTGAGGAATTAATGACAGAATTTCCCTTTTTGGGTAACCTTTTATGGAGTTTGCAATCCCAAGAGCAGCGTTAACATTTTTCTAAACGTCTCTTTTTGTGTTCGACAGCCATATAACAAGTCATACTGGCGGTTTGTAGACACATGAAGGTGACTAAGTGATGACAGGATGTTAAGTTTGCTGCTGTAAAAATACTGTAGCCACTCTTCTCTTTACCAATGGCACACGTTTAGAGTCCAGACTGGGTGTTGGTGCGGTTGAGTAGGTGTAGTTGAACAGCCTGTCAATCTTCCGTAAAGCCACACCCCCTCCCCTGTCACTGATCTATGACGAAAATAACAGGAAGCTTAGGATCAAGGCTTGTACGTGTAAAGTATGTACGTGTAGAAAACTGACACACAAACAAACTGACCTTCACAGAGAGATCTTCCTTTCCCAGGGTCACTTTTGCTTTTATAAGAGGAAGACCCTCTTTACTACCTTCGTGGAGTTCATTAGTGGCCCGCATTGCGTTCTGAAAACACAAACACAAGCTGTTACAGCAATACGTCAGGGCCTTGGCAAAAAGCACAAAGATGATGCTGCTAAAAACGAATTACATAAGGGATGCCAGCACTTTGATGTATCAAATTCAATATGTATGTGCAAGTTTTAGAAACGTACCTTAAACAATTCAAACAGCATGTGGAATAGGTGGGAGGGAACATACACCGCCTGGATGGGTTTTTGAGGAGCCTTAGCTACACAGAAAAGTTTAATATTTAAAACATTTTTGAGCTCCAGAAATTGAATTACATGAATTAGACATGAATTAACTCTGAAACAAACATTATAAATTGAGCATTCTGAGAGAATAATAAGAAAAAGTACCATTGAATTCCTCTATCTTCAGTTCAGGGGCAGCGTGATAATATTGCTCACACACCATCTTAGCTGTCTCGTATGCATCTGAAAACAACATTGCGTTAAATCAGTAGAGCGCAAAATCCAAACAAAAGATAAGGATTATTTTTCTACACTATTGCTCACAAGATTGGGGTCAGTAAAAAAGAAGTATCTCATGCTCACCAGTGCTGTATTTTATTTGATCAAAAATACATTAAAAAACAGTAATATTGTGAAATGTTACAATTTAAAATAAGTTTTCTATTTAAATATATTTTAACATGTAATTTGTTGTTGTCTTCAGTGTCACATGATCCTTCAGAAATCATTCTAATATAACGATTTGCTGCTCCAAAAAAAAACAATTCTTACTATTAACTTCTTAAACTCTGCCGACCCTGTATTTTAAATGTCTATGGAGGAGCTCTGACCTCATATATGACACCATTTGAAAGCTTAGAATGTCTACTTTCTGGAGACATGCATCACTTTGGCATTTGTTTTACACAAAGTAACTTATTTACACTAAATTACTCTGAGACCATTTCCACCTGGATTGGCCTACCCAAACTGACAAGCTTCCCATACCCACATACAGTGGTCTAAATAAAAAATAATTGTGTCATTTTACAGGAAACCATTTGAAGTTACATAAAACACTGCTTAAAGTGATAAACATGTAAGTACCTTATATGTAAAAAAACATTAAGTGTATAACTCAGGCCCTCTGTGCTTTAGCACCCTGCAGATAGTTTTGGCTGTTTACTAGCCTGGATGCCAGCCGAACTTAGCCCCACCCACAGCATTTGAGCTCGGGCGGTTCCGTCTGGACTTTGAAATTGTCAGGGAGGGCTTGAGACGATGACAGACAAATAATAAACAGTAATGTAATCATCCACGTCAAATGCGCTTGCCTTGGATTGAATTAGTTCAAATCCTAAATGGAGAGCTTGTTTGTATATGCATTCACCTCCACTATTTCTTTCTGAAATGATGATCATGTTGGTAAGTACTTTGTGTATTCTTAAATTCTTTTTTTTACAACACCGGCAAAGATTGTTTATTCCAGCGCACGTGCAGACAGGGTTGCCAAGTTTTTACAACAAAACCCGCCAACTACAAGCCTAAAACAAGCCCAATAGCTTCTCAATAGCTTATATATATATCACATAATTGTTGTCGCTTTAACCCACGGACATGGAAAACAACCCGCGGGAAAAAATGCACACTTGGCAACACAGTGCAGTTGAGTTCAGTTGACATTTGGCAACTAGCGTAATGTGTCGCTCCGTTGCTCTGATTGGTTGTAGGTCTATCCAATTGAGGTCTTTCCTGGTTCAGTTGAAACACACCCCATAATCACAGCCCAATGGAGCAGTTTCAGACTCATATTCTGAATAGAATTGAGTATGACCACGTCAGGCTAGCTGTTTACACTAGATTCCAGAAAATACAGTTATTTTGTCTGTATCATGTATGTTAGATTTATTCAAATGGATCTGAAAATGTGATAAAAAATTTAGAAAATGATTATTTGATGAATAGAGAATTCAAATGACCAGCATTTATTTGAAATTGAAATATTTTGTAGTAACATATAATTCTCTGTCACTTTTAATATGCCCTTGCTAAATAAAATTATAACAACAAAACAGAAAAAACAAACAAACTTACCAGTCACCACCTCAGCAACATTGCAGTTGGGATCAATACTGCCAATGTGTTTGGGATGGGCAGGGTTGATGTCATTGCCAAAAAGAAGAGCTGTAATAAAGAGAAAAGCAATTACGATAAAACTTGATGAAAAGCTAGTCCAATACGTGCTGACTGTTTTTTTTTTTTGAGGGGGTGACGTACTGTGCTGGTTGATGAGCATGCGAAAGGAGATTCGGTTGGTGTAAAAGCGGTCCAAAAAGTACTGGATGTTGGAGCTGACGAACGGATCGAAGCCAAACTTCTCCTTGTATTCGATCACACCCTGAGCCATGGTCGGGACCACATCATTGTGTCTATTCCTGATCTCAATAAGAGTCTCCAAGAAGCTGTTAAAATGTTGATAGAAACAAAAGTTTAGAAAACACATTTAGTAGATTATAAGGACATAATATTAAAAAAAAATTATAATAAATAACATTAATGTTAAAATTCTGACTGAGATCCATAAGATGATTATTATTTTCATATTATGGCTGCTAAATCATAAATGATAGATCTTAAAATTCTATGTTGAAAGGTGGTAATTGTTATCATATTATGGCTGATAAATATAAATAAAAAATAAGATAAAATTATATTTTATTGTATCTACATAAAATAAATAAATAATTGTAAGTGCTCTAAAACTAAATTTAGGGATCACAACATTATAATCTACAGTATGAAAAGTATATTAATTGAGATTTGAAAAGATTACATTTAGTAGTGTTATTAAATGATTAGTGTTTTTAAAGATTGATGTTTAGTGAGTGTTAGATGACAGCAAAGATGTGGGAAATAGAGGAAATGAGCATGCACAAGTACATTTTCAATACTGGCCTATATGATAAATTCAAATATATAATATTGGCAGATAACCGATATCGTACCAAGGTACTGTACATACATATTGATAAAACATCAAATTGTATTTCAACCCATTGCTTTTACATTAGACAGCCAGAGCAAACTGTAAGTAAATCAAAATATTTGCTGCACTGTCTAGTCATCTTGATTTATATAGCACTTTATACAATACATATTTTTTCAAATTAGCTTTACACTGATAAACAGGTAAAAATAAGGATTCAGTGAGGCAAGCAGAATTCGATTCATCTGTAAAGCAACACTGAAAAGATATAGAAAAGTTAAAGGGATAGAAAAAAAAGAAAAGAAAATTAGCCCATGATACGCACCCTCAATGGCAGTGAATGGCAGCCCAAAAAAAGTGCATCCATCCATTATAAAATAATCCACACGACTACAGAAGACGGTCTGGCACATTTTTGGGCTTCCAATTTTGGGCTGCCATTTACTGCCTTTATAAAGCTTGGAAGAGCCCGGACATTTTTTAATATAACTCGGATTGTATTTGTCTGAAAGAAGAATGTCATAATATACACCTAGGCGGACTTTAGGGTGAGTAAATTATGGGGTAAGTTTCATTTTTGGGTGAACTATCCCTTTAAACAGTTATGATTCAGTTTCTTAGATCAGCATTATCCCAGCATGTATATTTGTACTGTCAGGGCGGCTTTCAGTTTCTATCAGATTCCTCTTTTGTAAACTCTGGCCTGAAATCACCTCTAATGAAAATATAACAGCATTCCGTGCAACAGCCTGAAGAACAAGACTGTCCAGATCTCTCACAAACAGCAAAAATCACAACCACAAGAAAAAAGTCCTACTCACTCATTCAGGGCATGTGGGTCTTCTGGCTTCCTGTTCTCAAACTCTAGAAGTTCTAAAAAACTTTGCATGTACCTGTGGGGAGATATGATACAGCTCACCAATAGTATGAAGAATGTCGTCTGTTTCAAACTCATTTACACTCACCATTTCTGCACCAGTTTGACTGAAGGTTGACTGAGGAGCTTGTCAGGCAGCAGATTGACCTCTCTCATAGTGTTAGCCAAACGCACCGGCAGCTCCTTCCGCAGGAACATGTAAGACGTCTTCTCACAAGCATTATCCCTACCTGAAAATCCAGAAACAAAAACAACTGAGAACGCAGGAGGGGCTGGGATGGGAAAGTAACAAAAACTGCTTTATCATCCACACATGAAACCTGAGAAACCTGCAGAATACTCAACAACAACTCATTAATCAGACTGAATGCAAGCCAAAAAAGTGATATTTACTAAATAGCAACTGCTTGATTGTTTATGTCATTGCAAAATGGAAACTTTATTAGCTCTACTCTGGCAAATTGAACTCATAAACTCATAAAGATATTAAGATATAACAAACAAAGTCATAAAATTCTTATTTTTAATACAATGTTGCAATATTTATTATGATTTATCAGTGCACATGACTAAATAAAATGTATGTGCCCTTGTACTCTTTAATCAAAATCAACACCTCTTCTTTGATGATGCGTTTACTGGCGTGAGGGCGGGATCAACCTGCCACTCACATGACATCACAGCAATAGCAACCGACATTGATCTAATCAATTCCAATGAGGCTAAATCAAGTCACGTCATACATTTTTTCTTGTTTGAGTAGCCTTTTCTATTGGATATACGTCACAATAGTATGCAGACTTATACAATTGGACGATTTTTTTTGTATAGCTGTTTCAAAAAGCTTTGTAAAAAGTGCTATACACATATAATCGACTTAATTTATGTGCCAAATATTCACTCTTAGTGTAGGCCTTCATAGTGAACCAATGTGTTTAGTTGAAACATCCCAAGCAGGTTTAAGTATCCCAATAATTTATTTAAGGTTGTAACTAATATCATCATTATCCTTGTTGCATAAGCCTTTCTTCTTACTCATGTCAATATGACAGTCCCTTTTGTGCTATCAATGCGATAGGTCCACACATATGAGTTAATGCCATTTTTGGGTGAACTATCCATTAAAAAACAATTTATTGTGACTAACTGTTGCGTTTGATTCACCATGGTGTATTCAATATTCACATCACACACAGAATATTGTGCATTAAAAAGACTCTCACTTTAGAAGGAATATAGTTAGATAAACAATTATTACAATTATATTTAACATCATTATGATACGAGTTCATATTTTAACCTCATTCAATATGCAAACGAGTTTATGACGTCAGCAAATAACACGATATTTGTTATTTAAAAATATTTTTCTAGGCATACATGGCATCGATGATTTTAACTTGTGACACTTTTTCAACAATCTTTGGGTTAAAAAAATATTAACTTTGGAAGTCATTCGGTGACATGCCTTGCATAGCCATTAAAACAAAAACACAAAATACAAACGACATGTGAATGTTTTCTTTCCCAACTGAACAAAGTTCTTGTTTACCAGATCAAATAATTTGTCGCATTTACAGTCAGGGCAGATTTATATACTAAACACACAATTAAAAACAATGGTGGGTTATATATATAAAAAATAAAAAGACTGATTTAATGAGACGTCGGATCAACATAATCATATTGAATTGAATGTAACAAGTGCCGCTGTCAGTGACTGTCTGTCTGTCTGTCTGTCTGTCAGTCAGTGTGCATGTGATGGATGCGCTCAAACTTACCAAATTCCAGAAACTGTTTAATTGACAAGGGCGATGGTGAAAACCTTGAATAATATTCTATCTTTGGTAAATGGTTCTTCAGAAGAAATGCGTACAGCCTCATTGTGAGGGAACTGTGAAACGACCGAGGCAAGGCTGTTCTTTATATTCTTTATATTGGGATCATGGCAGGATCGTCCAAAGAGTAGAGATGACAGCAACATCCGTATCCGGACATCTACCTCCGTTTCATTATGGACTGCATTAAATGTCAGTGTTTTCTAGCACGGCCACTGTTGCGCTAAACAGCACGTACACAACTGCGAAGCGAACACACAACCAACCATGATTTAAACAGCGAGCGCTCTGATTTGCTGAGAAGAGCCCGGTAAAAGACGGTGCTTTTGGATTGGTCTATATATTTTCCTTGAATTAACGCCTCTGTTGGCAGTTAGGTTGCAGAGCAGCGGTTTTTTGTTGTTGTTGTTTTTTATGACGTGTATGTTTATTTACATTCTAAGTGAAACCCAGCAATTAATTGCTACTCACATTATACATATTATTATTTTTGAGACTAAATATGATTATTTGTCCATACAAATAAAAACATTTTAGGGACATGACTCTGCAGGGGAAAAAATAAACCAGCCTAAGTTGATCTGAGGGTCTTAACTTAATTGATTTCAAACTGATTTTTAATGGTTTAATTTAGCTGGTCTCCTAGTTTGACCAAATGAAAAGCTCCTTAATTGAGACAGAGGAACACTAACAGTTGCTTGTCTGAAAATATAATAGTATTTTTGGTGTAAATAATATTCTCAAGCCATTCTCTTCAGTGTTCCATCAGCTATAACATATAGACCTATTTATATAGCATATTTTATGTATGAACCCATACAGTAGCCTATAGTGATTATATATATATAAATAAATATATATATATACATACATATATACATACATATATACATATATATATATATATATATATATATATATATATATATATATATATATATATATATATATATATATATATATATATACATATTTTATGTATGAGACCATGCAGTAGCCTATAGTGATTATATATATATATATATATATATATATATATATATATATATATATATATATATATATATATATATATATATATATATATATATATATATATATATATATACTTAAACGTTGCGACCTTTTGCACATTTCAGGCTTCAAACATAAAGATATAAAATTTTAATTTTTTGTGTAGAATCAACAACAAGTTGGACATCATAAGTGGAACGAAATTTGTTGGATATTTCAAACTTTTTTAACAAATCAAAAACTGAAAAATTGGGCATGCAAAATTATTCGGCCCCCTTAAGTTAATACTTTGTAGCGCCACCTTTTGCTGCGATTACAGCTTAAGTCACTCGGGGTATGTCTCTATCAGTTTGGATGGAGAGCGTTTGTGAACAGCAGTTTTCAGTTCTTTCCACAGATTCTCGATTTAATTCAGGTGGACTTTGACTTGGCCATTCTAACACCTGGATATGTTTATTTTTGAACCATTCCATTGTAGATTTTGCTTTATGTTTTGGATCATTGTCTTGTTGGAAGACAAATCTCCGTCCCAGTCTCAGGTCTTTTGCAGACTCCATCAGGTTTTCTTCCAGAATGGTCCTGTATTTGGCTCCATCCATCTTTCCATCAATTTTAACCATCTTCCCTGTCCCTGCTGAAGAAAAGCAGGCCCAAACCATGATTCTGCTGCCACCACCATGTTTGACAGTGGGGATGGTGTGTTCAGGGTGATGAGCTGTGTTGCTTTTACGCCGTTACATAACGTTTTGCATTGTTGCCAAAAAGTTCAATTTTGGTTTCATCTGACCAGAGCACCTTCTTCCACGTTTGGTGTGTCTCCCAGGTGGCTTGTGGCAAACTTTAAACGACACGTTTTATGGATATTTTTAAGAAATGGCTTTCTTCTTGCCACTCTTCCATAAAGGCCAGATTATGGGCCTCTTGGCTGCATCTCTGATCAGTCTTCTCCTTGTATGAGCTGAAAGTTTAGAGGGACGGCCAAGTCTTGGTAGATTTGCAGTGGTCTGATACTCCTTCTATTTCAATATTATCGCTTGCACAGTGCTCCTTGGGATGTTTATAGCTTGGGAAATCTTTTTGTATCCAAATCCGGCTTTAAACTTCTCCACAACAGTATCTCGGACTTGCCTGGTGTGTTCCTCGTTCTTCATGATGCTCTCTGCGCTTTAAACAGACCTCTGAGACTATCACAGTGCAGGTGCATTTATACGGAGACTTGATTACACACAGGTGGATTCTATCTATCACCATTAGTCATTCAGGTCAACATTGGATCATTCAGAGATACTCACTGAACTTCTGGAGAGAGTTTGCTGCACTGAAAGGCGCCGAATAATTTTCACGCCCAATTTTTTAGTTTTTGATTTGTTAAAAAAGTTTGAAATATCCAATAAATTTCATTCCACTTCATGATTGTGTCCCACTTATTATTATTATTTTTAATACATTGGCAAAGATTTGAAACAAATTTATTTCCCATTGTCATTATGGGGTAGGCCTATTGTTTGTAGAATTTGGAGAAAAATAATGATTTAACTCCATTTTGGAATAAGGCTGTAACATAACAATGTGGAAAAAGTGAAGCGCTGTGAATACTTTCCAGATGCATTGTACATTTCCATATTTTATGATTTAACAGTCTATTTGATTAAATATCAAGAATCTAAATGGTGTGCATCATACCCCTATATGGACACTTTACAGTTGGTTTCATGACTTTAAGTCATTCTCTTTAAATGCTATTGAAGGTAGAATCTACACCCTAAATTCTCATATATCAAATATCCAATGTAAATATATATATATATATATATATATATATATATATATATATATATATATATAAAATTGTACATCAACTTATTTCAACATTTCTCATTTAATATATTTTATTTTAGATTTGATTAAAACTTTTAGTTTTATTTAACAATAACAACAACAGAAAAATAACATTATTACTGGAAAATCTGAATTCAACATTATGATGTGACAGATTTTACAAGGGAAATATATATATTGACATACAATTTAAAAACATAAACAATTCTGACCTTTATACTATTCCAAATATATTGTATGCAGCATATCATTATGCCATAGAAATTACTTTATCTCACTTATCAGAAAAGTGCACCATGACTCACAAGATTTATTATGCTTTGTGGTCCTATCAACAAAAAAATAAACAGACCTAGCATTCCAAGGAAGAAGAGAAAATCTCCTAAATCTCCAGATGGACGCACCCTAAGTGTAAGTGTAAACATCAATATCAGGACCCTCAAAGTCATGATTGACGCTAGTCAAATTCTGCTGCCTAGTAACCTTAATAAAAACATATCTGCCAAAATATTAGATACTAGCATGTACATGCATTTAGAAAATAAAACAGTAATGACCATCGGTTGATGAAAAATGTTTTACAACAAACCGGCCGCAAATATATAAAACTATCTCATTCACACACAACAGTCTGTTCTTCTCAGCCAATATTTTTTGTGGTAAGGACAGTCCTTGTATCCTCAACATCGTCCGCATCTGGTATGGGGTCATACTGACGTCTATATAAAACACGAGTCACTAGCGTGATGATGAACATCTCCACGATCAGCAGCTGCTGACTCATCACTAAGAAAAGAAATTGACGGTATTCATTAATACCAGACTGTTTAAACAGGCATTTTAGACAAATAAAGCAAGAATTAAGAGTTATTCTGTTACCTCATGTCTTTTGAAACTCGTATGACTTTCATTTTTAGTGGAACTCAAAATTAGTTATTTACTGTAGAATTCAATATATGAAAGTGAATGGTGATCATGGCTGTCAATAGCATTATCGCTGAATAACGACTTAATCTACTTAAATATGTGGAATAAATGTTGCATTACTTTTATGACAGTTTTGATGTTTTTTGGAGCTTGACAACCCCTGGGTACCCATCCACTTTCATTAAGAGAACAGCTCATTCTGATAAACCTCTCTTTTTTTTGCATTTCACAGAAGAAATAGGAAACTCATGCAGTTTAAGTAAAAAAATTGGGTGAACTACCCCTTTTAGTCATTTGCTCCATAATAATTTAACAGGATACTTATGTTCTGTACTCACAGTATCCACGGGCCTGGGAGGTGTAGGGTGGTGCGCAGGCAATAGTCCCGTTCATCGCCAGTATGTTAATGATGGCAGTTTGCAGCTGGCTAAGAATCAGCACCAACTGCGGGCAGATATAACTGATGAATCATGAATAACATTCATTCATTCTAGGGCTGGGTATTGACACAAACCTCACGATTTGATTCGTTTTCGATACGAGACATGATACAGATTTTGTACTGTATCTTCAACATACATTGTTGATGATGTTCATTTATGTTTATTTCGTGCTATAAAGTAGTAAAGTAGAAAAGGTGATCCGTTTACAACTTTACATGCACAGTTTTTATTCTAAGGCGTGAACCAGGATCACGATTAAAATCAGTCCAACTGTTGATAAACATATCTCTGCAGCCTGCGGTCGACATTCAAGTGTGATGTCAGAAGCCACGCCCATGTCCAAATACATCTCATTAGCATGACCCCCCCCCCCCCCCCCCCAAACCATTTCAGTGGAAATTCCACCCCGCAGCCGATTAAAAGTAAAAGTTTTCAAAGGAAAAACACTGATAAAGTTCGCCAAACACTGGTCTCTATCTAAACCTATCCGTCACTGTAACCCTAACCAGTTAAAAAATTAAAATATATAGCTGATTTCTGGTGAAATGGTTTGGGGGGAGGAAGGGGGAAAAAAACCTCCTCTCTCATTTACTTTGAAACAGGAAGAAGCAAAGAAAAGACTTAACCCTCACATCTCACATTTTATTCATGTACTTCTTATATTTCTCTTTTTATGACAGACCACACTGAAACCTACCCTTATGCCTAAAACCCCTTTTAATATGAACCCTATATACTGAAACCCACTCAAAACCTACCCTTATGGCTAAAAACTAGAGATCGACCGATAGTTCTTTTATAACCAAGACCGAATTTTTTTTTTTTTTTTTTTTTTACAATTATAGCAACTGCACGGAATTGAACAAACTGTTTTATTTAACACTTTTCAAACACTAATTTTTTAGCAATTTCACTGCCTTCTTACATACAAAACAAAACACTCAATATATGCAAGTATTTTAACATTACTGCTGTTGCATCGTTTTATTTATAACAACAGCATATTAACAATGATTTGATTTGTAAATTTACAAAGTCTAATGTTTTCAAATGGAGAACATAAATCAACTTCCCATAAACATAACATAAGCATTCGTTTTAAACTACAGTTTTAAAAGGTTTATGTGTTGTTTAATAGACTAAAGAGTGAAGAGAATGGAACGCGCTGGAATAGTGTCCGAATAATTTGTCAGAAAAATAAACAAAACAGAGCGAATGCATCATCGCTATTTGGCTACATCGCTTGTACATCGTATCTGGCACATTATCTGAATTATTAATAATGTTTTTGGCGGTTTATTTAGATTATGAAATACCTGCTGAAAACAGAGTGCTGTTTATATCGCTCTTCATCTTTACACAGAACGTATCTCGCGGAGATAGGCCTGATACTTAATTTACACAAGCTGCAATTAGTTAGATGTTTATGTTATATAGCAGATTTTAAAGGTGGGGTAAGTGCTTTCTGGTAACCGTTGTTAATATTTCAAATCACCAAAACAAACACGCCCCTATTTTGATAGCTCCGCCCCACACATATGTCAGCCAGGCAATGACTATGGCGGAATCTGTGTTACTATGGTAATCCAGGTCAAATGTTCTGGTGGGTGAACAGCTATGAATGCCACTTCACGAGACAAGCATAGACAACAGAGAGAGAGAGAGAGAGAGAGAGAGAGAGAGAGAGAGAGAGAGAGAGAGAGAGAAAGAGAAATTAAATGCATTTGAAGTTACAGTTTTATTGGGACATGACTGTGAGTTTGTCTATTTAAGCGCCAAGTTTATACTACATAGCTTTTTGCAGATCTCATTTGTGTATTGCTGGCTGTTATGTTGAATAAAGTTTATTAATTAAGTGATGCAAGTTATTTTACCTTTGAACAGTTGTTGTCTCATCTCCCCTCAGACGCAGTGCTTTTTGCGGGCTTGTACGCGATTCTCAGAATGTCCCCAAGATGGCGCCATTTATTGTGAATCCGATATTACAAAACCGATACCCGATCGTGGGAAAATGCTTAAATCCGGGAAACCGATATATCGGTCGATCTCTACTAAAAACCCTTTTAATCTGAACCCTACACACTGAAACCCACTCAAAACCTAGCCTTTTGCCTAAAAACCCTTTTAATCTGAAACCCATTCAAACCCTTACGAGTAAAAACCCTTTTGCTCAAAAACCTACATATCGGGTTTCTGGGACGGACCGAGATGGGCAGTCACAAGCATAGAGTGTAAAAAAAAATGGAGTCTGAAGTGGAGTTTTGAAGCATAAAGTTGGGTTGAGCTGGCCGTTGCAATCTTGGCAGCGTGTCATCGCTTCACGCCCAGATAACAGAAAATGGGCAAAGAGGCGGGAAGTGGGCGGGGCTGAGGTGACGCGATAACTCAAAGTGGCCTCAACCTGAATTATACAGAACTTTAAGGCTTGATATAATGTAAACAAAAAAGTCACCCCCCTCACAGTTATCATGAAGGGTAAAATTAGATACACAGACCAAAACCACAATTTGTACCTGGCTGTACACGTTTTTTCCTGCTGTAAAGTTGGCCATTTTAACATGGGGCTCAATGAGATTTTGCTCCCTTCTGGAGCCTGTCTCTAGTGGCCAGTCGATGAATTGCAGTTTAAGTCACTTCCATATTGGTTTCAACGGAAACTTGAGGAGGTTGCTTGGTCACAAGGTGACATATTGGTTATGGGCGTGGCTTCTGATGTCACACCTGGATGTGGGCGGGGTTGGATGTCCAGCCCTACTTGCAGCTGCTATTCAAAACCTGCCCACTGACAAAACTAGCCCAATCATGTTACACCCGCAGACTAAACAACTCATGGCAAAAGTTTAAAAAGTAGCAACAGTTTGAAGGAAAACTGCAGACTTTGCAACACTGTCAGAAATAACAGTGACAATCATAATGTGCCATGCCACATTAAAGAGCGGCAAAGTGCAATTTGTTGTTTGAATTTCGTGAAAAAAATAGGCAGAATTTGAAATCTTAGAAATCTCCATTTATACCCAGCCCTGATTAATTCCAGCAATACTGAAGACCAAAATCATGAGGAATAAGTACAAAATGCACACAAACCTGATACATGGCATATTTAGGGATTATTTTAAGGGTGCGTAATGACTCTCGCACATGCATGAACATGATTGCAACAGGCCAAAGTGCAATAATGGTGAGAACACCTAAAAATGAGTTTATCCAAATGGCTCCTCCAGTGGCTGAAACCTATAGTCCAGAGAAGGAGAAAGTCTCTTAAGTTCATAAACAAAATGATACTATTAAAATACGTGCAGAGTGCATACTTACATCAGCTAAATTAAAGTTGCCATTCGTCCATAGGACTATAGAGAGGATGGTGAAGACTAATTTCAACAGCGCAAACTGGTAGGACCCCAATTTCAATATAAACAGAGAACGTCTGAAAAAGTAACGCACAATTAAAAAACGTTAATAAATATATATCTTTTAAATATGACATGGGTCACATGATCCCACTCACACACTGTAAAAAATTATTTAGAAAAAAAGTTACCTGGTTGTCTTAAAATTTTGAGTTCATTGAAATTAAAATTTTGAGTTAATACAATGAATATTTTTTGAGATTCGACAACCTTTATTAAAATATTAATAAAAGATTTTTAAGCATATTGGGTAATTGTGTGTGTTTTATTTCTGATGATGCAGTGAAACATGCCAAATAGTGCTATTTTTATCATTTATCACATTTTTTATGTGGTTCAGATACAAAAATATTTTCAGTTTCTATTTATTAAACTAATTTCCTTCATTGTATCAACTCAAATTTTTAATTTCAATAAACTCAAAATTTTAAGGCAACCAGGTTACTTACTTTTTAAGTTAAACCAACAAAAAACAACCAGAATTTTTTACAGTGCAGGATCTCATGAAGTCGGATTACATTAATTACATTAAGTTTGATAATGGAAGCCTTACATAACACTGACATACTGTAAAGTTATTGTTCCAGGAGCCACAAACTGCTCCTTTCTTCCAGATAGCAAAGGGTGCAATGGCCATGAGGTGTCCATTTGAAGTTATGCACTAAGTATGATAAAGACCTAATATTTGCAGAAGAGTTGAATGGCCAGAGGTGCACTGATCCTGCTGACATTCAGTTGAAGATATGGCCAATTAATGGCAAACTGGCCAAAATTTCAGATGCAAGTTTCAGTGTTTTAGGCTATTAGTAAGATGGATGTGAAATTGAGTTTTTATTCATTTTATTTAAACTAGCTGTCAAGGGAACATTTCTTGTTTTCATTTATTAACTATGTACTAAAATAAAGTAATACTGAAATAAAAATAATAAAACCTATTAAGTTTTAATTTTTCAGGTTTTGGAACAATACTTTTTAAAATAGTCTACATTAAATATCCATGTTTCCAAAGACAATGGGAACCTTGTTTCTTTAAAAGGAAGTTGAGAATACATGTCTTGTTTTGTTGTTTTATCTTATTTTAATACTCGTTTTGTCTTAAACCTTTTATGTCATCTTGAGAACCACTGCCACGTTTCCACCGTGGGACCTGTCCACAGGAACTAGGGACTTTGTTTGGGGTGGTACTCTGTGTGTTTTGACTGCAGAGACCAGGATCTAAATGAAGCACCAGACTAATTTGGAAATTGTTGTGGTAATTTACAGCGATGTAAAACGCAGATAGCAACAGGTCCAGGGGAAAAAGTTCTTGGGAAAAATGTTCCTGGGACAAATTGTTATGGGTAATTTCGGTGGAAAAGCGGCTATAGATACTTCAGGACGGGCTGTTTTGATTTGGCAAATGAACAACCACCTAGAAATGAAGAACCACTTAGCAACCACCCCCAACAGCATAGCATTATGGTAGCGATTTTTGCACAGATATCTTCTTGAGTCTGACAGCATGTGACATGCACCGTTGATTACCGTGTGATGGGGACATTTGGCAGACACGGGCAGCAGCAGCAGCAAGGCCCTGTGCTGATCTTAAACAACTTTTTATCAGCGCGCCTGAGAAAAGCATCATCTCCTCCGACCTCTTCAATCATGAGAATCAGGAACTTGAAGACCACAATTGCAAAGTATCTGCCAATTGAGAAATATGTTAATGTCTTGCCCACAAATCTAATTCAAAGTTCTGCACACTAAAAAAATATCTGGGACAGTAAGTGTTTTTGAAGTGCAAAAAAAATA